>NC_064561.1:119525697-119838197 GCF_937001465.1 Orcinus orca | reverse complement strand
TGCAACTGTTTGCATCTCTTGGCCCTCCTGATTCTTCTGATTTGACCCTGCATTATATGTATTTTGGGTTAGTTCGGCTTTTGTGTGTCTGATGAAGCAGGCTGCAATTCCTGAGCTGTAAAGAATGATTGAATCTCTCTTGCATTGTTAAATTCAAGCCAATGAATATATATGTGTGTGTGTGTGTGTATGTATATATGTATGTGTGTGTGTGTGTGTGTGTGTGTGTGTGTGTGTGTGTGTGTATATATATATATATATATCTCCATGAAGAAGCCAAAACTAATCCAAAAGCAACTACAAAGATATTTAAATAATTTCCAAGTGTCAGAGAGCACCTCATACCTGAAAATTCACTGTTAAAATGTGAATTGGGGAAGTCTGGGTAAAATGGGAAATAGATCATTAGAATCAAGAAAACTGAACTGCTGGGTTGTAATTAGATGTGGCATTTGCCATACTGGCTTTATATACACTGAGAGCTTTGTGTAAGGCTAAGGCTGTGACAGGACAAACTCTTCCCTCACATAATAATTTTTAGCTTTTAAAATCTGTAGCAGTTGGAGCTCTTGTTTTACTGGCAATGGCCTGATACATGTAACAATAAACTATACCATAATAGGGCTTACAGTTCTTATGGGAGATTTTAGGGATTTAAAACCGAGTTCCCCTAGCTCCACCTTTCATTGGCCTACATTTGGGTGTCTATTACTTCCATAAAATAAGAAAGTGATGTTCTTTCCCACCTAGAGTTCTGTTGTCAAGCTGTGAGTCATCTCTTAGAGAGGTTAATGCAGGTCAGTAAACACCATTGTGCTTACAGGAGAAGATACCATTTACGAAGACAAGAAGCTCTCAGTGAGTAAATGGTTGTCTTTCCAGCAGACACATGACTCTAGATCTGAGTAGTCTAGTCTCCTAAGGTGAAAACTTTGAGAATGCAGTTATTCTTTTTAGTTAGAAAAGTTAGTTATCACTAAAAGTTAATGTGGTTTAGGGCTTCCCTGGTGGCGCAGTGGTTGAGAGTCTGCCTGCCGATGCAGGGGACACGTGTTTGTGCCCCGGTCCGGGAAGTTCCCACATGCCGCGGAGCGGCTAGGCCCATGAGCCATGGCCGCTGAGCTTGCGCGTCCGGAGCCTGTGCTCCGCAATGGGAGAGGCCACAACAGTGAGAGGCCCGCGTACCGCAAAAAAAAAAAAAAAAAAAAAAAAATGTGGTTTAAACTGACCCTAGCACATGAAAAGATGCTCAACAGCATTAGCCATCAGGAAAATGCAAATTAAATCTACAATGAGAGACTTCCAGTTTTTGATCTGGTATAAAATGAGCTTAGAAGTTGTCACTTTGTCCTAACAACTGGTAAAAAGTTGAACAAACTGAAAAATCAACAACTCCTGTTAGATCTGCCAGAGAAGTGAGATCATAGGAAAAACTGCAGCCCCCAATACTGGAGAGACAGACAGGAAGATACAGAGAACTACAACTTATTGGCACAGGTATCCATGAGTAAAAATCTCCCTGGGACCCAGTACCTGTGCAGGACAACCTGAACTGTAATTCACAAATTGCTGGAGCTCAGTGTGGACAAGTGTGAGTTAAAAACTCCAGGGTAACACAGTTAGAGGGGGACTCCAACACTTTTGTGAGTTTCACTTCCAGGAACTCTACCATGTTTTTACAGTGAATACCAGAGAAAAATCCCTTCGTGCTTCTGGCAGGAGAAGGGGAAAAGTCACCATTTTGAAATAGCCAGAGCATTCTGTTCTTAACAAAGCCTGTCCTCAGGAGAATCTGTGTTATCAGAGTCTAACCTGCTGGGGTTTTATCAGAGCCTATAGAACTCCCAGAGGATAATACAGGAGAAAAACTAGATGATTTGGGGTATGGCAATGACTTTTTAGGTACAATACCAAAAACATGACCCATGAAAGAAATAATTGTTAAGCTAGACTTTAATAAATTAAATTCTGCTCTGTGAAAGACAATGTCAAGGGAATGAGAAAATAAACCACAGACTGGAGGGAAATATTTTCAAAAGACACATCTGATACAGAATTTTTATCCAAAGTACACCAAAAACTCTTAAAACTCAACCATAAGAAAACAAACAACTAGATTTAAAAAAGGGGCAAAAACTTCTTAACAGACACCTCACCAGAGGAGGTATGTAGATGGAAAATAAGCATATGAAAAGATGCTTCACATCATATATCATCAGGGAAATTTAAATTAAAACAATACAGTAAGTCCCCTACATACGAACGAGTTCTGTTCCGAGAGCATGTTTTTAAGTCCAATTTGTTCATAAGTCCTACAAAGTTAGCCTAGGTACCCAACTAACACAATTGGCTATATACTACCATACTGTAATAGGTTTATAATACCTTTCACACAAATAATACATAAAAAATGAGCAAACACAAAAAATAAAGAAAAGATTTTTAATCTTACAGTATAGTACCTTGAAAAGTACAGTAGTACAGTACAGCAACTGGCACACAGGGGCTGGCATCGAGTGAACAGGCAAGAAGAGTTGCTGACTGGAGGAGGGAGAGGAGGTGGGAGATGGTAGAGCTGAAGGATCGTCAGCAATAGGGGACAAAGGGCGAGCTGCAATTTCACTCACGCCTGACGTTGATGGCACAGGTTCTGGTTCCTTGCTAGATTCAGTTCTATCTACCCACTTGAAAAAACAATCCAGTGATGTTTGAGTAGTGGCTCTTTTTTTCTCATCATAGATGACACGGTAGCATGGGATTGCATTCTGAACGGCTGCTGTAACCTTCATGTACTGTTCTACTTTCAGGTCCTGTGTCTTAAAAACTAACAGTGCCTCCTCAAATAGAGAAAAATCCCCTTGCCATTTCCTATATCGTGAATCTCTTCGGTTCTTCAGTTACTTCTTCCTCTTGTCTCTCTTCATCCTTTCTCTGTGCCTCCAATTCCGTTAAGTCTTCATTAGTAAGCTCCTCGTGTTGCACAGCAAGGAGTTCAGTGAAGTCGTCCTCCTGCAGATCTAACTTGAAATAAATATGCTGTACTACTGTACTCTACACAGTACCGTACAGTAAAGTACACAAAAGCACAACCACTTGTAGAAGATGCCGCATGTGACAATGTACACCGGACATGGGAACTAACTTACGTGATCGGACATGTAAACGCACGTTCGCATCTTTGAAAGTTCTCAACTTGAAGGTTCATATGTAGGGGACTTACTATAATGAGATACTACTACCTACCTATTAGAATGGCTCAAATCCAAACCAGTGACAAACAAATGCTGGTGAGGATGTGGAGCGACAGGAGCTCTCATTCATTGCTGATGGGAATGCAAAATGGTACACAGCCACTTTGGAAGACAATTGGGCAGTTTCTTACCATATGATCCAGCAGTCTTACTCACTGGTATGTTCCAAATGCATTAAAAACTTATGTGCACACAAAAACCTATGCATAAATATTTATAGCAACTTCATCCATAATTGTCAAAACTTGGAAGCAATCAAAAGTCCTTCAGTAGGTGAATGAACTGTGGTATATCTAGATAACAGAATATTATTCAGCACTAAAAAGAAATAAACTATCAAGCCATGAAAAGACACGGAGCAAACTGAAAATACGTATTTCTAAGTGAAAGAAGCCAAACTGAAAAGGCTACATACTGTATGATTCCAACTATATGACATCCTAGAAAAGGCAAAACTACGGAGATGGTAAGATTATTGGTTGCCAACGGTTAGAGAAAGAAAGGGATGAATAGGTGGAGCACAAAGGATTTTTATGGCAGTGAAACGATTTTGTATGACTCTACAATAGCAGATACACGCCTTATACATGTGTCAAAACCATAGAATGTACAACACCGAGAGCGAACACTAACATTCAGGTGATAATGATGTGTCAGTGTAGGTTCGTCAGTTGTAACAAATGTACCAGTGTGGTGTAGAGACAGTGGGCACATGGAAATGCCAGAATCTGCACTTAATTTTGCTGTGAACCTAAAACTGCTCTAAAAAACACAGTTTACTAATTTAAAAAAACAGTGAGCTATCCCTACACACCTATCAGAATTGCTGAAATAAATACTGACAACACTACATGCTGACAAGAATGTGGAAAAACTGAATCATTCATACACTGCTGATGGGAAAGTAAAATGATACAGCCATCCAGGAAAACAATTTGGCAGTTACTTAATAAACTAAACATGCAGCTACCATGCGATCCAACAATTGTCCTTTGCCCTCTAGACAGTTTATCCCAGGGAAATAAAGACATGTTCACACAAAAACCTGTACACGAATGTTTACACCAGCTTTATTCATAACAGTCCCAAACTGGAACAACTCAGATGTCCTTCAATGGATGAATAGTTAAGCAAATTGTGGTAGATCCATACCATGGAATACTACTCAGTAAGAGAACTGAGAACGAACTGTTGATACAAGAAGTAACCTGGGGGCTTCCCTGATGGTGCAGTGGTTGACACTCCGCCTGCCGATGTGGGGGACACGGGTTCATGCCCCAGTCCGGGAAGATCCCACATGCCGCAAAGCGGCTGGGCCCGTGAGCCACGGCCGCTGAGCCTGCGCATCCGGAGCCTGTGCTCCGCAACGGGAGAGGCCACAACAGTGAGAGGCCCGCGTACCGCGAAAAGAAATAACCTGGGTGAATATCCAGAGAATTATGCTGAGTGAAAAAGCCTATCTCGCCTATCTCCAAAGTTTTTGCACACTGTATAATTCCACTTATATAACAGTCATCAAAGGACAAAACTTAGACATGGAGAACAAATTAGTGGTTGCCAGAGTTTAAGGAGGGAGTGGGACATGAGGGAAGAGAATGTGTGAAAGTACAATAGGAGGAATTGATGGAAATGTTCAGAATATTGACTTATCAGTGTCAAGATCCAGTTGTGATACTGTACTGTAGTTTTGCAGGATATTCTCACAGCAGGCAGCGGGTGAGGGGAACTAGGTACAGTGTACACAGGACCTCTGTCTGCCATTACAACTGCAGGTGTCTATAATTATGCGAAAATAAGAAGGTTTAAAATAAATACATGTAACACATTAAAACTTTACAATGTTTTCTTAAAAAACAATCAAAAACCCCACAGCTGTCCTCAGAAGCGATTTGGCTTTAAAAAATTTTTCTAGCCAAAAGGCTAAAGACTTTCCTATGTGAATTTTTAAAGAGACTGGTCATCAGAAAAAAGAGAAAGCAAGATGAGGGAGATGAAAAAAGATGGAAAGCATGTGTAGTATTTTGCATGGTCCATTCGTGCAATAAATGCCGAACTGCCAAGTCAGTTATAGAAGAAAGGTTACTAAATGGGGAAATAGGTACTATGTGTTAATACGTTAAAACGCAGGTAGAAGTGTATAAATGTTGTCAGATATGTATTAATAGTCATAAATTCATTTGACACATCTGGCATATTCCACAAAAAAAATGCACTAAGCATTTCTGTGCCAAGTCGTGGGTATAAAACAGTGAGCAGAAAAGCTCTTACAGCATCTGTCCTCATGGAACTCGATCTATTGAATGCGTGGACGTTTTTACTCTTCTGTTTCCTTCGGCGTACTCTGTTAAGTTTCATGTGGGATCCGAAGGACATATTTTATATAGTTTGTGACCTTAAAGTGATTATAATTTTGGGTGCAGGGACAAGATTCATAAACACATAATAAAAATCAAAGAAAAGTAGAATATTGGGTATATGTCCACATTGATAGAAGGTTTCAAGCCTGAGACATCACCTTGAGTGGGTGTGGAGGATGCTTAACTCTGCTGAGGGTGTCCAGACACTTCACACACAGGTCAGTAGCAGCAAAGGGAAACAGAGTCTCCTATGGTTGACTCTTGGCCCCAGTTTCTCTGTGTAGCCAACACCTCACTGATTCTTCTAAACCAGATTTATTGTTTGAACATCCTTGCTCTCTGTGACTGTTCCCCTCCTAGCTGACACTAGTGTTGCATTTCCATGTTGTCTGTACACTTTTTGAATTTGAATTTCCAGAGTCTGAGCCCAGTTCCCTTGTAAGGTTCTTCACTCCCTTTCCAAAGGAATTGGTAAAAGTGTTTGACTTTTTTTATGTGTTGGTGACACCACTGAGCACATTAAAGCCCTCTCGGTAAGTAGACCTAAGGATAGCCCTGGAATTCTCTTCCAGCACTGAGTCCCTAGTGGCTGATAAAGACATTCCCCGAAGCAGTTATGACAACATGGAGAAGCTATGGGAAATTATGTGTTTCCATGGTGGCTTATGAAAGGGGAGTCTTTCATTCAAGAGCACAGAAGATGCCCCATGTAGGAGTGAGTGTAGGACACGGTGTTGATAATGTCATTAAGTGAGCTCAGTGTAGACTTGCAGAAATAGAGTGTTACTGCCTGGCATAGCCACCACTGTACACTGGCCAGAGGAAGACAGCATTTCATTATATAGTTTCTATGTATTCTCTTATTTCGGGGATTAACAGACACTTGCCTCCACCTCTGTTAAGCACTTAATGAACTAAGGCCTTCCCACTACCAGACAAAGACCCAGTTTCTACTGGCTCTCAGGACTCTAATCACTTCTACATACCTCCACAACTCAAAATTCCATGAGGACCATAATTTTTTGGACACTGTTCAGCGAATGGGTGGAAATTGTTTGCAATGAGTCTCACTCAGCAACTCAGGGCAAACTGCTCTGTGTTCTGTTTTGTCCTAGTCTGTGGAATAAGCCTTAATAAAATTCACATGCCCAAGACCTGTGGTTGCCTGTGAAACTATTTCATCCAACAATGAAATATTTGGATTGGCTGACGTGGGCTACCAGCTGGCTAAACATTGGTGAGGCTGGGTGTATTGAAATGGCGTCATTAGTAGACGTTGGCATACACTTTGTGGAGATACAACCACTATAACAGGACTGTGTCCAGCAGAGAATGGGAAATATTTTAAGGGAGGCGAAACCTCAAGCTTACAATATTTATAAAGTACTTTGCAATTGCAAATGGATTTTCTAAAGAGTCATTTTTCTCCCTTTCAAAAGTTTACTTGTATATCCAACATCATGATACCCTGATATAAAAGTAAAATAGTCCTCTAAGGAAACAATGGTGGTTTGTTAGGGGCCCCAGACCAAATTTCCTGAGAGACCATTTTACTGTTATTGTTTAAGTCATATTGACCTGGGGCTCAGAAAATGCAATCTCAGCAGCAGTCTTTATTCTTTCTACATGTTAGCTGTCTCCCATGACAAGCCTTCAGGGTAACAAAAAAATGTACATTGAAAACTCTCATTGTTTGTTTTTCCCGAAGTTCCTTATAAAATGTCAGTATCTTTGAAGGGGTTTTCCCTGAACTGAACTCCTGAGGTTGGAGATTTACCAGGTTGATTTAAGAGTTTGAAATCCTGGAGTGTTTCCATAAAATGAGGATTTACAGTTCATAAATATAATGACAAAAGTGTGAAGATACACTTTTGTTCTTGAAAAACTATTGGAACAAAGGTACTTTTCATAAAAAGCTTCAGTGCTGCCATTTCCTTCAGACAGAAGTCTATTCTGGCTTCATGAAGTGGCTTTTTATTGCCATTTGTTTGATTTGCTCTCCCTCCCTGCTTCACCTCCTGAAGGTGTGCAGATGGAAAGAGGAATTGAATTCTGGGGCATTTAACCAGTGATGAGCATAAAGAAATGAAAGGAAAACATCTTGCAAGGTAGAGCATATTCCTTCTGTTTGTCTCATCGCTACCTGGGTTCAGCTTCCAGATCATTATAGTCTGGTTTTCACATTTATTCTCGGATAGGTAGCTACATTCCTTCTTGCATATGGCAGCAAATGACTCAGTTATTAACTGACATTAAATTGGCTACTATGACTAACTGTTTGAGGAAAGAAAAATATGCCACATTCTGGCCTTACCCAATGGTATGGGGAACAATGAGGAAATTGTGTCACTAACGGACCTTCTCAGTGGATGATAGAAGTGGTATGAGACTAGCTGTTGATGTAGCTCTGCAGAAAAAGACCTGTGTTGAATAATAACAATGGATTCATGAGTCTGGGGAAAATCTCTGGACTTTCTTCCAATTTCGTTGTAAATTGAGCTGACATGATTTCCAAACTCAGGATGAATGTTGGAGCTTACCTTGAGGTTAAAGAAAGAACAGCCTTCCTTCTTATCCCAATGTGCTTACTTTAACCCAATTCTTAGAAAGGGAGAATCATGGTTCTGCTCTTCTCTGACTGAACGTTCTGCTCTATAAATTTCTAGCAACCCAGAAGGAGGGAGGGAGTGTTGTGCTCCCCACACCCCTTAATGCTGATGTTTGGTTAGAATTGGAAACAACTTGATATTGTGAAAAGAGCACTAAACCATGCTCTTTGTGTCAAAGGAACTATGATCTAGTCCGGAATTCACCATTGACAATAATTGACTGTCTTCAAAACTGGGATGTTTTGAGGGTGAAAGGGACTGCTATTAATGCACCAGGACAACAGGCATAAACCAAGACTGCCTTGGGAAAACTGGGATGTATGGTCATTCTACTACTCACAATGTGTGTGGGCAAAACAGCCCACTTCCTTATAGTTCCTCATCTGTAAAATGGAAATAATCCTATTTTATAAGATTATTGTAAGGATATAATGAAATAATATGTGTGCAATTGTTTTGTGAACTGTGAACTATGAAACCATATCCAATGCAGGTGAAATCATGACAATTAATTTTATCAGCCAGTAGCTGTAGAATGCTCTCAAAGAAATGTCTATGTATTTCTCCTTGGACAGGAGCAGAGATTTGAGAGCAGCAATTGCAGAAATAAACCCAGATAAGATGCGGTTTCTAGGTTTCTAAAGGAATATTGAAGGAACCAAATAGAATGCTCTATTTTTGATAGTTTTTTCCCTTTAAACCAATATAATTTTTAGGAAGAAGTAGGGCCTAATGTGAGAAGAGGACTGTGTTTGGGGAAGTGTTAGGAAATGTTGAAGATCCTGATAACAAAGTTAGACAAGTCTGTTTCTGTGTATATGCAGAATCTGACCTAAAATATAAAGGTCTGACATTTTGCAGAATTAACTTTGCTCTTAAGTTATTGCAGCCCTGGTGAGGAAAACTCAAGGGCTCTTGATCCTTCTCATGTCGTAATTTGATGTTTTTTGGTCTGACTTTGCTGATCATCTTCAGGTCCTCTACCCCACTGTGTTAGTTTGCAGGATTAGAAGGAATCACGATGCCTTTTGTAGAGCTCCTGCCACCACACTGACACCTGTGTTCATGGTCCATATAGCCTAACCTCCCCCACCATCATCCAGCCATCTGCTCAACCTACTGGCCATAGTTCTCCATTAAGCAACTGGAGGCCAGTCATTAACAAACACCTTCTGTTGGCTTACATGACCGTGACCAAGAAACTTCGATTGGCAGTTTGAGGTCACACAAGACACTTGACTTTAGTGTGTTTTATGTAAGAAATTTCATTCACAGGCACGACCATGTAAGCATTATACACATGTCGATTACATGTGAATAATGCAAGGTCCATGGGCGTGTATACACAGAATGGCTCTTTTGCCAAATAAGGAGTTTCTAGCTATGGAAGTATCCCTTTAAATCATCCAACACATATTTTGGAACATTTTTAAGTTGAGAGTGGGGCTAGTTAGGTGATCAGCACAGATTTGTGTTCTGTCTCCATTGAATACAGTTCGGTGCTGGGAGACTGCTGCCCATTCAGGATTTCCAGCTCTTAGATTTCTAGCACACCTGACATAAGTGGAAACTAGTTTCTAGTTCTTGACAGTGAAACATGAATAGAGGTGGAGGTACCTTCCTCCAGTCTGATCCCCATATACTGGTTAAATCTCAATGTCTCCAAGATCCTGGAGGAGGGAAGGTACAGAAGGCGAAAAGAGCCTGGACCCTGAATAACCGTGTGGAAAGCTACTAAGCCGAGGAAATTAATGTGAGAAATGTAATTCTATTGTGTTAAGATTTGAGAGGTTATCTGTTAGAGAAGCTAGTATGATCTTAAGTAACAAAGCTAGGCACTGGGACTTTATTTACAATTTGTTCACAAGATATTTGAGATAACCTACAAGAATACAAAATTTAAATAGAAAATAAAAAATAAAAATGGGAAAATACAAATTAAATTATAAGACCAAAATCAGTGGTGATTTAGAACAGAAATACTCAGCTGAGCCACAGATTTGGCTCTTGAATTCCTGGAAACCGAAGCAACACTAAAAATAAATTCTTAAAGTTATATGATTCATATTGTCCATAAGAAGAGAGCATACTAATTTCTGAGGCAAAGCAAAAAATTTCCTGACACTTCAGTTAGAAAAAAAATTGTTTTATGGAGTGTCATGTAGAGAATATGTTCATTGAATAATAATGAACGATGTCCTCAACCATATCTCTTAGTACATATAAATAGTGACATTCTTGTAAGGTGTTGGCATCTACCACAGGGCAACTTGTCAGTGTGATTTGGCAGTGGGGGCTAGTTAACAGAGATAAATAAGACATGTACCTTGAACTAGAGAAACTCACTTTCCCACTTTAAGTGGGAAAGAAAGATATGTTGCACAGTAAACATCAATACAGAGTAATAAGTATGGAGAGAGAAGTATTAATCAGCATGTTCTGGTCAGTTTTATAAAGTTTTCTTTCCTTCTTAAGGCTGTTTTTCTTTGGAGCATTTATTTTTCTTGGTTTTATTTATTTTATTTCAACAACATACATTTTCCAAGATACGAATAAGGAACTTTCTAGATATTTTAGTTACTCCTAAGGTTACAGTCTCTGGAAACAGCACAGAGGGAAGATGAGGAGGGATAGGCAGAGGCTGCAGAAAAGACGTAGGCTTTGGATCACATAGCCCTGGGTTGAATTCCAGCTGTCATATTTATTAGCTGTATAACCTTGGACAAGTTACTTCACATCTCTCGGTTGTAATTTGCCAGAATGAGACAATAATACCTGCCTCAGAGATAACGTACGTAAAGAGTCTGATACTTCATCCAATCACAGCTATAACCAATCATCTGCAACACTACTCTGAATAAAAGATAAAAAAAACTAAGCTTTACTTAAATATTTTCCTCAAATCCTGCTTTCAACTTCCTTTTAGAGGAAAGAAGTGAATGGCAAAAAAAAAGCTTGTCCCTTGAATCTCTGCATATATTCTTTGGTCAATTCAAACCCAACAGTGTTTCTCAAAGTGTGTTCTTCAGATCACTTGTATAAAAATCCTCAGAAGGGTGCTTGTTGACACTTGCTCTTGGGTTTCACTCTCTTACTGAATCAGAATGTTTGGAGAGGGGCAGGAAACCTGCATTTAAAACAAATTCTCCAGGTAATTGTTATGTACATTGAAGTTTGAGAACCATTGCCTTAAACCACCTGGATTTGACGTACCTTAGAGAGAATGGCTACTGGAAAAGACATGTTTATCACAAAAGAAGAGTCATTATATTCACCAAACTGTTTTTATGAAAGTAGGAACATTCTTTTCCCATATTGTTTTAATATTGGTATTAAATATAAAATATTAGAATATAAGCAGTGGAAGGATAAGTAGTCATGAAAAGAGCTGACTGCAAACAACTGAATTTTCAAAAATATTAATTTGATGCATATGCATGCATAGAGATTATTGTACATAAATAATCCTCGTAATTGATGTAATTAGCTTTACTTTTCATTTTTAGCCTTTTTTCTTTCTTCAGTAATTCTCCTGTGTCTATTTAGAAGCATCAGCACAGGCTGTTTTTCTTGGTATCATACATAGTTAATTCTCATCATATACATTTGTAGTTCTAGTCAGTTACTAGATGAAAAGACTCGTCCTTAGGGAAGAGGATTTTTAAGGCTTGAAGCTTCAGCTGAAAGAAGTCATTGTATATCTCAACTACTCCACTGCCTCCCAGCCTCATAAACCAATTTCTGATCACTCCTATATTTACTAAATTATTTCAGAAATGAATTCATCATCCATTTCTGAGCTATTCTCCATGACCCTACCACTTGACGACCAAGTCAGATAAATCCAGTAGTGAATTATATAGAATTCACTGTATATATATTGCAGTGCTTCTTGTCAGAATATGTACAGGTGAGAAGACAATGGAACAGCATTTCTAAAAATATCTTTCAGAAACGAAGACAAATTAAAATAGCCAAGATGTGGAAACAACCTAAGTGTCCATCAATGGACGAATGGATAAAGAAAATGTGGTATAACACATAGATAGAACAAAGTAGTGGTTACCAGAGGGGAGGGGGTGTCAGGGGGAGGGTGAAGTGGGTAAAGAGGATCAACCTTATGGTGACAAATGGAAACTAAATTTTTGGTGGTGAGCAGACTATAGTGTATACAGAAGTAGAAAGATGGCTGTATTAGTATTCAACAAGATAGGGTTCAGAACAGGAAATATTACCAAGGATAAACGGGGATGTTTCAAAATAACGAACAGGTCAATACATCAAGAAGAAATAACAATCCTAAATTTATGTACACCTAATGAAAGGACATTAAATTTCATGAACCAAAACCTGAAACTACTGAAAACAGAAATAGACCTGAAACTACTGAAAACAGAAATAGACAAATCCCAATTATAGTTGAAATTTCAACATTCTTTTCAAAGAATTTGATAAAACAAAAAGAAAAATTAAGTCAGGCAACAGAAGCCTTGAACAAAACTATTAAGCGGTTTGACCGGTCATTTATGGAATACTCCACCCTAAAAAAGAAAAACACACATTCTTTTCCAGTACACAGGGAACATTCATCAAGATAGACCATATACTAATTCATAAACCAAATCTCAACAAATTGAAGAGGATTAAATTGTACAGAATATGTTCTCTAACTACAGTGAAATTTAGTAGAAATTGCTAGCAGAAAGATATAAGAAAAAAATTCCCCAAATATTTGGAAATTAAACAAAACATTTCTAAACAACTCATGGGTCAAAAATCAGTCACAGAGAATTTACAACTAAATAATAATAAAAGGCCAATATATCAAAATTTGTGAGATAGAGCTAAAGAAATACTTAGAAAGGAATTTATAGGATTAAATAATTTTATTAGAAAAGAAAAAACAAAATCAATGATTTAAGATTTCACTTCTAGAAACTAATGAAAAGAAGAGCAAATTAAATGTAAAATAAGCAGAAGGATGGAAATAATAGTTGAATAAATGAGTTAGAAACCATAAAAAGCTTGTTCTTTGAAAAGTCAATAAGATCAATAAAATTGATTAGTTTCCATACAGATTGAAGAAAAATTCACAAGACACAAATTACCTGTATCAGGAGTGAGAAGAGAGAGCATCACTAACGATCCTATCGAATTTAATTAAAAGGATAATAAAGGAATACTTGAAAACACTTATGCCAATAAATATGAAACTTAGAGGAAAAGAAACAATTTTTAAAAATATACTGCCAGAGCTTACTTAAAAGCAAAACATAACCTAAATAGTCCTATAATCTCTAAATAAATTGATTTCATAGTTAAAAACTTTCCCATCAAAAAATCCCCAAGCTCAAATGACTTCACTGGTGACTTCTTCCAGTTAATGAAGAAATTACACTATTTTTACTCAATCTTCCAGAAAATAGGAGGATAGAGTATTTTCTAACTCATCTTAGAAGGCTGGAATTACTGATACTAAAACAAGGCAAAGGCAGAATAGGGACAAAATAGAGAGTCCAGGTACAGATATAGACATATGGTTGATTTTTGACAAAGTTGCTAAGATAATTTAATGGAAAAAGAATAATGTTTTCGACAAATGGTGTTGGAACAGTTAGGTATCAAATGGAAGAAAAAGATCCTAACACCATATATAATTATTGATTTGATGTATCATGGTTCTAAACATAAGAGCTAAAAATTTAACACTTCTAGAAAAAAGTAGGAGAAACTTTTCTGACCTAGGTGAGACAAAAATATCTCAGGACATAATCATAAACTGTAAAATAAAATAAAGAAGTTACCTCATCAAAATTCAAAATTTTGCCCTACAAAACTTTTGGCTTTGTAAATGGACAAGCAAGCCACAGACTGGGAGACAATATTTTCAAAACATATGTCTGATAAAGGATTCCAACCAGAATATACAAAGAATACTTCTATCTCCATAACAAGAATAGAAACAAATCAGTTAAAAAGTGAGAAAAAAAATTTGGACAGACACTTCTCCAAAGAAGATATAGAAATGGAAAATAAACATATCAAAAAATGCTCAGTATCATTAATCTTTAGGAAAATGCAAATTAAAACCATGATAAAATGCTTGTTCTCATGCACTAGAATAGCTAAAGTTAAAAATATTGACAATATCCATTGTTGGCTAAGATATGGAGCAACTGGAACTCTTACATATCACCAGTGGGGATACAAAATGGTGGGAATGCAAAATGGATAAAGTTAGGTAGTTTCTTAGAAAGGTAAGCAAACACTTCCCATATGTATTTTCTCAGAGAAAAGAAAACCTATGTCCACAGAAAGACTAGTATGTGAATGTTCATAGCATTTTTTTCACAGTAACCTTGAACCAATTGTGATATATCCATACTATTCAGCAATAAAAGGGAATAGACAGCTGATGCAAAAAACAACATGGATAAATCTCAAAAGCATTTTGCTGAGTGAAAGAAACTAGATATAAAATAGTGGGCACTGTATGATACTGTTTACCTTAAATTCCATAAATGATGGAACTACAGTGACAGAAAACAGATCAGCTGGTGCCAGGTACTGAGGAGAAGAGGAAAGGATTAACAGCAAAGAGGCGGAGGAAAGTTTGAGGTGATGAAAAGGACTTGATTATGGCAATTGGACCATATAGTCAAAATTATTGCACATTATTTTATGTAAGTTTTGCCTTAGTAAAGGTTATTTTTAAAAAAGAACTCGAAAAACTGGTTAACTCCAGTGTTATGCAAGGGAAAATAGCTTCCCCTAGAATATCTTTTTGTGCCTGACAGTAAAGAACTGTGCAGAGAATACTGAGGCGGATGTCAGAAGGACCAAGGGACCAGTCCAAAGGAAGGGACTCCCACTGAGCAGGTCAGAGACAACTTGAACATCAAAATAAATAATGATATACTTCATGTGCATAAAGTGAGAATTGACCAATCCACACTGTTATAAATAAATTAATGAAAAAATAAACCAGTGGGAGGAGTAAATGGAACACTCCTCTTCATAGCTAAATGCCATGCAAGTAAAGGTGGAATGGTGGTGTTAGAAAATCATCAGTGGGCAGTAAAACTAAAAGTTTTACAACAAACAGGATATTAATGTAGTCTCAAACTGTCGCACCCCTCCTAATCGTTCTTAATTATAAAGGGAAAAATGGTAACTTCACAGTGGAGAAAACTGACAGACACCATGTTAACTAAGTGATCAATGCTAGTATGGCCAATACTGGACAGAAGATACTGATAGCATCTTCTGAGAAGGTTGCAGCAACATTTCCTTGCAAAAATGCATAACCTGAATCTAATAATTAGGCAATACCAGAAAAACCCAAATTAAAGGACAGCCTATTAAAAAAAACTAGGATATATTCTGCAAAAATGTCAAGGTCAAAAACGAAAGGCTCAGGGACTAGAACTCCAGATTAAAGGAGACGAGGGAGAAATCACAGTAAAATATGTTTTGATCTTGGGTTGGATCAGGAAAAAAAAGCTATAAAAGACATTACTGGAAAATAGTAGCTATAAAATAGCTATAAACAAATGACATTGTAGGCACAATTTGAATATGGACTATGAGTTAGATAACAGTATTATATGAACATTAAACTTCCTGATTTTGATAACTTCACTGTGATTATATAAGAGAATATCTTTGCTTTTAGAAAATGCACACTCAAGTATTTAGAGGTAAAGGGGCATGATGTTTTCAACCTACTCCCAAATGGTTTAGAAATAGTATGGATACAGATGGAGAGAATCATAAAGCAGTATAAACAATTCATGAATCTGGATAAGACATCTATGGGAGTTCTTTGTAATAGTATATTACAACTTTCCTGTAAGCTTTAAATTATTTCAAAATAAAATGTTGTAAAAAATAATAACCTGGCTTAAAAGGGTCTGGGTCTCTTTTTAGATTCATCTTTCATTCTCTTAATAACTTGACAGCCATCAGTTGAAAATCTGTCATGTGTCAGGAATGGATCTAAGCTCAATCAGCTCTACAGAAACAAAGCTCAATGCATTGTTTCTAATGTCAAGAAGTGCACTCCCTAAGAAATATAGAACTGGGATAAGTGATGTAGCAGAGTTGGTCCAGGACAACATGTGAGACATGAGAGAGGCACTGAGCAGATCTGAGAGGCAGGGAGACATCTGGGAGGAGATGACCTTTGAGCTGCGCTTGGAAATTGAGTGGGAGTTAACCAGGTGCAGGAGGCTTCCAGGCAGAAAGGGAACAGATACAAAGGAATGAGTTCAAGTTCAAATGAATGTGTTCAAAGTAATGCAAGTTGGCTTGTTATGAATGGTCGGGGAGAGGTGAGCAGAAGCAAGGTGAAACAGGAGCCCAGAGAGCAGCCAGGGTCAAATTATGAGCATCCTCGATGCCATGTTGAAGATCTTTTCATTGTACCCCGAATGTGACATTTTTGGAAGATATTCAAGTGGAGATATCCTTCAACACAGAAGAGTCTGTGGGGCTCCCCTCGTGGTGCAGTAGTTGAGAGTCCGCCTGCCGATGCAGGGCACACGGGTTCGTGCCCTGGTCCGGGAGGATCCCACATGCCGTGGAGTGGCTGGGCCCGTGGGCCATGGCTGCTGAGCCTGCGCGTCCGGAGCCTGTGCTCCGCAATGTGAGAGGCCACAAGAGTGAGAGGCCCACGTACCGCAAAAAAAAAAAAAAAAAAGAATCTGTGGCTCAGGAGGATAGTGTTGGGTTGGAAACTGACTTTTAGGAAACATCAAAGTACAGAGGTCGTTGAAGCCATGGGGATGGCTGGACTCATGAAGAGAGAGGGAGTTGGAGCATGAAGAGAAAAAGATATCAATATGATCCTTGAGATCATCAATATTTATAGGACACTAGGAGGGAAAGGATGCAAGTTCAGAAAACGAGGCCAAAAATCGGGAGGAAAACCAGGAGAGAATGAAATAGCAGAAACCAATTTTTAAAAAGCGGTGGGGGGATTTCAACAACAACAACAGCAATC
The DNA here is from genome assembly GCF_937001465.1 of Orcinus orca. NCBI lineage: Eukaryota > Metazoa > Chordata > Mammalia > Artiodactyla > Delphinidae > Orcinus > Orcinus orca. The sequence continues at coordinate 119,820,976 of NC_064561.1, read as the reverse complement.
CACAAAGCTTAATATTAACACTTTTATTCCCAGATGAAAATCCCGTATATAGTATCTGAACTAAAAATTCATCTCCTCAGTCATCTACACGTTCCTTGCAATGTGACTTACTGAGCCCTGTGGATAAGTAGGTCAGCTACCTTTCCCCCCTCTGTTTATAGAACTTCATCAGGAAAAGTAAGGAACTGTACCATCTGATTTCCAAAGTCTTTTCTGCTTTAAGTCCCTGTGATATTACAGATACTTGCTCAGGATCCAGGACTCGGATTTTTCTATGTTAATAGAAAACAAAGTTGCATGTGTTTCATCTATACTGTGATGTGGCAGGAACTGCAGCTGGATATGACTTATTTCCAAAGAGGGCAGAGGCAAGGCTTTGGAAACATATTCCAAATAATTCTAACAGTCTGCAGTCATGTGAAACTTCAAGCGTTTAAAGCAACAGGAGAAACGAGACTGCTGTGTGTTAGGCCTGCTCGACCACATGGCTTCATTTACATCATTACGTTGGGCTGTGATGTGGGGCTGAGGTTAAAAGTTTAGTCTTCAGACAAAACAGGTGATTCAGATGGTGTCACACATGAAGGGCCCAGCCATATACTCTCACACAGACTGTTTCTGGTTTTTAAAAGAAAACTAGTTGTTCATCTACTTGGAAGTATTTGTACACACATGTCATTTGTGTGCTTTTCCTATCAGTTTTGCTCAAATAACTGTCAAATATGTGCTTTGTGTAAACCCAGTGCTGACCACTTCTGAGGAATAGAGAGATGAAAATGACCCAGCCCCAGATCTCGAGGAACTTCCCATCTAACAAGGGCAGACTGACATAGAGGTGTGCGAAATGGGATCACTGCTATGGCAGGAGGAGAGAAAGAAGTCTTAGCTCACTGTGTCCCATTGCAGACACAAACAGTACACCAAACCCTGAGATCTGAGTTGTAACAGCACAAAGCCTTGGAAGGAAGAGACAGTATGCATTTGAATTTGGCTATCAGCTAAAATATTAATTAGAGGTGATACAAATTTACCTGAAGACTTAATATTAAAGGTGGGGTGAAATTCCACTCCCCCTTGTCCCCTTTCCCAAGGGAAGGAAGAGGAGTTTCTGGAAGGATAAGGTAATGTGGTTGCCGTTGGGGCTCTAATATTGTGCTCACCTGTGAGATTCTTCAGCTCCCCATTTGTGCTGTTTATATGCGAAGGAAGATTCTGAAAAAGTAAGACATTATGTATTTAACAGCCACTTAAGTAGCTCTTACTCTGTGCCAGGTACTGTTCTGATCCACAAAGAGTAACTTGATGCTTTTAATAAACATGTAAAAACTTAATATCCCCATTTTACAGGTAAAAAATTGAGGCATAGAAGGGTTAAATAATTTGCCATAGTCACATTTATTTTATTTCATTTTGTTGAAAGTTCTCAGAGGTGAAAATGGCCTAAGACATTGTTAAGAAGAGAAAGGGGGCTTCCCTGGTGGCGCAGTGGTTGAGAGTCCGCCTGCCAATGCAGGGGACACAGGTTCGTGCCCCGGTCCAGAAAGATCCCACATGCCGCGGAGTGGCTAGGCCCATGAGCCAAAAAAAAAAAAAAAGAAGAGAAGGGGAGGACCTGGCAAATGACACGAGAGATGGCTCAGTCCTCAGGCTTAGAATTTTGATGCCGTCTTCAATGCCTCTCTCTCTGCTTTGTGTACACTCTTCAGAACTTACTGTTCCTTTCCTATGGTATCCCGCAATGCACTGCCCTTAGTCCTGGGCCACTGGGGCCCCTCCTCTGGGTCCCACACCTCAGGGCCCCCCTCTGGTTCCTGGAACTGGCTGGGTCTACTGGTGCCATTCTGGAGGGTGTCCCAAGCCTGTAGGGGTCCTGGGTGGTCCCTGTTTCTCCCTTCAGGGCACCCTTCTTGTTCACTGAGGAAGTACAGACCACTTCCCATTCTTGCATCCTTTCAATCTAATACAGATCACCTTTCCAATGCCACCTCTCAGGTGTTACACGCTGTAACAAAGCTGAACTGGCTCTTCTTCAAGCTGTCTGTCCCTTTCTTATCTCCTCACCTTTGCTTTTAATATTCCTGCCCCACTTCTGTCTCTCCTGTTTCTCTCCATTAAAATTGTACCCAATCTTGAAGGTTTCACATGCCTCCCTTTCCCCAAACCTTAAGTCATATGTCATAGCTCCTTCTTTTCATCTACAGTGCTTATTTATAAAACTGTACTTCTTGTGTAGATTTTTCGGGGCCTCTTTAGAAGCTGACTTAAATGGCACGAAGAGTAAGAGGATTGGCCAGGGTTAGGGTTCAGATTAGTCAAATAGTCGTTCATATTGGCAGAAACACTTTTACTGCTGCCAACTATTGACACTTACATGATTAGTTTTATTCCAGAGAATCACAGACATTAAAGAGAATATGAAGCTTGTTCTTAAAGGGGAGCTGGTAACAGGAATAAGCTTGCAGTTCTCAAGATGAAAAGCCCAAATGCTATTTTGAGTAAAAACTAAGGACAAAAACAGTCTAAACCAAGAAGGTCTAAAAATCTTATTAAATGCCATGCATCCACAAAGACATTTTTTTTCTTTTGGAAAAGAATAGAGTAGGAGAAAAGCAGCTTTCTATTTATTGCCTTTGTTGTCTTAAAAAAGCAGATTCTGCCAAAACTATAGCAATCGTGCAGATCTTGGCATCTGTGATCTCTAACAGGTTTCAGATTTCCGAAAATGACTTGAAAGTCACATGTCAGCCAACTAAAGGGGCAAAGGGAAATGCTGATAGGGAGTGGGTTTTATGTGCTTTCGAAATTCTGAGGAAAAAAATATGCAAAATGCTAATCAGAGAGCCTTCAATCTTTCATCTTCCCTTTAGAACAATGATTAAGCTCATAATGTCTTTCAGAGACTTGGGCAAAGAAAAAAAGCTGGAAAATCAGTACAGCAAATGGCAAACATGCCATGAGTGTGGATTAGACCGAGAACCAGCATCAGTGAGAACATGGTATTTGGGTAAAACTGTCCCGGGATTGGTAAACTTAGATCTGTTATATTTTTAGTCTGAAACACATTGAAACACAGATGTGGATGTGAAGGCACAGATGCGATTAGAGCAGGCAGTTTGGTGATGAAGGTTCAGATACCTGATTTCATCTAGGTCCAGCCCACCTGTCACAGAGGAGGAAAAGAAGACTCCAGACAGTGAAGTGACCTGCTCAAGTGAACAGGCTAGCTGGTGACAGGAACACAATTAGAATCCAGGTCTCTTGATTCTTAGTGCTTTGTCTGTTCTCCACATTGCCTCTTCTTTTTCATTAATCTCCATTCAGCTTAAAAAGTAATGTTAGAGCCTGAGATCCTATGGTTATTTTACTGTCAAAGATGAACAATTAGAAAATAGACCAAAATTGTATTTTCACTTCTACCGTGAAGGAACCCAACTTGATGGTTTAAGGAAGCCCTTATGTCAATGAGATATCAGGTAGCATGTGATGGTGCAGTCGGATTGGGGGCTGGTGGGCCATTGGGTCATAATTAGCCCAGCTGAACTGCTAGCTACGACAACAGAAATATAAATAGAAGAATATTCTCACGTTTTGCAGACTTTAGTGTTTGTGTGTGTATGTATATATCATTTACATATAAAAGGTATTTGCTTTATTTCTTTTATTTTTGGAAGTCAGAACCTGCTATTTCCTGAAATCAGTAGTGATTGGAGGGGTGCCTGGAAACAAAATATTGCTACTTAGAAACATATCTTTGGGACATGGACTAAGGGAATGTGGAAAGAGCAAGGAAGTATAGGCAAGATAGTGATCAACTAGGTAATTTGAGTTTTCCAGGTAAATAGGTACATGGGACCTTGAAATTTTTTTTAAAAGGTAATTTGACATTGTATTTATTTGTTTGAAATCACTTAGAAATTGATGTGTCAGAGAAAACCTCTCAGACCTATGCAAGTACACCAATTGCAAGAATTAGACTTTCTTTTAAAAAAGCAAGGGAGTGTTTATGTGGTAGGGTATAAACTGCAGATTTTGCAGAAAACTCTCCCCCATGGCATTTTTGTTCCCAGCTCTAAAGCAGAAATCAAAGGAAGATATAAATCAGGGAACACAAAGATGTTTCTGTGCTGCTAACATGGCCCCCGGCATCCAGCATGGGATCCATACTGCGGCAAGCTCGTGTTCAGAGAGCCAGGCAAGGACAGGGTGGCCCAGACTGTCCCAAAGAGATTAGCTCACACTAATAACAGTGCTTAGACCAAATAGCTCCATTCCAGAAGCCAATCCTAAAGCCCTCATGTCTGACCTCAGAAATGTCTTTTTATTTATTTGCATCCCTGCTCTCCTGAAATGGTAGCAAATGGCAAAAACCCTGGTCAAGGATATCCATGTAATGCTGACTTAAAGCAGGCACAGGTCCAGGAGGGTGTGGCTCATATGCGTTTCTTTTGAAAACTAGGTTAGAAATGTGACCTAATGCTAGAAATGTCTGTAGCTCCCGGAGAGGAGGGAGCTGTGACAATCTGGTGCTGGTGAAGATGGCAACTTGCCATCCTGACAGAATTGCTCAGTCAGCTTCCAGGACACGTTCCTCCAGTTTATTTTAGGAACCAGCAAACTACACTAGAGGGCAGACTAACTTAGACCTTTTTTCCCCTTCCAGTTTAATCCATTGTGTTTGACAAGAACCATTATATCAATAGAAATGTAGTCCTGCGAGTGAATCAAACTGTGGCGATGTTTCATTATCACTGATGGAGATTGTGCCTCTGCTGGTATTTCCTTACTTAACTTTGTCCTAGGGCACTTAATGTCTTAAACGCCTAATCTAGGTAAGATTTAAGGACAATAAAAACAACAAAAAGCCTGTGAAGGCAGTAGCTGGCATATAATTATTACAAGCTATCTTAATGGAAAACAAATACCACTGTGAGAAGGAGGTAATGACCGGGTACAAACAGAAACCTTTTCCAAAGGAAGAGGAAATACATGAGACATCATCACAGTGAGATAAATTGGATTCATAATGCTAATTTATGCTTAATATGGTGCTTTGTGATTTCTCATTTTTTAAACCATGAAATCTCATTTCCTTTTCTTTTACGTGACTGTGAAGCAGTCTAGGGACAAAGAGGACAAGCTGAGTGGAAATGAACGGTTCCAGAAATAAGCTCAGATGGTCCTATACCACCTCAGACCAGCCTTTTTCATAATTTTAAGATATAGTGGAGAAGGGTGCAGAATTTTCAGACTGATCACTGGGCATAGATACTATGATGAAACTGCTTGATTGACACAACTGTTCACTAGTCATTCTTCTAATTTACCCAGCTAACAGGTATAACAAATAAATATTTCTCACAGCTAGTATATTCAGGGTTGTCCAGAGAAGCAGAACCAATAGGAGATATATATGACATATGTTAATTTACATATATGATATATAATAATAGGATAACCAATAGGAGATCGATTGATCTATCTACCTATCTATTTGCCATCTTCTTAGCTATCTAATTTATTATAAGGAGAACTGACTTATGTGATTATAAAGGCTGAAAAGTCCCAAGATCTACAAGCTGGAGAGCTGATGGTATACTTCCATTTCCAGTTACTCATCCAGAAACCACCCTCAACAGACACTCCCAGAATAATGTTTAACCAAATATCTGGGCACTCCATGCCCAGTCAAGATGGTACATAAAATCAACCATTGCAGCTAGTCTCTTGTTGTATTTATGTCATGCTTTAGAGATTGTAAAGTGCTTTCATAAACATCTCTTTTGGTCCTTACCACAAGCCTGTGAGCTAGGCAGGACATATTGCCATTAACCTTTCACGGGTGATGACTGTGACCAAAGATAATTATTAAGTCAGTGAATAATCTTCATGCCTTTTACAGATAATGAAAATAAAGCATAGAGAGATTTTGTAACTTGGCAAACATATAGTTTACAACAGATCTTCCAAATCTTAGCCCTAGACCCTTTTGACTACATTTCACATTTATTTCAAAGTCTAAACAACAGCTACAAGAACAATCAAACCTCCAAAAGATGCATATTCTGACATATAATAAAAATGTCCTTGGCCAAGCTTGTCCATGTTATAACGTACATAGTGTACCTGTAATAGGCTTGACATGATAGAGTAAATGTTAACTTGAACTCATGGTAGCAGAGGTTAAAATGGGCAAGAAATAAATGGAGTAAGTATGTCAGCATAATTAATAATCAAAGAGCTACAGGAACTGCCCCAGACCAAAGACTTCTTCCCACTAATAACTCAGATTTGTCAGATTTCCTTTTCTTTGTTACTTTTCTCAGACAGCATTTTCTCCCCTCAATATATTCCTGGGACGTGTAGCACATTAAGTTTATAGGATGTTTTCATTCGGTGACCAGGGGCACCAGAGCACTTTAAGGGTGTGGCCTCTTAGTGGTGGCAGATGCTAAAAAGGGGACAAAGGGCACAGAAAAGGGAATGGAATGCTGAATCAGACAGAGTTTTCATTCTCTTGCTTTTGTGAGTATATAGTAGCCATCCAGATAAAAATGTTAACTCATTCATTCATGTAACTTCTTTCTTTACCTGTAACTGAGAGTTCAGTGTAGTCACATCTTGCTTAGGGACAAGACCTAAAGTTGTCACATAAAGCAAAAATCATACACAGCCAAAATCACCCTTGAAAACCTTAAATCACCCTTGAAATGTAGTATATAGAGTTTTATAATCCTGTTTAACAATTTGTATGCCTAAATGTGTAATATATACTATATAATAAAAATGCATATGCAAATTTTAAAAAATAGACACAAAAATTATATGTATTAAAACCCTAGACTCACACTCAGCATGGCATGATGCTCATGCTTGGAGGGAAGTGTTAACTACAGCTAACTGAGGCTCTCACATCCCATCCCATCTTCTCTCATTCCATGGCCCATGCTCATTCAGTGGAATGGCAGATTGAGTTGCAATGTAATTTTCCTCTTTTAATATATTATCTTGGCATAATTTCAGATTTACCAAAAAGCTGCAAGAACAGTGCAAAGAATTCCCCAATGTTAACATTTCAACCACATTTGCCTTATTCCTTTTTCTCTCTCATATTTTTGCAGTAGATTTTAAAAACTGTTTCCCCTTATTTGTGCATATATTGAGTTTATATACTTTAAGTGTACAAATGATACAACCCCACTCAAATTGCATCTCAGAGAAATTATGAGAGTGATTTAATTAATGTCACTGGTGTGCATTAGAATCTGACAAAAATGCATAAATCAGAGCTCAGTGAAATAAAGATGCCCAAAATGTTGACCTGGCTAAGTAAATGAATGCTAACAACTGTAAAAAATGAAAAACAGGCACTTCACTCTTGGTAAAAGTGCTATTTGGACTGAATTATGAAAATCTTCACTAAACCAGAATAAAGCCTGCCTTTTTGTAATTTGCATCACTAATGTGCTATTACACATTCGTGTTTTTTTGTTTGTTTAACATAGAGATGCAAGTGACATGTATGAGCTCATGAATAATTCAAAGATCCACTGTGAGTTCTCACCTCTGATTTCCATTGTTCCTCAGCAGAGGAGGTCAGCTTTCCATTACTGTCAGAACTGGAAGAATTGTCACTGTGCAGTATTATTATTATTAACATTATTACGAGTGATTATTGCGATTACAAGTGATTATTCTTACAAGTAATTATTAAGATCTTGAATTATCCAGTCTTCAAACATCAGAACACAACTCATGCATTTCAAAACATAACTCACTGCATCTTAATGTCTGTTAGCATATGAAGCTGGTCAGTAAGTTACTACCTGATGGAGAACTTGACCATCTTTGTGCTGTTGTACAGGCTTAGCATAGAAGTTACACTTTCTTAAACAATCTGTTTCAGATCATAGAAGATGCTAAAACACTTCTGAGAACAGAGTAAGGAATATCCAAAAAGGGACCCCCAATGAATAAGTCAAGTCAATTGAAGTCTGCTGTTCTTTTTGGAAACGACACTTTGTCAGCTGGTTGCCTTTATGATTTTAATGATATATTCAATACCTGCAGTACTGTTTCCAAATCGATGTACATAGAACTAATCTCCGTGACTTCCTTTGTTTATAGGATGCTTAGTTTTACTTGTTAGCACATCTCGGCCCGTGCCCAACACCTGCACACCCCTACCCCACCAAAAAAAGTGAAAAGATGGAATGGTCAGTGATAGTTCAGAAGCTCACAGAGAAAACAGTCCTTCAAATGAGTGCCTAGTGAACGTTGAGGAACACCAGCTGCTTGCTCTTATCTAGTGTAGGCTGTGGACATATAAGTCATTGAACCATAGTAACACTGTGAATAGAGTGAAATGTTTACTGTGGATATGGCACAGTGCAGGCACATCGTGGAAGGAAACTGCGGGCAATCCGAGAGCACGGAGACAGAGGACATGGGTCTCAGCACTGGATCTGCCATTTACTAGCTGTGTGACCCTGGGCATATAACTTAAGGGAGAGGCAAGAGGAAGGACCGTGTCTTTAATGCAGCATTTACTGGGACAAGAACTTATCAGAAGTTATGCCATTTAATCCACAAAACAGGCCCAGACACAGATGTTGTTAGCTGTATGCTATCTGTGGGGAAACTGAAGCTCAGAGAGGTTGGAACCTGTCACCTTCTTAGAGCGAGGTAAACAGGGCAGGCCACCATAAAGGTTAAGGGTATGGGCTCTGAGTCGGACAGAGGTTCAAATCCTCTGTCCTAGCTCTATCACTTATTGGCTGTGTATTCTCAGGAAAATTATTAAAATAAGCTTTATTTTTCTCATTTCTGAAATGGGAACATAATCACTCTTCTCTCCTGGGGTTGTTGTGAGGTGTAATTAAGATATTGCACTCAACTGCTTATCTCAGTGCCTGAGCCTATAAAGTGTTTAATTCTTTAGTTACGTTATTATTAATTTATGACAGAAGTGGAGTTTTTCAAACTCAAAAGCCCACAGGAAACAATAATGACTCCCCTCTCTTCCCATATTATAAGATTTTGGGGGAGCTGGAGAAATCATGTGAGGAAAGTATCTTGTAAATTGATGTGTATGCACACTTTTGCAATTGTTCTATTTGTTCCTTATGAGTATGTCCTGGGTCTCTAGTCCCAATGTAATTTTCTGAAAAGGTGGAGTCATATTTTCATTTCTTCTAGACCTTGTGTTTCTAATTCAGATCTCTGAAAATGTAAAGTCCACAAAAAGCCTTGATTCAGTAACTCTCACTGTCATTTATCTGCAGCACTTTTACTCAAATTAGAAACTTTTTATTTTGTATTTATCATCTTGGATGGAAAATTATATAATCCAATTTGTCTTATATAGAAGAAGGGTATTATTGAGACCCAAGAATGCCATGAGTCCAGCAATCACACTTTTATGATATTATAAATCTCCCCCTTCTACATGTCTTGAATATTGTTCATAGCAACAGAAATCATTTTAAAGGGGCATGTTACTATTTTTAATACCCACAGGTGTTTCATTCTTAAACTTCTTTCTTGTCCACACGAATTGCTACTCTTACCCAGTACTGAAATAAATGCATATTAATTTTTAGGGTTGTTTATTTTATTTCTGAAAGTATGTATTAATTTTGGAGCCCAGTTAAGCCTGTCTAGACCTTAAATGCCAGCAGAGCTCTTAAACACATTTATTTTTTATTGTTTTTGTTACATTCTTTATTATCAGAATTAATGAATATAGTTTTTATAAAGCTTATTACTTACTTACCCTGAAGACTGGATTTGAGCGTGCTGTTCTGGTCTGCTGAGTAAATGGAGATTTAATTACAGATATTTAATTGCTTATAATGAACTTCATGGACTGGAACTAAATGAGCCCTTCTTATCCATTTTCCGTATTTACATGCACTGTACAAACTCATCCTGGTCTAGCTTCCATTCTGTGCAACTTTCACTACCAACTCATGAATCATCATCTCCTGGGGTTTTGATGTCAAACGTCTGTATGTTGGACAGTCATACAGGGACAGTCCCTGGCTTTTTAAAAGTATATAAAGGAAAAAATATTTTATTTGAAAGCAGAAATCAAGGTTAACCTTAAGAGAAATGAATTCATGAGCTAAAGAGGAAGATAACCTTCATTTTGGAGAAAGCATAATTGGAATTTTGAAATCAGAAACCCCACTCAAAGATTCAAGTGAAATGTGGAGTAAAATGAAACTCTAATATCTAACCATATTTATTTTCAAAAAAGTCAAATACAAAATGGGATATAATGGAATAGAGGGATTTTGGTGGTAGCAGAACATAGTATTAATATTAAACTGTAACAGTGATTGATTAAAGTTCAGTTACCATTCCTTTTCACATTATTTTTTGGTGAAATGTTATGGAGAAAACTATATTTACTAAGATTTAGTGAACTGAATTTTAGTAAAAAAATTATTTTGCACTAGAAACACATTTATCCCGAAGTATAAAACAAACTTAAAATATGTATGTAATCCTGATGGCTGATGAGTGCTTTAATCTGAACAATTTTATGATTAAATTTTCACTTCAAATGAAAACAGGTATTCATATTTGGACTTAGAATCTGGATACCGTTTATATTGGCTTGAAAGCAGGGAGTTAAAGAAAACTAGTTTCAGCAAAACTGTCTCAATCAATATGACTCCCAATATGGTGCCAAATATACTGTAAATTCACAAATAGTTTTTTTTTTACTTTAAGTGTTCTTTGAATGTTATGTAACATCGTGGTCCCTTTTCTCTGTCTTGTGCATGTTTCCTTTATTAGGAAGTCCATCTCCTTCTCTCAGACCTCACCCCTGGGATGTCCAAGAATCCCTCAGGGTGCTGGCTCAGGTCTTAGAGAGGGTCACCCTCGCCTTGGTGCTGGATCCAATTTCAGCTAGGCCAGGGAACCTAGGAGGCCGATGAACTTCACAATAGTCTCTAGAGATAGTTGCTTCAGAAGGAGCTGCAGAAGATCTCAGGTCAAACTCATGGAGTTGTCCATGATCACCACTAAGACCACTTTTAACTCTGCCTCCTGTTAGGCCGGAAGTGCTGACACAGGGGCTGAGCTTTCTGGTCCAGTGGTTGCTACTGAGTCTGGTGTAAATTCCTCCTCTTGCGACAGTGATTCAAGAGTGATGCTGGCCTTGGGCAATGGAGTAGCTCTCTCTTTTTTTTTTTTTTTTTTTTGCGGTACATGGGCCTCTCACTGTTGTGGTCTCTCCCGTTGCAGAGCACAGGCTCCGGATGCGCAGGCTCAGCAGCCATGGCTCACGGGCCCAGCCGCTCTGCAGCATGTAGGATCCTCCCAGACCGGGGCACAAACCCATGTCCCCTGCATTGGCAGGCGGACTCTCAACCACTGCGCCACCAGGGAAGCCCGGAGTAGCTCTTTTTGATAACACAACGATATTCTCACTGGCTGCCTTGGGTGTTGGAACATGTTCTAGGGGCTAGTAGTTTATAAATGTGGGGTATCCATTCCACTTTGGTCCTCCTCGCCCTCACACTGCATGAACAGTCAGCCTTTATTTCTGTGTCTCATGGGGATTTTATTTCAGGGCTGTCATTGCCCTTCCCTGTCACTTACCATTTGTAAGGATTATCTCATTTCACCTTGTTAGGTTTCAGTATAAATCTTTTGAATCTTTATAGAGATTTATCAACCTTCTGCCCAACAACCTTCAAGATCTCCATCCAACATCTACAAAATATCAGTTCTGCCTCCCTGGATTAGCCTCTACAAATATTTTCACTGAAGCAATTGTTTTCATAGAAAATACTGTATTTCATGAGCATTTCCATGTAGAAATTACAGTGTTTTAGGTTTTGGATAATGATCAAGACTCAATTTAAAATTATCTGAAAGAATAGTAATTTAGTAGAAATGATCTTCATTTGAAAAAGCGTGATACCCTTTAAAAAATTCTTAGTTTGGGGCTTCCCTGGTGGCGCAGTGGTTGAGAGTCCGCCTGCCGATGCAGGGGACACGGGTTCGTGCCCCGGTCTGGGAAGATCCCACATGCCACGGAGCGGCTGGGCCCATGAGCCATGGCCGCTGAGCCTGTGCGTCCGGAGCCTGTGCTCCGCAACGGGAGAGGCCACAGCAGTGAGAGGCCCGCGTACCGCAAAAAAAAAAAAAAAAAAAAAATTCTTAGTTTGTCTCATTGAAGAAAATTGTACAATATATTCTGGAAAAATATGAAACCTAAATACTCATGAAAATGTACTTTATCACATTTCATGCAATAGCTTTATTATTTTACTTTTTTTCTCATTTGCTATGAGGATGACAAAATGAATATAAACAGTACTCACAAAATTTGACATGTTCACTTTTTTGACCTTCAAAAAAATCAGTTAATACATGATAAATTTTAAAAACTATCTCTGCCTTACATGTGGTCTCTTGGACACAAAGCAGAATCAGTTGATGCTTTTGACAGAAAGGAACTGCAGACATAAGCGTACGGTAGGAGGCTCTCTGAGTGTCGTGGGCTGGAGGGGATGGGTTAGGAGTAGCTGACTTCAGAGTGACCGTGGGTAAAGATGTGAACACTTTCCTTCCCGTATGACCCTAAAAGATGGAAGACTGTTTGAATGTAGTCTAGCTTTGTATGTTAAGATATATGATATATTAACAGTCACAAAAATATTGAACAATATTTTCAGAGAGTAGGAAACAGAAAAACATCTCCAGTTTAGTCTTTGACTCACCCTCAACGAGTTTCATGGCCATGACTACAAGATATTATGGCAGTCAGTGGCAGAAAGGGTTTGGGACATCTCAATACCATGGGGTTAGAGTCAGCTGTCAGCAGGTAGAAGCAAAGTCAGTATTCAAAACAGCACTTTTCATTAAACTAAAACAAATTTAAAATATGCATGCTTTCTTTCCCTTGAATAACACATTTGTAAAGAATTATTGGGCAGACCCTTTGAGGGAAGGGAACATCAGGCATTGCGTTATCTCAGGGATTTGGGGAAAGATTAGTTGAGTCAGGTTGTTGGAGGTGTCAGCAGGGGAAGGAGGCTGACTTTCACTATCTCTGGTTCTTCTTGATGGATATGTCATCATGGACTCGGAGTGATTAATTGGAGTGATTTTCACCTCATATTTCTTTGACTCCTTGCACTTGGGCACAATTTTACTGATTACTCTTGGCTCTGTGACAGCCTAAGATAGTTTCACACATCAAAGGCACAGCCATTGGAATGGAACCCTGTTATTTTTTAATAGGAAGGGGTCCTAGTCATTGTTTAGAGCTTTACCTTTCCTTTATACCTAAGACACATACAAATTACTTGTTACAAGGATAGCAGGAACAGCTAACATTTATGGGCATTGTGATAAGCAAATAACATGGAAAATTTCATGTAATCCTCATGACGATCCTGTGAGGTCCCCAAAGGATCGTCATCCTATAGTCCCCACTTTACAGCAAGAAAACTGAGGCACAGGCAGGTTTAGAATCCTGCCCAGAGTCACACAACTCAAAAGAGCAAAAGTGAAATTTGATCTAAGTAATCTGGCTGCAAAGGCAAAAGCTTAAATCTTATATCAATACTATACTGCCTTTTTATTTTATGCAAAATATTACATGGCAAATTAGTGCAACCCAGGTTGTCTGCCTCCCAGTCTTCTGCTATTAATCATTTGATTGAGCAATGGTAATAGCCTCCAGTTTTAAATATATTCATTCATCTATATTATATATACACACACACGCACACATATAATCAGCAGTCCTTACTTCATTGTCTCGCCCCTTTCCTGTATCTTTCTTTCTTTCCCCAGCTTTACTGAGATATAAATAACAAATAAAATTGTATTTAAAGTGTACAACTTGGTGATTTATGTATATATTGAGAGATAAAGTTACCACAATCAGGTTAATTAACACGTCCATCACATCACATTATTATGTTTTGTATGTGTGTGGGATGAGAACACTTAAAATTACTCTCTTAGCAAATTTCAAATATACAGTACAACATTATTATAGTCACCATGCTGTACATTTTGTATTTTCCTAAAGACCTTTGCCATGAGTTTAATTTACTCACCCTTAAGAATTTTGTACAACAGTTAATGTAAGTAACTGTTTGCAAACTAGGAGCATCTTTTTGTCCTTCCCAACCCCAATTCCCATATGTGAATTCTTTTTCCATTTGTTCCCCTTTCAACAAAAGGCTGTTTCTCTTCTGTATATTCCCTTGTTGATCAATTACTCTCCTTCAGTCCAAACACAAAACCCCACACTCTTCCAAGTACCTCTAGCAATTGATTTTATTTTTTGTCTTACTTGTGAATTTATCATACAGAAAAGTGCATACACATAAGCTCCTTGACAGATTAATTACCATACAATGAAGCCACCCTGGTCAAGAAATCAAACATTGCCAACACTCAAAAGCCCTTTGTGGATGCTCCCTCATTACACGCTCCCACCTCCCCAAAGGTAACCTCTATCCTCAATGCTCTGTTGTTTATTTTTTTTTAATAGGTAGTTTTACCAGCTATGTATGCATACATTGAGTTTAATTCGACCAGTGTGATTCTCATTGTCTCCCTCTTTTCTTCATCTCCTTTAAGATGTCCTATGTTCTTCTTCTTGTCACCTTCACATTTCCAGTACAGAAACTCTCTGTTTAATCTTTGCATCATGCATAATTGTTCCGCAGTTTAATCAAAGTTTTCCCTCTACCATTGCGGTGTACATTCATCTCTTGTGAATTCTCTGCTCGACTTTTTATTTTATTCATTGCTTAATTTTGTCATTATATCCCATCATTCCCTAACACCATGAAAAGAAAGCAGAAATTCAGAAATGTGTTAGGGAAGGAGAAGTGGCAGGGTATGGCATTTAACTGTTTCTTACTTTCAGAGATAAGGACTTGAGTGTGGGTTCCACACTTGGTGAGCTCAGATCTCCAAAAGGCTGCATGTCAGCTGCTTGCACTCCTCCACAAAGAGCTGAATCAGTCCTTCCACCCCACCCCACCCCATGAAAAATCCTAACGGAAAACGGAACACGTAATACATAGAACAAAACCTGGGAGTTCTTTGTGCTTATTAGAAAAGGCCTATGATCTTCTCCAGCCAAAAGCATTTCAACATTGGTCCATTTAAAGAAAATGACTATGCAGCCATCCCAAATCATGTTTTGAAGACCATTTTATGATCTGGGGGAACTGCTCAAATTTCAAATTTTTTACAATCAGTAAAAGAGCAGGACCCCAGACTCTATACAGAGCATACTCCCAATTTGGTGAAATAAATGCAAGGGGAAGAAATGTGGAGGAAAATATTACAAAATATTACCGTGTTTATCTCTGGGTGGTGGTGGGATTCTGAATTATTTTTTACTTTGTTCTTTACATTTTTCTGGATGTACAGGCTTTTCTATAAGGAGCATGTTACTTTCAAACCTGAAAAAAAAATGTTATGTTAAAAAAAAGGAAAGAAAACTAATGACCTCGTCAGGTAGTTTTCTGCCCATTCTCTGACAAAAAGAAACAAACAAAAACAAATCCGGGGAGAGTTATACAAGCCTCAGTGTTTGTCTGAGTCAGAGCCCTGCTCTACAGTCATCATGGACCATTGCTCCCCCAGCAAGACCAAAGAGTGCCGCCCCAGAGAAAAAAGTCCCAGAGCTGTCTGGGGTCTTGACCTGGAGGAGATTTTGTTTTGATTGCAGTCATTTAGGCTGGCACTGCTTTGCCCTTTCTGTTCCCATTCCTCAGGTGCCTTGATCTGGGCACTTTGGGGTCGTACTCAGCCCCCGGACTTTTCACCTTACGTACCCCTAAGTGTTTGAGTAGGACCTGGGATCCGTGTTCCCCTGGTGAGTGAGGAGGCCAGGAGAAGCAAAGTGCTGCCAAAGTACTGCGGTCCTCGCCACCCCACACCTGCGTTCTCATGCCTGTGGGGGACACGCGGGACACCAGGGCATAGGGCATGGCCGATTAAGGACATCACTCTGTGGGTTCCTTTCTTCCTGCTCTGAGCTCGCCCCCCGCCCCGGACCCCCAATCGCTGGAGACTGCAAAACGATGGGCAGCGCCAGGAAGCAGCTAGAAATGTTGGGTCTCCGTGAAAGTGGGAGTTTGGGTTGCAAAGTTAATTGCAGTTTTCATCAGGATAAAGATATCCAGATGTGAGAGAGAATTAAGTCCTTGACCGTGCCATGGAACAGATGACTGAGCTAAAAGAAACATTTATTCTGTGAAGGAAGAAAATGAATACACCTGCATTATTTTCTGTCTATTCTCATGTTTCTCAAATTAAATTAAACCATCAAACAGGTTATACTCGCTAAGGGAAAAAATGCAATACTTTACTCAAGAGTGTTTGATGTAAATTTCTTAATGAAGGAAGGATAAAAATACATTTACATGGTATTTATGGATGTTGTAAGCATTGCAAGGGCTTACACAAAACTTCTTATTCCCAGACCTATCATATAAATGTGCTGAATCCATTTGGTACATTTTATCCATAGAACATTTGTGAGAAGTTATGAGAACAAGTTTCAGGTGCGGCTTGCATCTCATTACTTTAAAGTAGTACTTTATAAGATTTTTGACTGAATCGGAGAATTCTGGAGTTGGATCTCAAGGTTGCGATCATGTAGTTAATTTTTTATATGAAAAAAAGAAACACTGAGGTCCAGAAATAAATATATATACATACACATTACATATATATGACTTGAAACCTAAATTGAAGTTAATGGATTTTTCTTCACATTTTATAATATCCTACAAGTTCAATGCTCTGTTATATCAATATTAATATTTGTCAATTAACTAGTTGTTACATTTTTAACCACGGCGAAAAAATAATATTAAGCAAGAGAAGTAAAACGGGCTAAAAGAAAAAATATCTATCAGAAAGTGGAAAACATGGCTTGGCATATGAAGGAAATAATATGTTTTTATTGCTACTAGTTACACAGCATAATTTTTAGCAGTGTTCTCATCCCAGATGACAGAAATCACCATCACACACTAAATAAAAGCATGGGCTGTGGATTTAGAAAAGACAGAAGGATGAAATTTGGGCCAAGTCTACAGTGAAGAGGTTCAAATATCTTATAAAGGATCAGACCAAACTGGTCTTTCAGAATTTGGGACAGTTTACTTTTGGCAAAGTCCAGTTTCCTGTTCACAAGAGCAATGGCTTCAGATTATTTTTTGAACATCAAACAGGCTTTTTTTTCAGGACCTCATTTTGATGAGTTCTGATGGGTAATCAGAAATACATGGATTAACTCTGCTTTCAAATAAACATGGGTTTAGCAATTAAAGAGAAGAAAGCTTGGCTCAGTGTGCTCTGAGTCATGCCAAACTCTAAACATGGGACTCGGCACTTCAGGGTATGGGATGAGAACATATGGTTGAATTAGGCCTCCTCCAGTATTATCTTAATAACCTACAGGTCACCCTATTTTGCTCAGGTCTATCCTGGAGGATGACCAAACTCTTGGTGCCAGAATATTAGGGACCGTCCATCAACAGCCAGCAACACTTGTGTGGCAGAGATTCGGGTGACTGATCCTGTGCCACCAATTCTTTGGGTTTAGATGTGTTCCCACAAACCTCATTAGCTTTCTGTTCACATGACAGTACAGTGTGGTGGGCGAGGGCATGGTTTCTGGAACCAGATTCCAATCCCAGATCATCCACTTCCTACTTGTGTGGCCTTGAGCATTTTACTTAACCCCTCTGTTTGCTTACCTATTAAATGGGAACAATAATACTGCCTGTTTTATAGGGTTGCTGTAATGATTTTATGAGGTAATAAACAAGCGCCCAGTAGATGTAAGCCGTTATCGGTATCTATTTAAATTCTGAGAATTTGACTAAAATTTTTTAAAAATTTTGTCTCAGGCTATTAAGAACAGACATGGATTGACCTAGAGATTATCATACTAAGTGAAGTAAGCCAGACAGAGAAAGACAAATATCATGTGATATCACTTATATGTGGAATCTAAAAAAAAATGATACAAATGAACTTATGTACAAAACAGAAATAGACCCACAGACATAGAAAACAAAACTTATGGTTACCAAAGGAGAAAGTTTGGGGGGAGGGATAAATTAGGAGTTTGGGATTAACATACACACACTACTATATATAAAATAGATAACCAACAAGGACCTACTGTATAACACAGTGAACTATATTCAATATTTTGTAATAACCTATAAGGGAAAAGTATCTGAAAAACTATATATATATTTATATATATTTATATATATATAAAACTGAATCACTTTGTTGTATACCTGAAACTAACACAACATTGTACATCGACTATACTTCAACTAAAAAATAAAATAAAAAGAATAGACAGCACTGTTAACTCTAATGATGTGATACTTCCAGAGAGAGCTGGATTAGAAAAGCGTTAGCACTTTGAAAGGTCACATTTGATAAGAGACAGATATGGGAATGCTGCTATTCTCAGCACTCCTGGGTAGGGATTTACATTCTTCAGGAAGAAATCAAATTAACTAGGTTTTACATTGTCAGCAAAAATACTGATAATGAGTTTAATAGGAGGAAGATATGGATTTTTCTTAAAGGCTGGTCTACATTAATAAAGTAGATGCTTGATATGCATTTAGATAAACATTTCCCAAAGTTTGTCCTATGGAACACCAGTACTATAAGATGCACCTTGCAAAAAGGGTTCTATGGTCCAGTACATTTGGGGAATGATGATTTGCACTATGCCACTATTATCCCATCTTAAAAATTCATAAGGTACGTTAGCTTATGAAAGTCTCTGGTTAGTTGTGCTGTAAAGAAACCTATTTAACTTTAACCCAACATTTCCCGAAGTTATCTGACTGCAGATCCCAGGGGAATTTTCCATAGACCACACTTTGAAACATGCTAATATATATATCACCTAAGGAAACAATCATGGTTTCATTGTGCAAACTCAGGTGTACTAGAAGATTGGATTTCTTCAAAATCTTGCAGATTGCTACCTCAACGGTAGGCTTTAAATTATTTAGTAGAGTGAACCTGCTTTGTTCCACTAGAAATCTGTGACTTAATCTGTCTTTCTTCATCTGAAGTTACAGAGAAACTGAAATTTCTGCAGGTAACTTCCCAATAGCTGCATTTCAGTACTTTTGGATTCACTTAGATAAACATTCTTTCTCCACTGTGTTTCCTTAGCCTTTGAAGTAATTTGGAGCAAGGAGTGGCACATTCAGACTTGTATGGACTGGACAGAGAGCTAGTGGGTGGAGATCCATTGCAATTATGAACCCAAGGCCATGAATTGAATAACAAAGCACCAGACCCTCAGTTGCTGGGAAGAAAAGGCTCTCCCTCCATTTACCAGCTGAGCAGATGGGATTCATCCCTGGATGAGACACTTTCAGGACCCCAGAGATGAGGGACAGTCGCATCTATCACATGGCAGAGATGCTCAGATTTTTTTTTTTTCCCAGGCCCTACAATCAGTGCCAGAGTCCTTGGGAGAGGAAACAGCAATGAAGACCAAGTGAAATTCCAAGCCTTTCAGAATATCGGAATAAAGTGCCCTGTTTTTAGTCCTAGTCTGTGGATTAACAGCTGGGTGCGGCATTGGTGGAGCACAGACACAGACCTTCCTCTTCACTCTGTTTAGAGCTGGGGCTGTGGGATGGGAGAGGGAAACACCAGGCTATTCACAGTGGAAGAGCAGCGCTTTACAGATGCTCATGTCTTCTCCGAGCTGTGGCGGTAACAAAGACAATGGTGTCTGGGGTCTCTAGGAAGTTCTTGTACTCAATCCACAAGGAGGTTGTATAGGGGATAGTGACCCGGCATCAGGAGCCCTGTGAGGAGGGACAGTACTTGAAATACCCTTGAGACTTTTTATTCTTGCTGCAGCACTGCTGACATTCTGCCTTCTACCCTATTTACATGTGAGTCTGTTTTCCCCACGAGCTGCACGTGCCTTAAGATCAGACCTGGATTCTTTGTGTAATGCCTGCTTCTCTGCACACAGTGCCCTTCACAGAAGCAAGTACTCAAGCAGATACATATGGATTAAGTCCATATCTCAGATCTTTCTTTAGCTTATCCTGGATGAGGCAGCACAGCCACTAAGAGAGTAAGACCGGCACCAATACAACAGTGGACCCTTGCAAAGGAGCAAGAGAAAGGTGTGGCACTGAGTGAAATGTGGCGGGTAGATTCACATGTGGCAGTAACGGGGTGCCAGTCATGCTTGGCAGAAGGTGAGACCAGCTGCGGGAGAAAGAGTGTGCAAGGGTCCTAAATCAAAGCCTCATCATGAAATAATTCACCTTGCTTTTGTTTTGGGGTAATCTCTTATTCCAGAGATTAATGGGAACAAAGTGAACTTCAAATTTCCACGTGGATGTGAAGGCCTGCTCTGCTACATATGAGCTATGTTCAAGGCACTGCAGTGGATTCTGGGGCTCAGGCACAGTTCTTGCCCCTGAGGATCTCAGAGTTCAGGAGAGGGAAGCAAGACAAGTAAACGGTGGAGGCACGTAAGAAGGAGAGGGCAGATCTGCTAGAGTGTACAAGGTAGAACAAGCCCTATGAAACTAAGCTTTTGCTGAAATTAGAAAATTAGTGGCTAATCTAAATGATTACTAGGTAGAAAGGGCATGGTAGCTAGAAGGGACCTCATGAATGAAGAAAAGGAGGTGAACTACAACCATGGGTGTTTGGTGGGGATGACACATAGTTGAGGGGACCCAGAGCATGAGTGGAGGTGTTGGCACAAGGCTGGAAAAGTAAAACAGAGGCAGGTTCCTGGAGGTCCTTGTCTGCCTCCCTCAGGGAGGAGTGGAAGCAGCTGACCACCTTTCACCTGGATCTGCAACATTCATATGTGAATTTTTAAAAGACCACAGAGCTACAAAAACATATAGAGGGCTAAGACTGCAAGACTAGAGCAAAGAGACAGAAAAATCTGATAATAACTGCTATAAGAGAGAAGGGGGTCATAAAAGGATAGCAAGAGGGAAAGCAAGGAGAACCAACATAGAAACATGAAGATGAAAACATCAGAATTTACCTTCCTATTGATGTCTTGGCTCCAGAGTCTCTCTGATCAAATGCCATCTCTTCCAGGAGAACACCCTTTCCTTGATCACCCTTCCTAAGACAGTATCCTCTACCTCTGTCCAGTCACCTTCTGTCCCTTATCTTGCTGTATTTTCTTCACAGACCTTATCACTCCCTGGGGTAACATTTGTATCTTGTTTATTGCCCATGAGGGAGGGACTTTACCTTTGTCTCTGTATTCTCAGCAAAGAGAATTGTGGCTGGTAAGGAAAGATACAAAGTAAATACATTGTGAAAGAATGAATCGAGGACAATGGGGTCATTCATTGAGATTCCCACTAGTAGAGGAGTAAGCTTTCAGGAGGAAATGAAAAGCTTAATGCTTGACATACCGAGTTTGAGAGGAATCATCAAATACATATTTGTAGGAACAATGGAAGTGAGACCTCCCTCCATGAGCTATGGAGTGGGGAGAGGGCCATCATAACAACAACCACCACAGTTAATGTTTATTGAGCACTTGCTATATGCCAGAAACTATTGTAAGCACACTGCTTATGCTAATTCACTTAATCTTCACGATAGCCCTCAGAAGGAGGTATCATTATTATTCCCACTTTATAGCTGAAAAAATAGAGGCTTAGAATGATTTCTGAAACTCCTCCAAGGTCACACAACTGAGAAGTGATATAGTTGGATCTCTTAAGAACACAATTTAAGAGTTGGACAGCAGACTAGGAACTGGTGAAGAATACTGGAAGAAGGAGGCCAGAGACATTAGTGGACAAGAGAGTTTAAGAAGGAAAAAGATGACATTATTAAATGCTGCAAGATGACAAAGGAACAGAGTTCTTTAGTTTGGAAGTTTCATTTACCTTTCTCAGAGCTTTTTCAGTGATATTTTCATCTGGACAAACCAGGTGTCAATGGTTTGAAGAGTGACTGGGAGGTGAGTAAGTTGGTCTATCAGATTATTCTTCTGAGGAGCTTGGCTGTAAAGGGCTGGAGAGAGATGGGGAAATAACCAGAAGGAGACAGTGGCAGAAGGATCCTGAGGGTTCTGGCTGAAGTGATGCAATGGGGCCTTTAAAAGTAGAGAAGGAAACAGCCATGGGGAGGGTTACGGTCAATGAAAAAAGAAAGGAGGAGGCTTTGGAGATCTGAGATTGAAGAGCAATTGCATTGGAATCGAGGGGGTGAGATTGCTGGGGCCCAGGACTGTATTCAGGGACCACTAGATGGAGCAACCCTAGGTGATGATGGGGCCCGGGAGGGGTTCATAAGGGTGGGTGGCTGGGGTGGAGTGCAGGTGAAGATTGTTGGTTTCAGGAAGTGAGAGGCTCTGCGGGTGGGTGATGGACGTGTCACTCACAAGATGGTGGACGCTGTCCAGTGATGGCAGGACTTGGGGTGGAGAAGTGGACAGTGTATTCCGGGAATGGGTCTCAGGGGTGTGTGGGCTTGGGAGGTGTGTAGACGACATGACGGTGGCAAGATGAGTAGAATGGCTGGGTGACACAAGCTGCAAGGCAGAGAGGTCATTCTACGAAGGAAAAAGGTTAACGTCCTGAAGGTGGTAAATGGAGGAATAAGCAAATTCTGGAAGCCATTTCCCCATCCTAGCTATTGCTTCAAACCAACTTAGCTACCTCTTGATTCTGCTCGTTTTAGGACACTCTAGATACACTTAAAAGAACCAGCCTCATGCTGTTGCTCTACCACCTCCCCCCATCCACCTTCCGCCATATTCCACCCCCACCCATCTCCCCACCAGGGGTCACTTTCTTTGAGAAAGATAATGAAAGCAGGTTTTCCAGTACAAGTGTCTCCAAAGAAGGCTAATATTGTAAGCTATCGTTGACTATGAACTGAGGCCTGATCACCTGTCCACTCAGCTAGGCAAGAACCTGAGAGATGAGAAATTGAATGAGATTTGCCAGAGAGTCTCCAGCAAAGCAAAGTTAGGTGCAGAGCACCTTCCTCTGGCTTGTGCCAGTGATCCAATCTGTAAATAGGGATTCTGACCCTGCAGCATGCATGGGCTACGTGAACGCCTGTGGGAAACTCAGGGGCACTGGACAAGCAGGTGACAAGTGGTGCTGCCCTGAGCCTGAGACGGATGCTCAGGGCCCTAATGGCAGGGCTGAGCAGAGACCTGGTTCCCTTCTGAATATAATCTTTATGCTGTTTTTTATCCTTTCTCACTCTGAACTTTTTAAAAATAGAAACAGAATTATCTTTGCAGATGAGGCAGCACAGATAAGGAGGGATTGGGAAGGTTTTGTTAAGTCCCTATTTCTGTGTGTCTTGTTTGATGGGAGACAGGGCTCTAGGCTAGTCTTGATTCTCCACCTGCGGCTTTCTCTGAGCAGAGATTCCTGACCCTGTGACTGGGCACTTCGGCAATGCCATTTGCAGTGAGCCCAGAGAGGCAGTGTGCCAGCCTGGCAATCCAGTGGGCTCCAGCAAACAAACTATTCTCCTCCATCGGTAAACTGCTGTCTTGTCCTCCGTCCCTGCTCCCAGACGGAAATGGGGAGAGTCAAACCCCAGTGCCAGTGTTTGCAAAGGTGCTCTGCAGAGCTGCAGCTGGATTGTAATGGAGGAAAGAAACACACAGAGGCACAGAAGCACAAGTGCTCCTGGGAAAGAGTCCACCCAGAGACAGCAGAGAAAACTGCTCTCTAAACATGCCATCATTATCCCAGGTATTTTAGTGGGTTATCTCAAAACAAGAGTAGGTAAACTGAGAGGTGGCAAAGCAAATACATAACTTCTGAGTGCCTGATTTTATTGGGTGACAAAATATGCTGGGTGGTGAAAAGTGCCTTGGGTGGTTTGAACACTGTAGACACCTACCACAGATAGTTTGGTCCTAGTTTTTTCCCAGATGTACAGAGTGATTGTTCACAGGGGGAAGAACTATGGATACCCAGTAGTCGAGCACCGCCTGCCTTTTCAACTCTTGCAGACCTAGCCATTGATTTTGATTGGGGTCTCCCTCATCATCTTGATGAACCATGAACTAGTTCAGCAGTCAGCCCTTCACATTTTAAAGAGAGCTCTCTCTCCAACAGGTGGGTCCACATATTCCCAGGTCTCTCCGTTGCAGACAAAACAGGTCCAATTTCAAGTCTCAAGCCAGAAAAGGCCATTGTTTTTGCTCTTACTGCAGGGGAATGGGGAAGGGAAAGGAAAAGCTAGGTAGATGAGCGAGCTGGCTGGTCACAATCTCTTCTTTAAGGCTTCTCCTTAGTCCTGCTAAATTCGCTTGATGTTTGTTCATTCTGAAGGTTTCATATTTTGTTCATATATGCATTTAGTCACAACGAAGGCATTTTTCTCTTTCATATAATGTGGAACATTAAAAAAAAATAAGAGTCTGGTGATGCACTGGGGAGGTTTGCTTTTCCTAGTGTGTGGTTCTTGGCCCAGAGTGTATAATGGTTGGAAAAAAATCAACACAAGGCTGCTCTGTACAATATTATGTCTCTGGAAGAGAGTGGTTTGGAGGGTTTTATGGAGCACGGATCCTAAAGGTAAAAGCCTTTAACGAGTCGCAACTTAGAGACTGATGAAACCTTACATTCAAACCTTAGATAAATAAACTAAAAAATTTCCAAAGGAGAGCAAGGCACCAACTGTTCGTGTTTGATTTAGATATTTTCCAAGTTTGATATACTCCCCTTTTTTGGCAAGAAATTAATAAAATTTAAAATTTAAAAAATAAATTTAAAAAATAAAATTAATAAAACAAACATACATACATGTTGGTAATGCATGTCTCTTACTGATGTAATATCTTACTACTAGGGTTTTACTATGCCCCTTCTAAAATGACTTGTCACTCTTCAGTTTTCCCTAAGAGAATTGGGGAAAGACCATCAGGTACAGTTTGCTAAAGACTCTTTGAGCAACCCTCTGCATTAAACTTCTCTGCCTTTTATATTTACTGGTCTTCACTGACCCCGTATCTTGGGTTTCTTTCCCCTTACATGACATCACTTATATTCAGAGAATTCCGTAAAGCCCATCACTAGTCTGAGGTAAGGAAGGCTTAGCATGCACATATGATTTTACATATACCCTCATGTTTTAATAAAGGACTGAGGCAGAAGTAACAGACTCCAGGGATGTTGATGGCCCTCTGTAAGGGATCTTAGTGCAAGGGCGGGGATGTGGTGAAGAGGCTACAGCACTTGATTCTGAGGCTAAATTGGCAGAGTGCATGATGACACCTGGCTTCCTTAAGTGCTGTCTCTGCAAAGACAGGGATTTATTGTAAGGAACTTAGGAGTCATCACTGACTCCTCACTTTGTCATCATCCCCTAACATCCATTCATTTCCAAATACTGATTCATCTAAAATATTCCTTGAGCCCACGCCCTTTCATCCCCCCATTCTGCCACGCTGAACTGCTTCTAAGCTGGATGGGCTGCCTTTGGTTGCCTGCCCTTTCCAGTCCATTCTCTGCTCTGTCACAATGAAATCTGAGTCTGATCACATACCCTTCCTGAGGAAACACGTCCGTGGACCTCCCATTGCCTACTGAATGAAGAACAAAATCCTCACAGGGCCCACCAGGCCCCAATCAATCTGTACTGCACCCACCTATAGCCACATCTTTAATTAGAAAAAAAAGTAAACCTAATGAGAGAGAGAGAGATGTTTGGCTAACAACAAACGTGATATTTGCTTGACGTACAGTGCAGTCAAAGAAACAAATAGGGCTTCCCTGGTGACGCAGTGGTTGAGAGTCCACCTGCCGATGCAGGGGACATGGGTTCGTGCCCCGGTCTGGGAAGATCCCACATGCCGCGGAGCGGCTGGGCCCATGAGCCATGGCTGCTGAGCCTGTGCGTCCGGAGCCTGTGCTCCGCAATGGGAGAGGCCGCAACAGTGAGAGGCCCGCGTACCACAAAAGAAAAAAAAAAAAAGCAAATAGATGCAAACACAAGTAGACGTTTTAGCGTAAACCCATGTAGTTCCAGGAACAAGGCTAAATTTTTTTTCCCTCCCAATCTGCCTTCTCCCTTCCTTTTACTTTCAGCTCCACCCTACAATCTCAGTTTGGGGTTCTTTCAGGGTCCATGTAAGGTCAGCAAACTGTCTGCACCATGAATGGCCAATAGAAATACAATGTGAGCCATATATGCGACCTTACATTTTCTAGGAGGCAAGGTAAAAAGAAAGAAGTGAAATGAACACATTTCATTTAAATGTAATCATTTCAACATGTAATCAATATAAAAATGATTGAGATATTTTACATTGATTTTTTTTCATTCTAAGTCTTTAAACATCAGTGTGTGTTTTATACTTAGAGCTCATCCCATCTTGTACCAGTCTCATCTCAAATGCTCAATCAATGGTCACATGTCTCATGCCCACGCTATTGGGCAGAGCATGCCTAAGTCATTTATAGCATTGCAGGTTGGCCTGGCATAAATTCCCATTCTTCACTTCTGTTTTTAAATATTCTGTGTTTTACATTCTGGGTATCTTTATAAGTTAAGACAATACCGAAAACTTCCGGGAAGATGGCGGAAGAGTAAGACGCGGAGATCACCTTCCTCCCCACAGATACACCAGAAATACATCTACGCGTGGAACAACTCCTACGGAGCACCTACTGAACGCTGGCAGAAGACCTCAGACCTCCCAAAAGGCAAGGAACCCCCCACGTACCTGGTTAGGGCAAAAGAAAAAACTAAACAGAGACAAAAGGATAGGGACGGGTCCTGCACCAGCGGGAGAGAGCTGTAAAGGAGGAAAAGTGTCCACACACTAGGAAGCCCCTTCGCGGGTGGAGACTTCGGGAGGCGGAGTGGGGGAGCTTGGGAGCCGCGGAGGAGAGCACAGCAACAGGGGTGCGGAGGGCAAAGCGGACAGATTCCAGCGCAGAGGATCGGGCCGACCGGAACTCGCCAGCCGAGAGGCTTGTCTGCTCGCCCGCCGGGGCGGGCGGGACTGGGAGCTGAGGCTCCGGCTTTTGTCGGAGCGCCGGGAGAGGACTGAGGTTGGCGGCGTGAACACAGCCTGCAGGGCGTTAGTGCACCGCGGCTAGCCGGGAGGGAGTCCGGGGAAAAGTCTGGACCTGCCGAAGAGGCAAGAGACTTTTACGTCCCTCTTTGTTTCCTGGTGCACGAGGAGAGGGGATTAAGAACGCTGCTTGAGAGAGCTCCAGGGACGGGCGCGAGCCGCGGCTAAAAGTGCGGAGCCCAGAGACAGACATGAGACGCTAAGGCCGCTGCTGCCGCCACCAGGAGGCCTGTGTGCGAACACAGGTCACTAGCCACACGCCCTTCCGGGGAGCCTGTGCAGCCCGCCACTGCCAGGGTCCCGGGATCCAGGGACAACTCCCCCGGGAGATCGCACGGCGCGCCTCAGGCTGCAACGTCACGCCGGCCTCTGCCGTTGCAGGCCCGCCCCACACTCCGTGACCCTCCCTACCCCCCGGCCTGAGTGAGCCAGAGCCTCCGAATCAGCGGCTCCTTTAACCCCGTCCTGTCTGAGCAAAGAACAGACGCCCTCCGGCGACCTACACGCACAGGCGGGGCCAAATCCAAAGCTGAGCCCCTGGGAGCTGTGAGAACAAAGAAGAGAAAGGGAAATCTCTCCCAGCAGCCTCAGAAGCAGCGGATTAAAGCTCCACAATCAACTTGATATACCCTGCATCTGTGGAATACCTGAATAGTCAACGAATCATCCCAAATTAAGGAGCCCTGTGGATGAAAGGCTCTTGGTGCTGCAGCCAGGAGTCAGTGCTGTGCCTCTGAGGTGGGAGAGCCAACTTCAGGACACTGGTCCACAAGAGGCCTCCCAGCTGCACATAATATCAAACAGCAAAAATCTCCGAGAGATCTCCATCTCAACGCCAGCACCCAGCTTCACTCAACGACCAGCAAGCTACAGTGCTGGACATCCTATGCCAAACAACTAGCAAGACAAGAACACAACCCCACCCATTAGCAGAGAGGCTGCCCAAAATCATAATAAGTCTACAGACACCCCAAAACACACCACCAGACGTGGACCTGCCCACCAGAAAGACAAGATCCAGCCTCATCCACCAGAACACAGGCACTAGTACCCTCCACCAGGAAGCCGACACAACACACTGAACCAACCTTAGCCACTGGGGACAGACACAAAAAACAACAGGAACTACGAACCTTCAGCCTGCAAAAAAGGAGACCACAAACACAGTAAGATAAGCAAAATGAAAAGACAGAAAAACACACAGCAGATGAAGGAGCAAGATAAAAACCCACCAGACCTAACAAATGAAGAGGAAATAGGCAGTCTACCGGAAAAAGAATTCAGAATAATGATAGTAAGGTTGATCCGAAATCTTGGAGATAGAATGGACAAAATGCAAGAATCAGTTAACAAGGACCTAGAAGAACTAAAGATGAAACAAGCAACGATGAACAACACAATAAATGAAATTAAAAGTACTCTAGATGGGATCAATAGCAGAATAATTGAGGCAGAAGAACGGATAAGTGACCTGGAAGATAAAATAGTGGAAATAACTACTGCAGAGCAGAATAAAGAAAAAAGAATGAAAAGAACTGAGGACAGTCTCAGAGACCTCTGGGACAACATTAAACGCACCAACATTCGAATTATAGGGGTTCCAGAAGAAGAAGAGAAAAAGAAAGGGACTGAGAAAATATTTGAAGAGATTATAGTTGAAAACTTCCCTAATATGGGAAAGGAAATAGTTAATCAAGTCCAGGAAGCACAGAGAGTCCCATACAGGATAAATCCAAGGAGAAATACGCCAAGACACATATTAATCAAACTGTCAAAAATTAAATACAAAGAAAACATATTAAAAGCAGCAAGGGAAAAACAACAAATAACACACAAGGGAATCCCCATAAGGTTAACAGCTGATCTTTCAGCAGAAACTCTGCAAGCCAGAAGGGAGTGGCAGGACATATTGAAAGTGTTGAAGGAGAAAAACCTGCAACCAAGATTACTCTACCCAGCAAGGATCGCATTCAGATTTGATGGAGAAATTAAAACCTTTACAGACAAGCAAAAGCTGAGAGAGTTCAGCACCACCAAACCAGCTCTACAACAACTGCTAAAGGAACTTCTCTAGGCAAGAAACACAAAAGAAGGAAAAGACCTACAATAACAAACCCAAAACAATTAAGAAAATGGGAATGGGAACACACATATCGATAATTACCTTAAATGTAAATGGACTAAATGCTCCCACCAAAAGACACAGATTGGCTGAATGGATACAAAAACAAGATCCATATATTTGCTGTCTACAAGAGACCCACTTCAGACCTAGAGACACATACAGACTGAAAGTAAGGGGATGGAAAAAGGTATTTCATGCAAATGGAAACCAAAAGAAAGCTGGAGTAGCAATTCTCATATAAGTTATATATATATATATATATATATATATGTAGTTTGCTTGAGTGCAGTGTTTTTTGTTTTCTGTACTGAATTCATTAGCATGGGTCGGTATAAAATTTAGCATAGGTCAATATGTAATTTGTAAACTAATAAGGTCTTAAAAGTGAGGAATTAAGTCTTTTAAATTTAATTATTTATTGTAAAGAGCAGAATAGCATACATAAACAGGTGCCTAAGGAAAACTTGTATTCTAATATGGAACTCTCATGAACACCTTTTTTTTTTTTCTTCTTCTAACAGTATGATAGTAGGCCATTTGATTATTTTTATGGCTTTAACTTTACAACAATGAAATATTCGTAAATTTTAAAAAGTATTTTTCTTTATTTGATGCGGGTGGGATACTGGAGAAATGAAAGGTCAAACATCTATTGAGGAATCCATACTTGTCTATATATTGTGTACTTTTATTTCAAGAACTGATTTAAAATTCCTAAAAGGATGCTATAATAAGTTATTATGCCATTTTACAGACTGAATTAAGTGAATTTCAGGGAGGTATGAAACTTGCCTATCCAGCTACCAAGCGGTAGAAGTGAGAATTAAATCCAGGTATACCTATAAAAAAATAAATAAATAAATAAATAAATAAAAAAAAAAGACAATACCTCTGAGATTAAGGAATTAGAGTTGTTCCCCTAGAGGGCTCTGGAGCAGTGTTCTTCCTTCTCTCCAACAAAATGGCCCCCAGATTCATTGTCCATCAGTCATTTATTTTGACAAGTCAGAGATTCCTAAATAGGGTCTGGAGTAGGGTCTGGAGTAATCACCCTAATTTTAGTTGCCTTCTGAACATCTGCATTTCAAAGTATCCAAGCATTGATGCTCATTCAGTGAGAGACTTAACAGTGACTTGTCTACAGAAGGTATTCATGGTTCCTTATAAGAATCCTAAAATATGGAACGAGAAGGGATCACGATTATTATCTAATCCAATGCTGAGTTGTTAGGCAGCTTGATGAGGGAGATACAACCTAATAGTAGTAAGCACACGTCTAGAACTTAGATTCCTGGACTCCTGGACCAGTGTGTATCCTGTCTGTTACTTAGCATGAATATTGATGATTCACAGTCAGGACTCTGAGACCCAATGAACAGTGTTCCCATCAAGGGCCATACTCCTTGACTTCCTCTCAGCACATGACCAGTAAATGCAAATGTCATCTGGGTTAAATAGAAAGGCTGTGGGCAACACAGTATTAAGCCAACTATGCCCAAAGCAGCATGTCTTTTGGTATAGCTGAGTCAGGTATGTAGCCAGTCGTAAACCAAAATGAGGCCTACAGATTGTTGCCTTTCTTGAGATAAAAATGCTCTTTTCTCACGCACTCTACTACAGTCTCTTTCTCCCACTTAGTTATGAGTGAAGAACCTCTATATACAATGACAGGATTCCTTTTGGTGAGACTAGCTGCTGCTCAACCCATGAACCACCGCCAATATCCTGGTCGGAGAGCGAGAACCACTCAGCTACTTACATTCAATTTTTGCTTTTGTTCCAAGCTGCTTTTCTCTGTTTGAAAAGCACCAGTCCCCTTATTTGTTCCACTTTGTAGTAATGTGTGAAAAGTGCCATCATTACTGGCAATAGCTTCCCGGGAGCTTTTCTTATCCTGGTTCAGCAGTTGCATGTTAACTAATCTGAAAATTATTTCCATGTTAAGTTCTCTTTTATGTTAAAAATAATAAACAATGCAGCCTGCCTAGGAACTATTTACTTATTTTTAAGCAGGCTTAGTGGACACAGGATCTTGAAAAGATGTGAAAAGTGCTCAGTCTATGCCTTATTCTAATGCATGAAGTGTGGAGAGCGCACTTAAAGAACTCAGACCTGAGCTGTGAGTTAGACGTGTATCTCCCATACAACATAATTGTGGGGTCTGAAAGGCACGGGTTGCCTCTGTGGAAATACCTTGGAGAATCACGCGGGAGGTTTCTGTAGCAGTGCTCTTTCCTGCAGCATGCCAGCGAGGCAAATGGCAAAGGAGGACTGGGACATTAAACCATGGAAGAGTCATTAGCACTGTCCTCTAGGCCAGATGCTTTTCAAAGATTGCCATGAAGATTTCTCCCAAAGCAGGTTGTCTGGTGATTGACTATTCAGCCACTTGAATAATTGCAAACACATTTCCTTATAAGCATGGTTTCCTTTGGGTTGGCTCACTTGGAATCCTAGGATGTCAGGATCCTACCGTCGCTGATGGTAAGAGACGAACACGAGGTTTTGTGACTTGAAAAGGGTCACTCAGCTGGGACTAAAACCCAAATCTATTCCTAATAGTTCCTCAAAACCAGAGGACCTGGTTTGTTGCAGTTTGTTTTATTAACTCATTAAGAGAGCTGCCTCCTGATGGAAATGTCAAAAGAGAATATACCAAATTCTTCTCTCTGGAAAACTATCTAAATACATAGTAGGCATTACTTCTAATATCTACAGTCTCCATTGAATGTAACAGAATACACACTTAGAATTTATATTAATTCTGGTTTTAAGCCTTCCCATCTTAGAACATAGGTAAGCCATTGGAACCAATGATGAGAAAACAGGTTAGTCCCCGTCCAGCCACTCCAACCCAGGGGTAAACTAGATTTGAATACCAGTGACAGGGTAGAATTTCCTTACTCACCTCCTGTCTAAAAGAATGTGTGGGGACTTCAGCCTCTTTAAATTCTTCCCAGTTAGTTTAAGAAATCCCTTGAGCTTATTTCCATGTGTGATCATGTAAACAATACTGCTGGCCAGTAGGTGGAGTCTTCCATTTTCTCCGGTATACACTTAAGGATGCTGTTCTGGTACCTCATAGTACCCCTTGCTTTCTCCCATCTGTCTGTTATAGTAATGTTGAGCTCTCTGAACCCCATCTGATCCTCCTTGATGCATTATGTCCTGTGGGACTCCTAATCAACTCCAGACAGACTAGTCAGGCTTCTGTGCCCTCTCCTGCTTTGCATCTTGTGTTGGGTTCCCTAAGTCTTGGTTCGGCATCCTGCTGAAGTGAAGAAAAATTCTCCATCCTAACTCGTCATACACTATTCCACGGTCACAAGGCTGGGCTGCCTCATGCTGTCAACATCATATAGTGAGATTAGTGAAATTGCATATTTGCTCCTGCTGCTGTCCTCCTTCTTTCAGAGGCTTCATCGTGTGGGACTGTGGCACAAAGCTGAAGTGGAGGAAAGAGCTAGAGGGCAGTATATAACCCAACTGTGCTCACACCATTGCCCTTGGTCCATACTTGGGTGAATCACATTTTTCTGTCCTTAGGAGATGTTATTTCACATGGGGCTCTTCGTTTCCCCAGGCAGACATTGTCTTTGAGGCCCCATGCACGGTGCTCAGACAGATTTGGATTTATACATGCACGTGCCTCAAGTCCCTAAGGTGAGGATGTTTCCTTCTAGAACAACAGAAGAATGCATTTAATGTAAACGAGTTTCTGATTTCTACCAGAGTTCAAGACACAGAGAGACTTTTTGTCCTGTAGTTAATTTCTTTCGGTTCACAGTTATCCACAAAACTTGTAGTCAACAAGGTACTGTTCGTAGTACCACGTATGAGCCGTGGAACAGTGTAGTCACTGGTATGCTGGTAAATTATCAGCAGCTACCTCTGGAGAGGACAAAAACCCTGATTTGTAGCATTTGTTGATTTCCGTGGTATAAATACTCCCACCAGTGCCAGTTTTAAGCCACCAATGTAACATCACTGAAGGTGGAATTGGGAAGAGACATTCAGGACTACACCATTATATAGTATTTTCACCACACAGAGTCAATTGTTATAAATAACCTCACAGGCAGAGATATTAATAAAATGTAGTAAAATAATTAGGAAGTGGTAAATTTTGAGTATTTGTTACCTTTGCTTTGAATATAATTTATTGAATTGTAAGTTTATATAACTTTTCAATAATGGCTGTGTTGAATAAGTGCTCACAAAATTTTTGAAAATTTAACAATCGGTTCTTACAAGCCAGCACAGCCTGGCTCCAGCCCTCTGCTGGGTGTAATATAATGAGGCGAGTCTAATACTAATCTTCCAGAGCTGTGTAAGCTAGCACTGCAGATTGTCATGAGGGAAAAATGAATGCATATGAAATAAAAATGTCTAGCATAACGCCTGGCACATTGGGGCTCAGTAAATTCTGGGTGAGTCCAGAATAGTCTTGGATGGTAGAAGAGGCAGGAATTAGTTTGGTGCACTGAA
Organism: Orcinus orca; assembly: GCF_937001465.1. Taxonomy (NCBI): domain Eukaryota; kingdom Metazoa; phylum Chordata; class Mammalia; order Artiodactyla; family Delphinidae; genus Orcinus; species Orcinus orca. The sequence continues at coordinate 119,787,242 of NC_064561.1, read as the reverse complement.
GCAAGTCAGAGCTTTCATCTTAATAATTCTGAGACTGTGTGCATATTGTGTCCCGCTCAGGGTGGATCAAATCCTGCAGTTAGAGACCGAGAAGGAGAAAGAGAGAGACCAAATGACATCATCTCGCTTATGTTCCTCAAATGGTCCTCATTAAGTTGACTGCACAGACTATAAAGAGGGATTTTAAGAGCCTGGAAAAGTTGAAGGCAGACAGTTCCTTGTTCAGAGGATGAAATGGGGGTAAACCATAACATATGTACCAAATAATATAGTCTTTGTTTTATGTAAAATTTATTTTCTTCCGTCCCCTTCCTGGACATGGAAGAGACCTAACTTGAGGTCAGTTCTCAGTACCCTTGAAAGCTGAAGAAAGGGCAGGTCTGATTTGATGGCTTCTCTGGCAGGCACACGGCTGGAGTCCACTGCACAGTGGCAGCCTCGCCAGTTAAATTACGAGGGCTGCTTTGATGAGAGGAGGTTTCCTGCTTTATGAGGCTGATAGCATTCAGCGTTTAAACCATTAAATTTGCATCTGGGAAAGCCTTGGTCAGGAAAAGGTAAAAAGGTCAAATTTTCATAATGGCTTTCAGAGCCAAAATGGTATCTTTCCTGAGGGCCTGGCTGGAAAACATTCAGCTTTTTGTTGTAATAGAGGTCTTGCTTAATTGAAAATCAGTGAGATAAAGAGATCTTTTAACAGGATGCTGGATACTTAATACTTAAACTCATTGACAGATATTTTCCTACTAATGATTGGGACTAGTGGCTAAATATAGAGCACTGCTGTAAACAGAATGGATCTCCACTTTTAAAGTTGTGAGGATCTATTCCCCTGAGTTCATCTTCATTGATACTGTCCAATTAAGCAGAGAATTGCCACACCTCCCATGAACTTAGTGCAGTGTAGAATCAGACTTAAAGTCAGATTTTCCAAATTGCTTTAGATAGAACCCCAGAATTTAATAGGGATTTTATAATTTCATTGAGCCAATGGCAGCTTCTTTTAAAATGATGTTTGCTGCCCTAATAGTTCTTAATTCTATTTCTCCCAAGAACAGTTAGTTCTGCTATAATGTGACACGTGCATGCCTTAAAACCACATGCTATGCAAAATCATTTAACAGAAACCATAGAGCTTTGACACCAAAGCATGAACCACAAAAGGCAAAATTGACTGAACCCCATCAAAGTGAAAAACTTTTGATCTGTGAAAGACCCTGTTAAGAACATGGAAAGACAGGCTACCGACTGGGGGAAAAATTTGCCATCCACATAGCTGACAAAGGACTAGTATCTAGGATATATAAAGAATTTTAAAATCTTAACAGTACAAAAGCAAACAAGCTAATCTAATTAGAAAATAAGGAAAAGACATGAAGAGACATTTTACTGAAGAGGATATACAGATGGTAAATAAACACATGAAGAGACGTTCAACATTAGGCCTTAGAGAAATGCAAATTAAAATCACAATAAGAGGGCTTCCCTGGTGGCGCAGTGGTTGGGAGTCTGCCTGCCAATGCGGGGGACACGGGTTCGTGCCCCAGTCCGGGAGGATCCCACGTGCCGCGGAGCGGCTGGGCCCGTGGGCCATGGCCGCTGGGCCTGCGCGTCCGGAGCCTGTGCTCCGCAACGGGAGAGGCCACAGCGGTGAGAGGCCCGCGTACCACAAAAAAAAAAAAGAAAAAAGAAAAAAAATTACAATAAGATATCCCCAAACCTGTCAGAATGGATAAAATAAAAAATGGTGACAATATTAAATGTTGGCAAGAATGTGGATTAACTGGGTCACTCATACCTTGCTAGTGGGAATGTAAAATGGTACAGCCACTCTGGAAAACAGTTGGACAATTTCTTAATAAAGTAAGCATGCAAATTCCATACAGCCCAAAATTTACACTCCTGGGCATTTATGCCAGAGAAATAAAGACTTAGGTTCACACAAAAACATTTACATGAATGTTCATAGCAGTTTTTTAATTTTTTTTTTACTTAGGCTCACACAAAAACATTTACATGAATGTTCATAGCAGTTTTTTTTTTTTGCGGTACGCGGGCCTCTCACTGTTGTGGCCTCTCCTGTTGCGGAGCACAGGCTCCGGACGCGCAGGCTCAGCGGCCATGGTTCACGGGCCCAGCCGCTCCACGGCATGTGAGATCTTCCTGGACCGGGGCACGAACCCGTGTCCCCTGCATCGGCAAGCGGACTCTCAACCACTGCTCCACCAGGGAAGCCCTATAGCAGTTTTATTTGTAACAGCCCCAAACCGGGAACAACCCAGATGCTCTTCAACCCTCAATAGTTAAACCGTGGTACATCTGTACCATGGAAGGCTCCTCAGCAATAAAAAGGAACGAACTACAGATATATACATCGTGAATAGCCAGGGAATTACGCTGAGTGGAAAATTTCAATCCCCAGAAAGTGATACACTGTAGATTCCATTTACATAACATTCTTAAAGTGACAAATCCATAGAAGTGGAGAACAGATTAGTGGTAGCCAGGGGTTAAAGATGAGGAGGGAGACCAAGAGGAAAATAGTAGTATTTATAAAAAGGCAACAGGAAGGATCCCTGTGGGGATGGAATCATTCTCTAACCTGACTGTCTCAATAACAATATCTTGATTGTGATATTATACTATCGTTTTGCAGGATATTATCATTGGGGGAACTAACTAGGCAAAGGATACACTGGATACGTCAGTATTTCTTACAACTGCAAGTGAATCTACAATTATCTCTAAAGACAAGTGTTTAATTAAAAAAATTACAAGGGTACTTTTAAAGAATAACAACCTTATAAAACTGGTAGCACAGTTTTACACAGTATTTAAGAAATACATAAATACCACGCTAAACATGACACTTTACCTTAACGAAGAGCTGAAGTTTGCTTGTGGAAGTAGGCATTGCAGGGCTTGCAGTTGTGAGTTACTGTGATGTGGTGGAAGGAGGGTTGTTACAAATGGGATGAAGAGTTATAACACCAGATGCATTGGTGTGGCTCATAACACCTGCAGTGAACTGAAGTAGCTGGTGATGTTTGAGAACTGAGATGTTGCACGTATGTGTTTTGTTTATTCCTGCTCGTCTCATCATTGAGCTACGTACAGTTTTCTGTGTTCACCTACTGTTTCTTCCAGTCAAAATTACACATAAACACAAAATCTGTGTTATCCTAAAATTGTTTCCTGTTATATCAGTTGCTTTGAAACAAATTTGCATTTTTCAAAACAAGAATTAGAGCAGAACTGATTGTACATTCAGTAAACAAAAGTGATGGAATGTCCAGATAATTATTGGAAAGGGAAGAAAATCCCACTTCAAATAATAGATAATGTCATCAAAAATTTCAGAGACTTTGGGTCATGTTGATCCTACATGAATTCCTTTCTACAACTGGAAAGTGTGTTAAAATTTTGGTAAGATTTGGTTCTCTGTGTTTCTCCAATGTAAATTGATTAAACTTAAAAATAAATAAAACCTTCTAGATTTTGACTTAAAGACAGCATTAGGGTGGCATCAGATATGAACTAAAAGGAAATAACACAATTTGAGAAAAGAGATTGGGCATAAAATATTCTTTTTTTCTATTTTGTTTATCTTACCTTTACTCTGGTCTAACATGTAAGGGAGAGAAAAACATAGATGTGGTGAAAAATAATAGCTTTTTTTAAAGGAACTTGAAATTTATTATATTTTGTTATTAAAAAGTATTTGGGAACATAAACAGATTGAATATTAGAGCACATTATTACAGAATAGGAAATTGAGCCCATGGTTGATTGGTTCACTTAGGTAGAAACAGAGTCCTAATAAAACAAAGGCCATAAGTTGGAGTCCTATGGCCAAGTTAACTGTTTATTTCTATTGATACAGATGGCTCACCTAACCAGACCTGCCATCTTACAGTACATTCTATTGGTCACAGAAGAAATTTATGAAATTTGAAATCCTATTGATCAATAGTGTAAAGGAATTTTAACTTAGATACCTAGGCAATGAGGCTGCCCATGACATTACTATAATCATGGATTTATTTTTGTATAACTGGTCTCAGAGCTCAAACACTGAAATATTATGTGGTGATACACAAATTATGGGGAGAGAAGCACCAGATGATTTTCTTGTTCCCAACTTAAAGTTAATAACCCCCAGAGATAGTGGGATAAGAAGCGGTTGTGGAGAAAAAGTCTGAGCTGGATGTTGAAACATTAAAAAAGGTTCAGTTTTCTAGATGTGAGAAGATGATGGTAACAATGACAAAAAGAGGGAGATACATGTGGGTAGGTTACACTCCAGAAGAGGAAGACACCATGGGTAAAACTCACACTCTTTCTCAAACCCAACTGTGAACAATAAATTTGTGAAAAATTGAAGGGAAAAGCTCTCCATTTTTAATAAAACAGAGAAATAACCACAACCTCAAACCACAAATTATAAAGCAAACCTTCCAAATACTGAGAAATCTACACCAACGAAAACGAGAGAGAGCTGAGTGCCCAGACAAACCTTTTCAGACATCAGGCAGGAGACAAATTTCCTTAGAAGTCAGCGTTATGGTCCTGAAAGGCTCAGCCAATGATCCTTTAATTAAAGGGATAAGAGCTCCAGACTGTGGGCCAACCTAGGGGAAGTAATACTATTCCTTATAGACAGCTAGCTCAAATAGCTCAGAATGGCCAGGAATTACGTCTGCTCTAGCCTCTTAGCCTAGGTAAGTGATAGGGCAAAGAGGAAACAATCTGGCATATGAGGGATTTTACTGTGAAGAACGCTGGATTTTTGAATGCCAATCTTGAAGGAAGAGAAATATGTACCCAGATAAGAAGAGAAACAGACACAACGAGAAAGTGTCCAATATAAATCTGTGTTGTAGAGTTGTTCATCTGTTTATTCAAATAATATTGAGAACCTTCTTTGTGCCAGAACAACTGCTCTCTGTTGCAGAAACATCTCAACCCTCACAGAGTCACCTTCCAGGGATGAAGGTGCATTCATATTCCCAACTCAAGAACACTCTTCATGACACTATTTTTTTTTTATTAATTAATTAATTTATTTATTTTTGGCTGCATTGGGTCTTCGTTGATCCATGCAGGCTTTCTCTAGTTGTGGCGAGCGGGGCCTGTAGTAATCCTGTAGTCCTGCATTGGCAGGTGGATTCTTAACCACTGCGCCACCAGGGAAGCCCCATGACACTATTCTTTAACAAAAACCTGGCTCCATTTAAAAATGAGTAATCATTAGAAAAAAATGAAAATGGATCATACACATGAAAAGTGAGTAAAAATAAAGCAAGGAAAGAACTTAAGCAGCAGGTAAATGAAGAATATTATCTTTTTATTTTTATCACTATAAATGTTAATTTCACATCAGTAAAATAAGAGTATGTTTTTAATTCCCAGGGACCAAAAATGAAGATGGAACTGAAAACCTCTTCTAATGCTAAGGCAGCCCTAGAGGTGCTTGCCAGCACCAGAAACGCATGGCCATCGATTTTAACAGCTACGTACAGGACAGAAATAAGGTATTAGGTCTGTGCAAGGTGGGGATTAGAACTAAGAATTCTGTAGGGTAGGCAATAAAAATTTATGCTTTTTTGAAAAGGGAGACAATAAATTAATTTGTCTTTACAGTGAAAAAGAAAGAAATTCTCTCCTGAGAATTTGTAACTGGAGACCAGCCATTATGTGAGTTTGGAGTTTTAAATTTGGACTACCTGTGCAGTCCAGGAAACCTAAAATAGGAAATTAATTTAAAGTGATCATAAGTGTTCCAGAGTCACTGGAAGAAACCAATGCAAAACTTCTCTGGAGGAATGTCTCTGCCGCTTAAACCCTCATGATTCCCACAAACAGATTACCAAACTAGGAGCATACACTCAAATTATAAACAGCAAAACAAACCCCAAAAATTAACAGAAACAAGTAAGGAATTAAAGCTCAAAGGACTTCAAATTTTGGAAGTATCATGTAAGAAATATAAAGTGATTATCTTTAAATATATAAAGAAACGAGTGAATCTAAGAGACTATGAGAGCAAATTAGAAATGAAATGAAGGGTTTAATGGACTGGTTAAATAGGAGACCAAATACAATTAAAGCAAGGAACAATAAACTGGAAGATAATTCTGAGAAAATCATGCAGAATATACATCAAAGAGAAAGTGAGGGAAAACATGAAAATGAGTTAAAGAAACATAGGGAGGGTGGTAAAATGAGAAAATCAAAATCTACCTAATTGGATTCCTAAAAAGAGAAAATGATAGGAGCCAATGTTAGAGATAACTGCCTAAGAAGTTTTTATAACTCAAGAGAAGCATCAATCCAAAGATTCAGGAATCCCAATAAATCCCAGGAAGAATACAATAAAAAATACATATCGGGGCTTCCCTGGTGGCGCAGTGGTTGAGAGTCCGCCTGCCGATGCAGGGGACACGGGTTCGTGCCCCGGTCCGGGAAGATCCCACATGCCGCGGAGTGGCTGGGCCCGTGAGCCATGGCCGCTGAGCCTGCGCGTCCGGAGCCTGTGCTCCGCAACGGGAGAGGCCACAGCAGTGAGAGGCCCGCGTACCGCAAAAACAAAACAAAACAAAACAAAACAAAAAAACATATCTACACGCATTGTTGTGAAACTGCACAACACCCAAACCAAACTAAAGATTTTGAAAGCACTTTGAGAGAAAAGAAACATTATCTATAAAGGAAAGAGACTGATGGCTGACTTCTCAACAGCAATAGAGGTCAGAAGATAGTGAAATAATATCTTCAAAATGCTGCCAGAAGAGTATTATTAACTTGGAATACTTTTCCTAAAGAGCAAAATAGTCCACTTCCAGCCAAATCAAAATGGAGATTAGATTACTAATGGACTTTCACAACAAAACCTTCTATGAGATGTACTTCAAGAAAAAACAAATTGAACCCAAAAGTCCTCAGAGTCAAGAAGGAAAGATGAAGAAAGACATTTTAAACATGTGGGAAACTCCTCAAAAATATGAAGCATATAAAATAATAATGATTTCTTTAAAACAAGAGTTTAAGTATAGAAACATAAATAACAAGATGGAAGATTAAATTGGACTTGTGGAATTTGTGTTCCAAGGTTTTTGTGTTGTATGACAGGGAGCTAAAGATGATTAACTTAAAAAATCACTGCAACAGTGTTAGGGAGTACCAAACATGAGAAAACTCTGGAGGGTGGAGAGAAGAAATCATGCCAACTACAGACCTTGGGATCGTTCTTATTTATTTTTATTTTTCCTGCCTTTTCAATTGGCAGATTTCACGCTATTACTTGATTGAATACTTTTTTCTTCCATTTGTTCTGTTCTTTTTTCTAAGAACAACAATGTATACATTGGTATTCTTTTTTTCTGCTTTTCATCTTTTTTAGAATCACTTTTATATCTTTTTCTTTTCCATTTTATTTTTATATACTTTTATGAAACTTTTCTATCTCTTGTTTACCTTTTATTGTTTTTAATGTAGCTTTCATCTGTTGAGGTTTTCTTTTTTTCTTCTATTTCTTTTCTGAGCTTTAACTATTTATTGGTCTTCTCCTGATGTTTTATCATCTTTTCTTTAACCTTTTATATGATTTATTTGGGATCCTTTTTTTTTCCAAAGGCCATGTTTCAATCTCTCAGAGATTATGAGAATGATTTAGATGCTTTCTCTTTCATATAAGGTTTTCATGTCCTTCTCCTTTGAGGGGTGTGTGTGTGTGTGCGCGCGCATGTGTATGTTTCTGTGTTTGCTCCTTTCTCATCTTTGGACCCAAGTAACTATATTAAAGTTAGTATTTGCTGATGAATAGTGTGGGGAGGGTTAGGACAGGGATCTAAGTCCGTATGAGGCTTCAATTCAGGTTTGTTGTCTCAAACATCTTTCAAAAATTTGTTATTCTCTGCCATGGAGCTGCATATTCAAATCACTAATCAACATGTGAAAAATGTTCAACATCCTTCATTATCAGGCAAACACAAGTTAAAATCACAATGTGATACACATCCACTCAAATGGCTATGATAAATTGACATTATTAAGTGTTGGAGTGTCTGTGCGGCTACTAGAATATCCTATACCATTGGTGGGAAGGATACACTGATGCAAATGTTTTGGAAAATGGTTTGGCCACTAAAGTTAAATATATATATTCCCTGGGCTATACCAGCATTGACCTGAGTGTTATTATAATGATGGAATAGAGAAAGTCAAGGTGAAGAGTGGATTTAACTGTTACACCAATCTTATTCTGAGCAGTAAAGTATTCACACTTTATAGAGTAAAACACTAGTTTCTTATGTGAAAAATTTAGTATCAAGTTGATACAACAAAAGATACAGAAGTAATAAACTGTTGGGTAGATAATTTCTTTATTCATGGAGTCATTCTACAAATATTTGTTGAGATTTACAATGTATTCCCCCAGTACAGTTGCCATTACCAGGAGCTAACATCTGGTAATAGGAGGTAGCTATATAAATAAACACAGTGAAGTGTTGTGTAGTCGGGATGGACGTGTGCACACTTACAATGAGGGCACAAAGGAGGAAGTGGTTGGCTTTACCTGAGACAGTCAGAAAGGGCTTCATACAGAAGGTTATCTTAAGCTGAGTGTCTGTGTAATCATTATTGTTATTGATATTATCATTATTAAAGCATATAATTTAGAAATTTATAGGCATGGCAAAAATTACAAATTAATAGTGATAAAACTTTTTTTTTTTTTTTTTTTGCGGTATGCGGGCCTCTCACTGCTGTGGCCTCTCCTGTTGCGGAGCACAGGCTCCGGACGCACAGGCTCAGTGGCCATGGCTCACGGGCCCAGCTGCTCCGCGGCATGTGGGATCTTCCCGGACCGGGGCACGAACCCGCGTCCCCTGCATCGGCAGGCGGACTCTCAACCACTGCGCCACCAGGGAAGCCCAAAACTTGTATTTCTGAGCAGCATCATACAATGGTAAAGAACAATAAAGAAAGCTTAGGAGAAAAAGAAAGAGATGGATCATTTTGGGGGGTACAAGCTTCTAATCATTACTTTTTAGCCTTGAGTTTGTGTTTGTTGACTGTGATTCTATTGACTAGGCACTGAAACCTGACAGTTTTTCAGGACTGCCCCTCCCCCTCTCCCCCTCCCCCCTACTCCTTTCGTCAGTGCATGAGTAGACCCAGTGTACACACCTGTGAGATCAACTTTCCAGTCTAAATATCTTACATAAAAATCTTTTGAAAGCAACAGGGTGCACTCACTTAAAGCTTGAGGAATGGGAGCCAATTTTTAATTTGTTCCTCCTGTTTGCTGAAAATATAGTATTTTTCTTTCAAAGACTTTATTAGAAGCCTGGTTTTCTTATGGGAACATAGACAAGCAATTTACAGTGATAAATTAGTGATGATGGTTAGAGTCAAGACTTTCTTCAGTTATTAGAGGTTTGTACTATTTTTCAAAAGCATTAAATTTGCACAAATATTTCAAATTTTAAAGGAGCCAGTTCCAAAAAGAGAAATAAGAGCAGTTAATAATGACAGTCATGATGACAACAGGGACAGTGATGACTACTACCATACCTCACGATGTGCCAAGAACCAGACAAAGCGTTTTGTGTATAGTTTCTCTTTTAAGGGTAAGCGCAAGTGGATGTCAGAGTCTTATTAGAATTATGTCAGGAAGTCTACTGTAAAAATGTTGATGGCAGAAGAAAAACCTTGCTTTGGGTTATTTTTTGAAGCCATAAAAGCAAAGGAAAAATAGGCCTGTTGCCCAAGGACAATGGTGCAATTTTGGAGATACAAAAAGCTGAACTCCACATTCTATTTTGCTTCTCTTTTCCATCAAGAAGAATCATCCATAGATGGAAAACGGTGAGATGAATATGAATAAGGGGAAATAAGCCCATTAAACACAAAATGATTCTAAGAGTGACCCTAACAGCTCTAAAGGAGTCTACCTAAAGACCAGAATAAATTCAACCACAAGGTACAAAAAGAACTTTCAAAGGAGAGCAGCAGCAATCTTGGAATACAGAGGACTGCTGAGAGACTAGGGATGTATTTGTGTAACTCTGCTCTTCTACAACAGGAGAAAAGTATACTCCATGAACTGCTTTGACAGCCTAGATTGTAAGAGAGATTATTATATTTTCTTGATTTTAAGTCACACTTTTCTTTTTTGCACATTAACATTTTGGAAAATGAGAGGTGTCTAGTAACCAAAAACAAAGTACACCCTCAAGCCACCAGGCCCAATATAGATTTTTAATGCCTACAGATGCATTAGTGATGATTAGTTACCACGTGTTCTTCTGTTAAGTTATTTGCATTTAACATATATGGTAGATTTGAACTCAAATGTGGTTCCTTTCTTTTTCATATAAAATATCTTACAAACCATTTTGATCTATTGGAATGAAAAGCTCTGGGGCATACAGAATATATATTACAAAGGAACACAATGATGACTGGTAGGAATGGTCATGTTTTCTGGAATAGATCATAGAATTTTCAAAGTTCAGAGTGTTTGTTGTGATGAATCTATATGATGTCCTCTACCTGCCAAAAACTTGAGTGCATTTTTAAATTTTGTCAACAGCCAAGCCTAAAAGTAACAAGAAATTATGACTATGAGTGTGGGTTGTGAAAGAAGAATATTATGGCAAGCCAAAATTATTCAAAAGAATTCTTAGCTTCTGAATGTAAAGAAGGCTGAGATTTTTTGAAAGTAGTATATAATTATAGGGTAACAATGGGCTAGTTTTAATGAAAGACAAAAATAATGTAATTCCCCCCCAAATATACTATTAAATTGATGTAATTTTTTATCATTCTGTTATATTACAATTAGGTAATAATGGCATTAAAGATAAACCCTAACATTTATGGTTAAATGGTTTTAGACAAAGGGGCCAAGAAAATTCAATGAGGAATTTTCATAAATGATGCTAGATGCTGGACAACAAGGTATCTATATGCCAAAAAAAAAAAGAATTTAGACTTCTTTCGCCTTACACAAAAATTACCTCAGAGTGGATCATCGGCACCCATATAAGAGTTAAAACTATAAAACTGTTAGAAGAAAACACAGAAGTAAATCTTTATGATCTTATGTTAGTCAATGACTTCTTAGACATGAAACCAAAAACACAAGTGATAAAAGGTTGATAAAAGGGACTTCATCAAGTTAAAAACTTTTGTGCTCCAAAGGATACCACCAAGAAAGTGAAAAGACAGCCAGCTCTGTTAAGAGACTTGTAGTTAAGATACATGAGACTCAAAACTCAACAATAAAAAGGCAACCAAATTTTTTAAATGTACAAAGGATTTGAATAGACATTAATCCAAAGAAGATGACTAATTAGCAAATGAAAAGATGCTCAACATCATTAGTCATTAGGGAAACGCTGATCAAAACCATGTGATACCGCTTCATACCCACTAGAGTGGCTATAATAAAAAGTGTTGATGAAGATATTGAGAAACCGAAACTCTCTTCCATTGCTGGTGGGAATGTAAGATGGTATAGCCACTTTGGAAAATTGTTTGGTCGTTCCTCAAAATGTTAAACCTAGAGCTAAATATGACCCAGCAATTTCATTCCTAAGTATTTACCCAAGAGAAATGAAAACATATCCTCACACGAAAACTTGTACACAGGAGCATTATTCACAACAGCTAAAAAGTAGAAATAACCCAGATGTCTATTACTTGATAAGTGGATAAATAAAATGTGGTATACCCATAAAATGGACTCTTATACAGCAATAAAAATGAAGTATTGATACGTGTACCACATGGAAGAACCTCAAAAACATTATATAAAATGAAAAAAATCCAGTCACAAAAGAACACATATTGTGTAATGCCATTTAAAGACAGTGTCCAGAATAGGCAAATATATAGAGACAGAAGGTAGATTTGTGGTTGTCTGGGGCTATGGAGAAGGTGAATGGAATGGGGCAGGGATGGGGGGTAACTGCTAATGGGCACAAGATTTCTTTGGGGGATGATGAAAGTGTTCTAAAGTTACATTATGGTGATAGTAGTATAACTCTGTAAATATACTAAAAATCATTTAACTGTACACTTTAAAAGGGTGAACTTTGTGGTATATAAACATATTTCAATAAAGCTATGTTTTTAAAAGGCATTAAAAGTGAATAGTTTTCAAGCAAATCGAAAAGAAACCAGAGATCACAAGTGCCTGGACTGAGTTTATTAAAAGTAGGTCAAATTCCATTTTTCACAGGTGGGGTTACTCATCTACTAGATTGAGAAATGCCATTAACCTAGTGTATCTGGATTTTATTAAGGTATATTAGCAAGGTCTCTTATAATGTCCCATTTGACAGTTGAACAATTTTGGGAAATCAGACTTGAAATCATGGAGAGTTTGATGGACTCATAACAGAACAAATATACAAAAAAGGGCTGATTAATGAATATATATCATTGTTAGAGGGATACTTTGTTGTGAGTTGCAGTATTATGTATCAAATATTCTGATTAGCATTTTTATCCATGACTTGGTATATGAATGATCGATGAGAATAATCATTTATTGAATTCTAGCAGCAAAATGCTATCACTGACGAAAGATCTCAATACATTTGCTAATATTTATCTGGATACACCTAGTAAAAGAGAAGAGGAAAATGAAACAAAAGGCAAGAAATATTTCCTGGGATGAAATTTTTACAGCTTATCATGTATTCATATGTTCCAAGTAACTATAAATGTTAAAATTTAGAAAAATGGGGTCTCAAGTTAGCTACTTCTTTTTCTCCAAAATTCCCCCAAATTTCAATTCTGAACTGAGTAGCTAAAGCCACTGGACGGTACACACATACTGAACAACATTGCTAGTCTTGGCCAGCACAGTCCCCCATGGACTAGAGCTGCAAGCTGGCCATGAAGAGTAGTACTGGGTTATGTTTCCAGACATAGAATCCACTTGCTAAAGCAAGGAAAGGCTAAGAGACTCTTGGGGAATTAACATCCTAAAAGAACCCATCAAGTCAACCCTCTGCTCTTCCAGCCAGCTTGAAACAGAACTGATGATTCTGTGCACATGTTGTCCTTCTGGATTGCATGTTGGCTGCTCCATCATGTTTACTAAAGGTGGAAAAGCCAAGTACAACATGTTTCGGAAACTAAATACCTGGTGTTCTGACGTACTTTCTGGATGAGCCTTGAGTTAGTGGGTTCCTCACAAACATTGGTCTGTTCACTCATTGTTTACTGGGAAAGATGTTTTCTCTGCTCTCTCTCTCTCTCTCATTTTAAAATTGTTTGGTTAGAATAGATTTTTTTCTTTGGACCTTTTGAATGAAGTGGGAAGTTATGGTTCTGCCAAAATGCAGGTTGCAAAGCACCTCTAAGTGACCTAAACTACTACACCAAACATGAATCACATGCTTTCAACACTTTAGCAAGGGTCTTTCAAATACCAGTGTCTGTCCTATTCTCCAATGAAGTAGATACTTGATGCTTTTCTCCCGGGGCTTCTCTCAGCAACCTACTTCCACAAACAATGCGAAGCAGAAAAGTGGTAGCATTTAACAGGATGAATGCTGAAGATTACATTTCTCCTCTAAATAACATACACTATGTGAGGGCTTTAATAATTAATTTAAAGTATTCATAACACAGTCATTTCTACCTAGAATTCTCTGATAACATCTCTTTCCTCAGTCATAAAATGTAATTTAGGTCAAACACATGATTGCTTTGATTTGGATATGGGATTACTTTGCCTTGATTCTAGAGTTTTCAATGATTCTAGTAATCCTAACAATGCATACCATTTATGGAGAAAAGTGCCAGGCAGTTACGCCAAATATATGCCGTGTAACATGTCCAGACCTTTTAGCGTTTCTGGAAGATAATTATTACTGTTCTCATTTTCTATATGAAGGTGTTGGCACTCAGAGTAATTAACTCATGCAGACTCAAAGCTAGTAAGTGGCAGAGTCAAGATTTGAACCCCTGTTTGTCGGACTCCAGTCTATTACCCCCTCTTCTGAGTTGGGTAAGCCAGTCCCACATACCTTTTCTTTCAGATTTGCAAGGCTTTGTTGCTGCTGAAGTGGGAATATGTAGATGATTATGTAGAGTAATGAATATTAGGTGAGAAAAGAATATTCCACTCAGGAGTGTTAACTATATGTGATTTTAAACCTTTATTTTATAAAAGTTGTGATTATCCCATCTGTTTATTCATAGCACAGATTATTTTCTTAGTCTAAACCCCTACCATTTTTCTACCTATATTAAGTCCTGAGTCTTACTTTTTTTTTTTTTTAACATCTTTATTGGGGTATAATTGCTTTACAATGGTGTGTTAGTTTCTGCTTTATAACAAAGTGAATCAGTTATACATACACATATGTTCCCATATCTCTTCCCTCTTGCGTCTCCCTCCCTCCCACCCTCCCTATCCCACCCCTCTGAGTCTTACTTTTTGATTTGATATTTTATTATCTTTTCTCCTTACTTATTCTAAACTATATATTTTTTAAAAGTTTATTTCTCTCATTTATTTGTTATCTCCAATTTCACATTTTTCTCAGACAATTCACACATGAGAAGAATATTGTGGACCACTAATATCAGAAAAGATAAGACTACCAAAAGAAGAAAAAAAAAAACAATCCCTCCCCAAACCTCTATATTCCATTCATTTGTCCTGTCTTTTTTTTTTTTTTTTTTTTTTTTTTTTTGTCTAGCAAGACCCATAGCAGAGATATTACTTCTGTCCTATTTGTGTCTTATAATCAAAGATTTAAGAAGTGCTAGAGCTGCAGTATTTTGTAAGTAAAAAACAAAAAAACACAAAAACTTGATATAGAGAAGGCGAGTAATAAGACCAATTTATGTTTTAGGAAGCATGATCTGGAGATATGGAGCATATTTAGGAGATCATTGTAATAGCTTAGACAAAAGCCAATGAGGTTTGAACAAAAATAGAGGGGATAGGTGATAGAAGTATCAGATATGGAAGCTGTTAAGGAGATACTATCTACTGAACTGGACGAATGATTGGATGACAGGTATGAGAAAGAGGAAAGGTTCTAAAGTGTCTTTCTTTTGGTATTTATTTATTTATTTTTAATTTATTTTTTTTTCATTTTAACATCTTTATTGGAGTATAATTGCTTTACAATGGTATGTTAGTTTCAGCTTCACAACAAAATGAATCAGTTATACATATACATGTGTTCCCATATCTCTTCCCTCTTGCGTCTCCCTCCCTCCCACCCTCCCTATCCCACCCCTCCAGGCTGTCACAAAGCACCGAGCCAATATCCCTGTGCCATGCGGCTGCTTCCCAATAGCTATCTACCTTACTACGTTTGTTAGTGTGTATATGTCCATGACACTCTCTCGCCCTGTCACAGCTCACCCTTCCCCCTCCCCATAACCTCAAGTCCATTCTCTAGTAGGTCTGTGTCTTTATTCCTGCCTTACCCCTAGGTTCTTCATGACATTTTTTTTTCTTAAATTCCATATATGTGTGTTAGCATACGGTATTTGTCTTTTTCTTTCTGACTTACTTCACTCTGTATGACAGACTCTAGGTCTATCCACCTCATTACAAATAGCTCAATTTCGTTTCTTTTTATGGCTGAGTAATATTCCATTGCATATATGTGCCACATCTTCTTTATCCATTCATCCGATGATGGGCACTTAGGTTGTTTCCATCTCTGGGCTATTGTAAATAGAGCTGCAATGAACATTTTGGTACATGACTCTTCTTGAATTAGGGTTTTCTCAGGGTATTTGCCCAGTAGTGGGATTGCTGGGTCATATGGTAGTTCTATTTGTAGTTTTTTAAGGAACCTCCATACTGTTCTCCATAGTGGCTGTATCAATTTACATTCCCACCAACAGTGTAATAGGGTTCCCTTTTCTCCACACCCTCTCCAGCATTTATTGTTTCTAGATTTTTTGATGATGGCCATTCTGACTTGTGTGAGATGATATCTCATTGTAGTTTTGATTTGCATTTCTCTAATGATTAGTGATGTTGAGCATTCTTTCATGTGTTTGTTGGCAGTCTGTATATCTTCTTTGGAGAAATGTCTATTTAGGTCTTCTGCCCATTTTTGGATTGGGTTGTTTGTTTTTTTTGTTATTAAGGTGCATGACCTGCTTATAAATTTTGGAGATTAATCCTTTGTCAGTTACTTCATTTGCAAATATTTTCTCTCATTCTGAGGGTTGTCTTTTGGTCTTGTTTATGGTTTCCTTTGCTGTGCAAAAGCTTTGAAGTTTCATTAGGTCCCATTTGTTTATTTTTGTTTTTATTTCCATTTCTCTAGGAGGTGGGTCAAAAAGGACCTTGCTGTGATTTATGTCATAGAGTGTTCTGCCTATGTTTTCCTCTAAGAGTTTGATAGTTTCTGGCCTTACATTTAGGTCTTTAATCCATTTTGAGCTTATTTTTGTGTATGGTGTTAGGGAGTGATCTAATCTCATACTTTTACATGTAGCTGTCCAGTTTTCCCAGCACCACTTATTGAAGAGGCTGTCCTTTCTCCACTGTATATTCCTGCCTCCTTTATCAAAGATAAGGTGACCATATGTGCGTGGGTTTATCTCTGGGCTTTCTATCCTGTTCCATTAATCTATCTTTCTGTTTTTGTGCCAGTACCATACTGTCTTGATTACCATAGCTTTGTAGTATAGTCTGAAGTCAGGAAGCCTGATTCCAACAGCTCCTTTTTTCATTCTCAAGATTGCTTTGGCTATTCGGGGTCATTTGTGTTTCCATACAAATTGCGAAATTTTTTGTTCTAGTTCTGTGAAAAATGCCAGTGGTAGTTTGATAGGGATTGCATTGAATCTATAGATTGCTTTGGGTAGTAGAGTCATTTTCACAATGTTGATTCTTCCAATCCAAGAACATGGTTTATCTCCCCATCTATTTGTATCATCTTTAATTTCTTTCATCAGTGTCTTATAGTTTTCTGCATACAGGTCTTTTGTCTCCTTAGGTAGGTTTATTCCTAGGTCTTTTATTATTTTTGTTGCAATAGTAAATGGGAGTGTTTTCTTGATTTCACTTTCAGATTTTTCATCCTTAGTGTATAGGAATGCCAGAGATTTCTGTGCATTAATTTTGTATCCTGCTACTTTACCAAATTCAATGATTAGCTCTAGTAGTTTTGTGGTAGCATCTTTAGGATTCTCTATGTATAGTATCATGTCATCTGCAAACAGTGACAGCTTTACTTCTTCTTTCTGATTTGGATTCCTTTTATTTCCTTTTCTTCTCTGATTCAACTATGTTGAATAAGAGTGGTGAGAGTGGGCAACCTTGTCTTGTTCCTGATCTTAGTGGAAATGCTTTCAGTTTTTCACCATTGAGGACGATGTTGGCTGTGGGTTTGTCATATATGGCCTTTATTATGTTGAGGAAAGTTCCCTCTATGCCTACTTTCTGCAGGGTTTTTATCATAAATGGGTGTTGAATTTTGTCAAAAGCTTTCTCTGCATCTATTGAGATGATCATATGGTTTTTCTCCTTCAATTTGTTAATATGGTGTATCACGTTGACTGATTTGCATATATTGAAGAATCCTTGCATTCCTGGAATAAACCCCACTTGATCATGGTGTATGATCCGTTTAATGTGCTGTTGGATTCTGTTTGCTAGTATTTTGTTGAGGATTTTTGCATCTATGTTCATCAGTGATATTGGCCTGTAGTTTTCTTTCTTTGTGACATCCTTGTTTGGTTTTGGTATCAGGGTGATGGTGGCCTCGTAGAATGCGTTGGGGAGTGTTCCTCCCTCTGCTATATTTTGGAAGAGTTTGAGAAGGATAGGTGATAGCTCTTCTCTAAATGTTTGATAGAATTCGCCTGTGAAGCCATCTGGTCCTGGGCTTTTGCTTGTTGGAAGATTTTTAATCAGAGTTTCAATTTCAGTGCTTGTGATTAGTCTGTTCATATTTTCTATTTCTTCCTGATTCAGTCTTGGCAGGTTGTGCCTTTCTAAGAATTTGTCCATTTCTTCCGGGTTGTCCATTTTATTGGCATAGAGTTGCTTGTAGTAATCTCTCATGATCTTTTGAATTTCTGCAGTCAGTTGTTACTTCTCCTTTTTCATTTCTAATTCTATTGATTTCAGTCTTCTCCCTTTTTTTCTTGATGAGTCTGGCTAATGGTTTATCAATTTTGTTTATCCTTTCAAAGAACCAGCTTTTAGTTTTATTGATCTTTGCTATTGTTTCCTTCATTTCTTTTTCATTTATTTCTGATCTGATTTTTATGATTTCTTTCCTTCTGCTAACTTTGGGGTTTTTTTGTTCTTCTTTCTCTAATTGCTTTAGGTGCAAGTTTAGGTTGTTTATTCAAGATGTTTCCTGTTTCTTAAGGTAGGATTGTATTGCTATAAACTTCCCTCTTAAAACTGCTTTTGCTGCATCCCATAGATTTTGAGTCGTCGTGTCTCCATTGTCATTTGTTTCTAGGTATTTTTTGATTTCCTCTTTGATTTCTTCAGGGATCACTTCGTTATTAAGTAGTGTATTGTTTAGCCTCCATGTGTTTGTATTTTTTACAGATCTTTTCCTGTAATTGATATCTAGTCTCATAGCGTTGTGGTCGGAAAAGATACTTGATACAATTTCAATTTTCTTAAATTTACCAAGGCTTGATTTGTGACCCAAGATATGATCTATCCTGGAGAATGTTCCATGAGGACTTGAGAAAAATGTGTATTCTGTTGTTTTTGGATGGAATGTCCTATAAATATCAATTAAGTCCATCTTGTTTAATGTATCATTTAAAGCTTGTGTTTCCTTATTTATTTTCATTTTGGATGATCTGTCCATTGGTGAAAGTGGGGTGTTAAAGTCCCCTCCTATGAATGTGTTACTGTTGATTTCCCCTTTTATGGCTGTTAGTATTTGCCTTATGTATTGTGGTGCTCCTATGTTGGGTGCATAAATATTTACAATTGTTATATCTTCCTCTTGGATCGATCCCTTGATCATTATGTAGTGTCCTTCTTTGTCTCTTCTAATAGTCTTTATTTTTAAGTCTATTTTGTCTGATATGAGAATTGCTACTCCAGCTTTCTTTTGGTTTCCATTTGCATGAAATACCTTTTTCCATCCCCTTACTTTCAGTCTGTATGTGTCTCTAGGTCTGAAGTGGGTCTCTTGTAGACAGCAAATATATGGGTCTTGTTTTTGTATCCATTCAGCCAATCTGTGTCTTTTGGTGGGAGCATTTAGTCCATTTACATTTAAGGTAATTATCGATATGTATGTTCCCATTCCCATTTTCTTAATTGTTTTGGGTTTGTTATTGTAGTTCTTTTCCTTCTTTTGTGTTTCTTGCCTAGAGAAGTTCCTTTAGCAGTTGTTGTAGAGCTGGTTTGGTGGTGCTGAACTCTCTCAGCTTTTGCTTGTCTGTAAAGGTTTTAATTTCTCCATCAAATCTGAATGAGATCCTTGCTGGGTAGAGTAATCTTGGTTGCAGGTTTTTCTCCTTCATCACTTTCAATCTGTCCTGCCACTCCCTTCTGGCTTGCAGAGTTTCTGCTGAAAGATCAGCTGTTAACCTTATGGGGATTCCCTTGTGTGTTATTTGTTGTTTTTCCCTTGCTGCTTTTAATATGCTTTCTTTGTATTTAATTTTTGACAGTTTGATTAATATGTGTCTTGGCGTGTTTCTCCTTGGATTTATCCTGTATGCGACTCTCTGTGCTTCCTGGACTTGATTAACTATTTCCTTTCCCATATTAGGGAAGTTTTCAACTATAATCTCTTCAAATATTTTCTCAGTCCCTTTCTTTTTCTCTTCTTCTTCTGGAACCCCTATAATTCGAATGTTGGTGCGTTTCATGTTGTCCCAGAGGTCTCTGAGACTGTCCTCAGTTCTTTTCATTCTTTTTTCTTTATTCTGCTCTGCAGTAGTTATTTCCACTATTTTATCTTCCAGGTCATTTATCTGTTCTTCTGCCTCAATTATTCTGCTATTGATCCCATCTAGAGTATTTTTCATTTCTTTTATTGTGTTGTTCATCATTGTTTGTTTCATCTTTAGTTCTTCTAGGTCCTTGTTAAATGTTTCTTGCATTTTCTCTATTCTATCTCCAAGATTTTGGATCATCTCTACCATCATTATTCTGAATTCTTTTTCCGGTAGACTGCCTATTTCCTCTTCATTTGTTAGGTCTGGTGGGTTTTTATCTTGCTCCTTCATCTGCTGTGTGTTTTTCTGTCTTTTCATTTTGCTTATCTTACTGTGTTTGGGGTCTCCTTTTTGCAGGCTGAAGGTTCGTAGTTCCTGTTGTTTTTTGTGTCTGTCCCCAGTGGCTAAGGTTGGTTCAGTGGGTTGTGTAGGCCTCCTGGTGGAGGGTACTAGTGCCTGTGTTGTGGTGGATGAGGCTGGATCTTGTCTTTCTGGTGGGCAGGTCCACATCTGGTGGTGTGTTTTGGGGTGTCTGTAGACTTATTATGATTTTGGGCAGCCTCTCTGCTAATGGGTGGGGTTGTGTTCCTGTCTTGCTAGTTGTTTGGCATAGGATGTCTAGCACTGTAGCTTGCTGGTCGTTGAGTGAAGCTGGGTGCTGGCGTTGAGATGGAGATCTCTCGGAGATTTTCGCCGTTTGATATTATGTGCAGCTGGGAGGCCTCTTGTGGACCAGTGTCCTGAAGTTGTCTCTCCCACCTCAGAGGCACAGCACTAACTCCTGGCTGCAGCACGAGGAGCCTTTCATCCACACAGCTCCTTAATTTGGGATGATTCGTTGTCTATTCATGTATTCCACAGATGCAGGGTACATCAAGTTGATTGTGGAGCTTTAATCCACTGCTTCTGAGGCTGCTGGGAGAGATTTCCCTTTCTCTTCTTTGTTCACACAGCTCCCGGGGTTCAGCTTTGGATTTGGCCCCGCCTGTGCGTGTAGGTCACCGGAGGGCGTCTGTTCTTTGCTCAGACAGGACGGGGTTAAAGGAGCCGCTGATTCGGAGGCTCTGGCTCACTCAGACCGGGGGTAGGGAGGGTCATGGAATGCGGGTCGGGCCTGCGGCGGCAGAGGCCAGCGTGACGTTGCCAGCCTGAGGCGTGCCGTGCGTTCTCCCGGGGAAGTTGTCCCTGGATCCCGGGACCCTGGCAGTGGCGGGCTGCACAGGCTCCCCGGAAGGGGGGTGTGGATAGTGACCTGTGTTCGCACAGAGGCTTCTTGGTGGCGGCAGCAGTGGCCTTAGCGTCTCATGTCTTCTGTCTCTGTGGTCCGCACTTTTAGCCGCGGCTTGTGCCCGTCTCTGGAGCTCCTTTAAGCAGCGCTCTTCATCCCCTCTCCTCGTGCACCAGGAAACAAAGAGGGAAGAAAAAGTCTCTTGCCTCTTCGGCAGGTCCAGACTTTTCCCCGGACTCCCTCCCGGCTAGCCGTGGTGCACTAACGCCCTGCAGGCTGTGTTCACGCCGCCAACCCCAGTCCTCTCCCGGCGTTCCGACTGAGGCCGGAGCCTCAGCTCCCAGACCCGCCCGCCCAGGCGGGTGAGCAGACAAGCCTCTCGGCTGGTGAGTGGCGGTCGGCCCCGATCCTCTGTGCTGGAATCTCTCTGCTTTGCCCTCCGCACCCCTGTTGCTGTGCTCTCCTCTGCGGCTCCGAAGAAGCTCCCCCACTCCGCCACACGCAGTTTCCGCCTGCGAAGAGGCTTCTTAGTGTGTGGACACTTTTCCTCCTTCACAGCTCCCTCCCGCTGGTGTAGGACCCGTCCCTATCCTTTTGTCTCTGTTTATTTTTTTCTTTTGCCCTAACCAGGTACGTGGGGGGTTTCTTGCCTTTTGGGAAGTCTGAGGTCTTCTGCCAGCGTTCAGTAGGTGTTCTGTAGGAGTTGTTCCACGTGTAGATGTATTTCTGGTGTATCTGTGGGGAGGAAGGTGATCTCCGCGTCTTACTCTTCCGCCATCTTCCCGGAAGTCCTAAAGTGTCTTTCAAAATGAAGAGGAGTAGGTTTGGGAGGAAAGGTGACACAAATAGATTTTTTAATCTATTTGCTTATCACCCTGCCATTAGACTGTAAGAGTCAGTAGGACACGGACTTAGTTTTGTTTAATGCCTAACGTTTAATAGGCGCTCAATATAGGGTAAGTTTAGTTTTGGTTATGTTGAATTTAAGGCGTTCGTGGGTCATATAGTTAGAGATGTAAAGAGACTAAAAGGAAACAACTAAAATACATTTGTAATTCACTCTGGTTGTTAGAATTATGATGATTTTCAATTTATCATTTTATTCTGAGTACCCCAAGTTTATTTTAGTATTTTATTTTGAATACCCCAGATGACTACAGTAAATATACATTTTTAAGAAAAAGGTAAAGCTCATTTATTGTTTCAAAAAATAAGACTGGACAGACAAATATGAAACCATCAAGGCAGCCTATAGGGACAAATAATATATATCAAAGAAATAGCTAGAAATTTGAACAGCAAGTTTATACTAATTTATATTCCAATCAAAATTTTGATAGTGCCTGTGTGACCACACAATAGAGCACAGATGTCATAGCTTATTTTCAAATTTCATATGCTCCTTTATTATTTATTAGGAGAATCAGAGTTCAGAGCTAAATCACTTGGTCCTAAAGACCAGAAAAGCAAATAGCTGGTAGCATCCCTTACCCATCAGCTCCACTCTTAACATTATCCACTTATCCTTTTGTTTTGAGTTTCTGAAGTCTTTTCTTTTAAGGCAAAAGAGGTCACTATATCTGCCTATAACTGCTGCTAGTTGTCTTTCAAACCAACCTTTTACAGAAAAAATTTTTATAGCAGGCAGACTATTTTACAACAAAACGAAGTATGAAGGAAATGAAATAAAAGCCACACATATAAATTAGATATACATAAAACAGTTCTTTGTTTTTGTCTTTCCAGCCAGTGAAACTTTCAGTTGAGTTTCTCCAAAACAGAAAGGGTAAGACCTAAGTTTATATAAGTCAGTAAGGCTGCTTTCCATGGCAGCGTAAAGAAAGAAAAGGAAAAAAGGCCGAAGAGATTTCTTTCAAGAACCATAGCAAACAGAATTAAAGGATGTTTAGTACCATAGAAGAATGGAAGAACTGTGATGCATTTGAGGAAACAGAAAAAAAAAAAAAAAAAGATTTAGCAAGGAAGAGAGTAGGTACAAACAGAGCAGACATATTTCCTCCTGATTAAAACATAAAATATTAGGTATTCATTGCAGACAGCAATGACAGCAAAGTGAAGAGATGGAGAAGGAAGAAAAGAACAAAGGCTGTCAAATGTCATATCGTGTTTCCTGTCATTAGCTTGTAGGATTTTAAACTCTAACCAAGTGCATGATACTCTGTATGTGTCTGTAATGTGGACACATACATTTGATATTTCTGGAAAACTTGACTTTTGCTATCGACACTCTTCCTCTGCAAGAGGTTTCTTAGATGCAGACGTATTTTTAGTGAGATATGACAGATTAATGATATACCAAGAACTGAGAATAAAAGATCTAAAAGGTTTCTAATGTCCCAAGAAGAGGAAGAAAGATTACTTTGGGGGGAAAGCACCAAATTCAAAACCATCCTCATATTTCAACATTCAGAAAGAAGTTCAAAGACTTTATCAAGTACCCCCTTCAGTATTTTACTGTGGGCATCTTCATTATAAAGTCACTAGGAATGTCATAAATGCCAAGTGTGAAAGAACATGATGTAAGGTTTAGAGATTGGGGAAATTCTTGACTTACTTTTGAAAACCTATGTAGAGGGAAATAGTAAAAACTGCTAGCTGGAATATGTCATGAGGTCAAAGATGTATATCATTCATGTATTTATGAGCAAAGGTGTTGCTAGCTAGGTCATCATGCACAAGAGACATGGCGATGTTACAAAAGTCAGCTGTGGACCAGTTTCTAGGCAGATTTGAAGTATTTATAGAAGAATATAAATATAAGAAATAATCGTGACCAGGAGAGACTAGTATAAACCATCAATCACATCTCTTTTTCATAACAGTGAAAACCTACATAAGATATATTTGCCCTTAGATACTCATCATAAATTTGGGTTTTACATGCACTTAATTTGACTTGTGCAAAATTTAAACATTTCAGCTGTAGTCAACAGTGGCACACTATAACATGGAAAAAATGTATATATTATATTATTTGCTTGGTAATAGAGTTTATATTTATTCCAGAAGAAAAGGAAAAATGGAAACAGTAATTAGGGTGAGACAAAATGTGAGAGAAATTGACAAATGCAGGAAAGGTGGTACAAGATGGCATTCAAGGGCAAAGTATGCATACATTAATGTATTATCATGCATGAAAGTTACTGGCCTAGGTTGTGAATTATATTATTAATAGCTTGGTAGACTCAGTGGCGATGATCTATTTACGTGTACATGGGTGTGATAAACTGATATCATTAATGGTCTCAGGTCTTCACCCTTCCCTAGGTCCCTGTCCTTTGCCGTGTGACTTTGCATGTGGAGGTGAAGTATATATCCTTGCTTCTTGATTCAGGCCCTCAGCTATGTAACTCACTTTGGCTGGTAGGATTTAGAAGATATGACCAAGCAGAGACTTGGAAAGGTGTTGGCACATTTCTGCTTGTGCTTTCGTCCTCTGCCATCACCATGAAGACAACATGTCTGAGCTAACCAGGATGATAAGATCCATGTGGAGTAGAACTGAGTCATCTAAGTCACTCTAGTCACAACCATTAGATCAGCCTTTAGCTAGCCAACCCTACACGTGCAAATGAACCCTGCCTGGATTACAGAGATGCTTAGCCGCAGGCCCTAGATGTGTGAGCAATTGATGCTAATTGTTGTATGCCACTGAGGATTTGTGATTGGTCGTTATAGGGCACCTTTGTGGCCATAGAAAAACAATCCAATGGGCAAGATGATTATACGTAATATCCAGGACAGCCAAATGATTTCTTATGGATAGACAGAGTGGATTATATACTTTTGGTTATCTGTCACTCCTAAGATTTGTTTTGAATAGTGGGAAATGATCAAGTTTCCAAAGACTTTTGTGAACGTCTTCCCTTGTAGAAATCAAATATTTAAAACATTTTATTAAATGTATTAAGAACCTAATGTTAGCCATCTGGCCCTCTATTTTGAAGGATGAATTATAAAAATAGAAAAGACCCCATAGAAATTTTCAATTTCTATGTAGAACCAAAATTAAACATAATTTTTATCCGTATCTATTTTCCAAAGGTTTGTGTTGTTTACAATAGCTAACACTGTTAAGTGCTTACTGTGTAATATTTTAAGAGAGGTACTAATACTGTAATTTACAGTGAGAAAACTGAGACCCAGAGAGGTTAAGAAACTTGTTCAGAATCGCTGAACTAGGAAGTGATTGAACTAGGACATAATAAACCTCCACACTTAACCACCACACTTCACTAGACTGAAAAATAGGGAATAATTAAATGCTGGATTTGGCAATACACTTGTGGTTTTATTTTTATTTTTAAGGCAGTATGTCAGTGTAAATGTATTTTAATCATTTATAAGTGCCCAATACTTGTAATTGCTTTTCTATTCAATAAAGTGAAAAGAAAGAAATGTGGAATTAGGCATTTGGACACCTGCTGCTAGTTCTATCACCTTTATTTTTAGGTATTTTTATACAGATTAACTACTTTTGTCTTCATTTCTACCATATACATAACTGGGGCAATAGCATTTGATTCATTAAAAAAAATACTGCTTTGCATTTCCTACATTAAAATACAGAATAATTATCATTGTTATTTGTTGCATTAATACTTAAGAGATGGTAGTGATGGCAGTCACATGATGTCTAATCATATGATATCTAATCACATGATTCTCAATGTATTGATAGAATCCTGATCTATTGTTGGTACCACAACCGTCAGTACAGATGCCAAGACCCTTTGTACATAGTGTCCCCAATCCTAGGCTGATAATAACCACGCTTTGCCACTTCTAGGCAGTCAGGACTAATACCATTTAGCTTGCAAAAGAGCTATGCCTAATGCAGGCAGAGTATACCACTAATTTTTTTTTGAAAAAAAAAAAGGTTTTTATTGGAACTCGTCTTAACATCAGATATACCTGGTGTTGGTTAGAAAGAACCATTTGTACATTTGATATTGATGGTGCCAAAACCAAACAGTGACTGGACATGATGGGGAAAGATGTTGAGAACAAAAACCTGATTTTGGAGAGGAAAATAAAAGCCAGTCAGAATCAGTGAGGATGCCAAACCTGGTACAAAAAAATCCTTTTACAAAATATAAATTTATTATGAAAACCTGGAAGGATAATCTGAGAAAGGGAAAGAAAGATAAAACAAAGCCAGCAGGAAGGAGGCAGGAGGAGGGAGAGAGGAAAAAAGAGAAGACAAAGGGGAAATGAGAGGAAAAAGAAAATATAGCTGAGCATGACAGAGGTGCAGAAACTTACCTGCCCAACTGGCATTAAAGCCTTGCTATGTAATCTCATCATAAAACAAAGCATGCTGGAGTATAGTGCTCTACCTCCCATCCATTACACCACTTTTAATTAGTTACTTTGACTAACATTAGACCCATAAAACTTGTGTTGACTGCACCTCCAACTACTGCGGAGAAAGGTTGTAACATGGGCTGTGCTTGTCTTGGGTGGATACTGGCATTGTAGAGACCTAGAAGAAAAAGGTGAAAACATCTCACCTTGTTCTTAGGCAATAGCTGGAGAAAATGAATGATACCATGAATTTTTACTTCTCTTTCAAGCTGAGTTTTTATAAATGTGTTCCTGTTATTCTTAAACAATGTGAAAGATCACATAGTGGAAAAAGCATAGGTCTGAAGCAGAGGTTCTTAACTTTCATTATAAGTCTATGGTATTCTGTTCTGGCAACCCAAGCTGACTAACACATTGATAGTCATAGGAACTATGAATACCACAGAAATTTGTTGCATACATTTAAAATGGAAAGAAATGTTTAGTTACGAATTATAAAATAAAGATATAAATTGGTTTTCCTATCAAAGTTCATGGATCTCCTGAATCAGAGTCGTAAATCTAGGTTTCAGTAAGGGCTCTATCACTTACTGACTGTGCAAACTTTGTCATTTTAACTTTCCAAGCTGGGATTTTTAAAATCTGTAGAGTGAGGGCATGAATATATACTTTATAGTGTTGTTTCATGATCAACTGAGATAATAAAGATGGAAAAGCTTTGTAAACTATAAAGTGATAAACAAATGTTAGCTAATTTTATTTTGTTTTTTTATACTTGCATCCTTAAAGCAATTTTAAATTTGGTTTTGATTCAAGCCAAATTCAATAAGGTTGGAATCCAATTTGTTCTCTCCTGAAGTCAAATGATTCTTCAAACTCCCATCACCTTCTACGTAAACATAGGAATGAAAAAAAGATGCAAGAAAAAGAGTTGAAAGAAGCTAAATAAAGTAGAGCAGGATCTAGTGAAAGGAGATTAACTGAAGCTACTTCTCTCCTCTCTTCATTTTTTAAATGAAGT
This sequence comes from Orcinus orca, assembly GCF_937001465.1. Taxonomy (NCBI): domain Eukaryota; kingdom Metazoa; phylum Chordata; class Mammalia; order Artiodactyla; family Delphinidae; genus Orcinus; species Orcinus orca. The sequence goes on along the minus strand of NC_064561.1, from coordinate 119,759,730 downwards.
CAAACATTCATATAGTCAAGTGCACAAAATGCACAAATTTTAGGATTATAAACCTTAATGACATTTTACTTATGTACAGACCTGGGTAACTACTACCTAGAGCAAATTAAAAATATTTCCAGACATTCACAGAAAGGGAGACAGATGAAAAGGTAGAGGGCTATGTACCAGATGAAGGAACAAGATAAAATCCCAGAAAAACAACTAAATGAAGTGGAGATAGTCAACCTTCCAGAAAAAGAATTCAGAATAATCATAATGAAGATGATCCAGGGCCTCGGAAAAAGAATGGAGGCAAAGATCGAGAAGATGCAAGAAATGTTTAACAAACACCTAGAAGAATTAAAGAACAAACAAACAGAGATGAACAATACAATAACTGAAATGAAAACTACACTAGAAGGAATCAATAGCAGAATAACTGAGGCAGAAGAACGGATAAGTGACCTGGAAGACAGAATGGTGAAATTCACTGCCACTGAACAGAAAAAAGAAAAAAGAATGAAAAGAAATGAAGACAGCCTAAGAGACCTCTGGGCCAACATTAAATGCAATAACATTCTCATTATAGGGGTCACAGAAGGATAAGAGAGAGAGAAAGGACCCGAGAAAATATTTGAAGAGATTATAGTCGAAAACTTCCCTAACATGGGAAAGGAAATAGCCACCCAAGTCCAGGAAGTGCAGAGAGTCCCATACAGGATAAACCCAAAGAGAAACATGCTGAGACACATAGTAATCAAACTGGCAAATATTAAAGACAAAGAAAAATTATTGAAAGCAGCAAGGGAAAAACGACAAATAACGTACAAGGGAACTCCCATAAGGTTAACAGCTGTTCTTTCAGCAGAAACTCTACAAGCCAGAAGGGAGTGGCATGATATACTTGAAGTGATGAAAGGGAAGAACCTACAACCAAGATTACTCTACCCGGCAAATATCTCATTCAGATTCAATGGAGAAATCAAAAGCTTTACAGACAAGCAAAAGCTAAGAGAATTCAGCACCACCAAACCAGCTCTCCAACAAATGCTAAAGGAACTTCTCTAAGTGGGAAACACTAGAGAAGAAACAAACCCAAGGGCTTCCCTGGTGGCGCAGTGGTTGAGAGTCCGCCTGCCGATGCAGGGGACACGTGTCCGTGCCCTGGTCTGGGAAGATCCCACATGCCGCAGAGCAACTAGGCCTGTGAGCCATGGGCGCTGAGCCTGCGCGTCCGGAGCCTGTTCTCCGCAATGGGAGAGGCCACAACAGTGAGAGGCCTGCGTACCGCAAAAAACAAAACAAAAAACCCAAAACAATTAAGAAAATCGTCACAGGAACATACATATTGATAATTACCTTAAACGTGAATGACATATATGCTGTCTACAAGAGACCCACTTCAGACCTAGGGACACATTCAGACTGAAAGTGAGGGGATGGAAAATGATATTCCATGCAAATGGAAATCAAAAGAAAGCTGGAGTAGCAATACTCATATCAGATAAAATAGACTGTAAAATGAAGAATGTTACAAGAGACAAGGAAGGACACTACATAATGATCAAGAGATCAATCCAAGAAGAAGATATAACAATTATAAATATATATGCACCCAACATAGGAGCACCTCAATACATAAGGCAACTGCTAACAGCTATAAAATAGGATATCAACAGTGACACAATAATAGTGGGGGACTTTAACACCTCACTTACACCAACGGACAGATCATCCAAAATGAAATTAAATAAGGAAACAGAAACTTTGAATGACACAATAGACCAGATAGATTTAATTGATATTTATAGGACAATCCATCCAAAAACAGCAGATTACACTTTCTTCTCAAGTGCGCATGGAACATTCTCCAGGATAGATCACATCTTGGGTCACAAATCAAGCCTCAGTAAACTTAAGAAAATTGAAATCATATCAAGCATCTTTTCTGACCACAACACTATGAGATTAGAAATCAATTACAGGGAAAAATACATAAAAAACACAAACACATGGAGGCTAAACAATACGTTACTAAATAACCAAGAAATCACTGAAGAAATCAAAGAGGAAATCAAAAAATGCCTAGAGACAAATGACAATGAAAACACGATGATCCAAAACCTATGGGATGCAGCAAAAGCAGTTCTAAGAAGGAAGTTTATAGCTATACAAGCTACCTCAAGAAACAAGTAAAATCTCAAATAAACAATCTAACCTTACACCTAAAGGAACTAGAGAAAGAAGAACAAACAAAACCCAAACTTAGCAGAAGGAGAGAAATCATAAAGATCAGAGCAGAAATAAATGAAATAGAAACAAAGAAAACAACAGCAAAGATCAATAAAACTAAAAACTGGTTCTTTGAGACGATAAACAAACTTGATAAACCATTAGCCAGACTCATCAAGAAAAATAGGGAGAACACTCAAACCAATAAAATTAGAAATGAAAAAGGAGAAGTTACAACAGACACTGCAGAAATACAAAGCATCCTAAGAGACTACAACAAGAACTCTATGCCAATAAAATGGACAACCTGGAAGAAATGGACAAATTCTTAGAAAGGTATAACCTTCCAAGACTGAACCAGGAAGAAACAGAAAATATGAACAGAACAATCACAAGTAATGAAATTGAAACTGTGATTAAAAATCTTCCAACAAACAAAAGTCCAGGACCAGGTGGCTTCACAGGTGAATTCTATCAAACATTTAGAGAAGAGCTAAAACCCATCTTTCTCAAACTCTTCCAAAAAATTGGAGAGGAAGGAACACTCCCAAACTCATTCTATGAGGCCACCATTACCCTGAAACCAAAACCAGACAAAAATACTACAAAAAAAGAAAATTACAGAGCAATATCACTGATGAATATACATGCAAAAATCCTCAACAAAATACTAGCAAACAGAATCCAACAACACATTAAAAGGATCATACACCATGATCAAGTGGGATTTATCCCAGGGATGCAAGGATTCTTCAATATACGCAAATCAATCAATGTGATACACCATATTAAGAAACTGAAGAATAAAAACCATATGATCATCTCAGTAGATGCAGAAAAAGCTTTTGACAAAATTCAACACCGATTTATGATAAAAACTCTGCAGAAAGTGGGCATAGAGGGAACCTACCTCAACATAATAAGGGCCATATACGACAAACTCACAGCAAACCTCATTCTCAATGGTGAAAAGCTGAAAGTATTTCCTCTAAGATCAGGAACAAGACAAGGATGTCCACTCTCGCCACTGTTATTCAACATAGATTTGGAAGTCCTATTCATGGCAATCAGAGAAGAAAAAGAGATAAAAGGAATACAAATTGGAAAAGAAGAAGTAAAACTGTCACTATTTGCAGATGACATGATACTATACATAGAGAATCCTAAAGATGCCACCAGAAAACTACTAGAGCTAATCAATGAATTTGGTAAAGTAGCAGGATACAAAACTAATGCACAGAAATCTCTTGCATTCCTATACACTAATGATGAAAAATCTGAAAGAGAAATTAAGGAAACACTCCCATTTACCACCGTAACAAAAAGAATAAAATACCTAGAAATATACCTACCTAGGGAGACAAAAGACCTGTATGCAGAAAACTCTAAGACACTGATGAAAGAAATTAAAGATGATACCAACAGATGGAGAGATATACCATGTTCTTGGATTGGAAGAATCAATATTGTGAAAATGACTCTACTACCCAAAGCAATCTACAGATTCAATGCAATCCCCATCAAATTACCAATGGCATTCTTTACGGAACTAGAACAAAAAGTCTTAAAATTTTTATGGAGACACAAAAGACCCCAAATAGCCGAAGCAGTCTTGAGGGAAAAACACAGAACTGGAGGAATCAGACTCCCTGACTTCAGACTATACTATAAAGCTACAGTAATCTAGACAATATGGTACCGGCACAAAAGCAGAAACATAGATCAATGGAACAAGATAGAAAGCCCAGAGATAAACCCACGCACCTATGGTCAACTAATCTATGACAAAGGAGGCAGGGATATACAATGGAGCAAAGACAGTCTATTCAATAAGTGGTGCTGGGAAAACTGGACAGCTACATGTAAAAGAATGAAATTAGAACACTCCCTAACACCATACACAAAAATAAACTCAAAGTGGATTAGAGACCTAAATGTAAGCCCAGACACTATAAAACTCTTAGAGGAAAACATAGGAAGAACACTCTTTGACATAAATCACAGCAAGATCTTTTTTGATCCACCTCCTAGAGTAATGGAAATAAAAATAAACAAATGGAACCTAATGAAACTTAAAAGCTTTTTCACAGCAAAGGAAACCATAAACAAGACGAAAAGGCAACCCTCAGAATGGGAGAAAATATTTGCAAACAAATCAACGGACAAAGGATTAATCTCCAAAATATATAAACAGCTTATGTAGCTCAATATTAAAAAAACAAACAACCCAATCCAAAAATGGGCAGAAGTCCTAAATAGACATTTCTCCAAAGAAGACATACAGATGGCCAAGAAGCACCTGAAAATCTTCCCAACATCACTAATTATTAGAGAAATGCAAATCCAAACTACAATGAGGTATCACCTCACACCGGTTAGAATGGGCATCATCAGAAAATCTACAAACAACCAATGCTGGAGAGGGTGTGGAGAAAAGGGAAACCTGTTGCACTGTTGGTGGGAATGTAAATTGATACAGCCACTATGGAGAACAGTATGGAGGTTCCTTAAAAAACTAAAAATAGAATTACCATATGATGCAGGAATCCCACTACTGGGCATATACACAGGGAAAACCATAATTCAAAAAGACACATGCACCCCAATGTTCACTGCAGCACTATTTACAATAGCCAGGTCATGGAAGCAACCTAAATGCCCATCGACAGACGAATGGATAAAGAAGATGTGGTACATATATACAATGGAATATTACTCAGCCATAAAGATGAATGAAATTGGGTCTTTTGTTGAATCTAAATTGGATCTAGAGACTGTCATACAGAGTGAAGTAAGTCAGAAAGAGAAAAACAAATATCGTATATTAACGCATATATGTGGAACCTAGAAAAACGGTACAGATAAACTGGTTTGCAGGGCAGGATTAGAGACACAGATGTAGAGAAGAAACGTATGGACACCAAGGGGGGAAAGCAGCAGGGGGTGAGCGTGTGATGAATTAGACGATTGAGATTGACATGTATACACTGATGTGTATAAAATGGATGACTAATAAGAACCTGCTGTAAAAAAAAATAAATTAAATTAAATTCAAAAATTAAAAAAAATTTCCGTATGCCAGATGTTTCCTTCATGCCCTTCCCAGGCATGTCCAACCCTTACCCTTGAGATAACCACTATTCTTACTTGAACACCATTGATGATTTTGCCTGTTCCTGAACTTCATGTAATGAATCATATAGTATGTAGGCTTTTATGTCTAGCCTTTTTGCTCAGTATCTGTGAGCTTCATCCATTTTGTTGCATGTTATCCATAGTTCATTGCTTTCATTTCTGCATAGAGTCCCTTCACTTTTAGCGCTGGTTTCATCTTGCTCAGAATCCTACTAATTCAAATAATAATCTGTGCCTCCACTTTGGAGATGGTACAAATATGGTGACCAGTTGCCCTCTTAGAAGAAATAGTTTCCAAGACAGCTCGTAATTCCCAGATCTTTCCAATTCAGGAAGAAAACTCTTCCATCTCTTGTGGGTATCCTTTCTTTCTCTAGGTCTGGAATGCATGAAAACGTAAATAATCTATAGTGTGAAACAAGATAATATGAACATTTTTGTGGTCTTTTCTGCCACCATCTTTGAGCAATTTCCCAATAGACCAAATCAACATTGAATCAATAATGACCATTGTTATAAATTAAAGGAAAAAAAAAATCCAGATCTAACATTCACAATAGAAGAGCAGAAAATCATCTGAGACTCTAATACAAACCTCTTCGGGAATTTGTGAGTATAACTCTGGTTCCATCATATTAAAGATTGTTATGCTTACAGAAAAACTGAGACACTGGGATCTGTTTGCAATTACCAAATCAGAATGCAATTAACTAGTCACTGGGAACAAACAATGGTGTCTTTAAATGCCCTTTTGGAAATGTAGAATTGGTAACGGGGATCAGGTTCCCAAGGTTCGGATGTTTTCACTTATGAGTCTTCCTATAAAATATAGGTATGAGGGCCACTGTGGTAGTTTGTCTTAGGAGAGAGAAAGAGAGAGAGAGAGAGAGAGAGAGATGGAAAACACAAAGCAAATGTCACTTCCATCTGTGTATTAGAGCTTCTCTTATTCTCAGAACACTTCAAAGGAAACTTTCCCTCCATTCGCTGACTCATTTTGTTCTGACCTCACTTATGTATAAATACATTTCAAACTAAGGATTGAGGTTTGCTGGCACATGATCTTTTTTCCTTATAAAATTATTATAGGAAGTGTCTCTGATACGGCTGAGATGGGTAATTCGGGTTGAAAAAAAAATTGCTGCTTATGGAAGTAAGAATATTTCATTTTTCTTTCTATAGCAGCATAGCTGACAAGATAGAAATGTTCATTTTCCCCCTTCTCTTTTGCAAAAGCATTTCTCTAGTGTATGATTTCCTAAACATTTATTTGATGTGCGTTAGCTATTTGATATTTCTCCCCAAATCGGTCTTTAGTCAGCTTTGGGCTCTAGCTTTTAGTGGAAAGCAAAAGCATTGAAATAGATATGTACTGGTAGCAATAATAAAAACAAAATAATAACATTTTCATACTTCCAATACTTGTCCATTACAAGGGACATTAACTCAGTGAAATTAATATCCATTTTCTTTATATTTCTCCTGATACTGTACTGATAGAGGTAGTACAATGGTTTAATGCAGGAGAAGAAGCAGTGAAGAGCCTGGATGATCCATGAGCTATTTCTCAGCTCAAGTTTGGTTCACTAATGGCCCCATAATGATGATCTCAGAGAGGAACATGGGAGCTGTGAAGGATTCCCCTGAATTCAGTTGACTTCTGAGGCTCATGTTCCACTCACTCAGGAACAGTGGGTTAGTTGACCCTAAGCACTTTATGCAAAAAAGTAGAAAAAACAATTATCTCTAAAGAGTGCTTCCTCAGCAAGAAGAAAGAAAGCAAGAAATCACTCCTAGTGATTGCAGGCCTGGGGGGAGAGTACAAATAGAGTATCTATACTGTTTCTCTAAATACTTAAACATGATACATCAAGAGAAAATACTCAAATAAAATATCCTAGCCTCCTGCCTTAACAAATGTACCTTGATAACAAGCTGGAAAACCAGGTTAGAACTTGACAACTCAGGACTCCTGAGTTCCCAGCTGGCATGTGACGTATAAGGGAGGCTGGTCCAAGCTCTGCCCACCTCTCCCCATAACCCAGTCCCACTTCTCCTTCAAGCCCAGCTCCCTCCGAAATCTCAAGGTGTCTCATGGGTTCACAGGCAGACTAGCCCTCTGGTCCAAGCTCCATCCACAACCCCTGCAAACAGTCATCCCATGGCAAGCCTCCAGGCCTAGGGGTGTGTACACTATTGGCTCAGAGGGCCTCCCAGGAGATCAGACCTGCAGAAAGTGTGGCTCAGGTCCTTCAAAAAGCATTTGGGGCCATTTGTGCAGTGAATTCCAGGGTCCGTGTATCTACTGCATAGTTTAGAAACAAGGGGAGGGCCCTGGGTTGGTACGCCCCTCAGCCCCAAAGAAGCCTCACCCCCCTGGGAGAGGCATGACTGCAGGAGGCCAGGGTAGAGCCCTTTACAGAAGGGGCCCCCCTTGCTTGGGTCTAAGACACTACTGAATAGCTGCTCTTGATGATATGTTAAAGGATGTCAGACACTCCCCAAAGTCTGCCCCTTAATGTACCAGGGACTGTGCCAGATACTGCAGATTCAGAGATGAATCAGTTACCACCCTTGAATGAATTATCCTCTTGTGAAAAGACTACTATGAAATGCAGACATTAACACAGGCAGAGAGGGGAGTTCCTTCCTTTCCCATGACCACTGTAATGTGACTTTGCCCCTAAGATGGGCTAATTGTTCTATTTAATGGGTAGTACTGAAAGCCAGACCCTGGTCAGCACGGCCACTGATTCACATTTTCTGATACACATGGTCAGGTAGACAGCTCCTGACCTAGTTCCTGCTTCAGTCCTGGCCCACTGCCTTCTCCCCACCCCTTTCCTCTGACTGCAGTTTACAAATCACAAACTGAAGAAAAGGGACACTCGCCTGCCAGCCAGTGCCCGGACTAACCCATCCGCGATTTAGAATCTTGCTGAACAGTAGACACACACACCAGGGCTCTCTCCTGGCCTAAACCAGAAACCAGGGGAGGAGGCGTCTGGGTCTTTTGATTTTTTTCCCATCCCCCAGACCCCCAGCTAGATTATCTGAATAACCAGACAAACCTAGAAGGTGAGACACTTTGCTGGACTACTTGCCCTGTCCCATCAACAAGTTGAGGTCATAATAAAAAGATTGTGCTTGAATAGAGACCTAAGGAACCTAATAACCAGATGAAATGAAGCTTCTTGGATCCTAGATTTGACAAACCAGCTGTACAATTGTTTTAGAAACAACTGGATAAATGTGAATGCGGTCTCAGTATTGATTGAAATGAAAATTTATTAAAAGGGAAAGATGGAGATCAGTGATTGGGAAAAAACCAAGTTGGCAAAAAAATAAAAAAGAACAACACTTACAGAAATACCTGTAAAGACATGCTTAAGAATTTAAAGTAGTAATCACTGGGTGGTGGCAATGTGAAGTTTTAATTTTTTTCTAATTATCTACAAGGTCTGCATACTTCTATAATAAAAGTATTATTTAAAAATAATTGGAAGTTGTAATATTATATTTTTTAGAGAATTACTACATACCTCTCAGCCTGTTCTTTCACACTAGCTCAGACCTGGTGCAGACCCCAGAGCAAGTTGTGATCTAAAAATCATGCGTTCCCACAGGTATTCACAGGCAGAACCACATTAATCTTTTACCCTAAGTTTATTGAGTTAAGGTTAATGCTATTCCTTTAGCTTCCACAGAAATGAAATGGAAACATCCATTTGAAGAATGATTTAAAAAACTATAATAGAAGTCATTTTCTGTTATTTCATGTGGTATCTCTTCAGTAAGTACCTAATTTATGAATTCTTTCTGGAGTTCAGTGCCTAGAAAAGAACGTTTTTCCTTTTAGTAATTCTTTTTCTGGACAAGATAATTCTATAATCTATCAGGTTTTCCTGTTATCTTGGCTGCTGGGGAACTCAGGTATAAATTTAGCATGTAATTGCGTTAGCTAACTAATTACCTCGGAACTCGCAAGAATCATCTATTTTCTCATTACATTTCATTATTATTTCATATAAATCTATTTTTAAAACAATTCTGATTGCCCTTTTCTGCTCATATGATCATTTTCTACATCATTTGAAACTCATTTTGGGAGAAGGTAGAGTATAAATAAATAATAGGACTGCCCTACAGATCTCTGTAGAGCCTGCAGGCAATTTAACAAGTAGTAAATAGATAGTGTTTTAAAGCGTCTTCCCAGCCTGACACTCGCCTCACTTTCTCTGAGTTGTGAGGCCCCTGGGGATGGACCTCCCCCACCCCAACTGCAATTATATAACTGGATTGGATGGACACATGACCAGATCCAAGCATGATCTATTCTGGGCATTTGGAATTAATAAAGTGAGTCTCTCTGGTCTTGCATCCTTACTCAGGGTGCTGTGAGGCATAAGTAAGCTAACAATTAAAACAGTGTGTAGTTGTCTCTTTTTATCTTTGAAAAGAAATGTAACTTAAACAAATCATGTTGAATCATCTTATTTTGCTTTTTTCTAAAAGATGTTGGAATTAAGAGAATATTCTAAGTTCTGGAACCAGAGACAATCAAACACAACAGTACACTGTGCAGTGTTTCATGAAGCAGCCTTAGTGAGGTGGGCGGGGCAGGAGTGAGGTGACCATCATCATCACTTGGGCAGTGAGGACCAACAGCACATTTCATTCCTGCGTCCCCCAGTTCCCTGTAGACGAGGCAGATTTCAGGAAAGTTTGTTTTTTAAAGGCTACTGATAATTCTCAGGCCTACCTATATCCCTACTTCTTCCAGGAATGAACAAAGAAAGGATTTGTGTCCTTTTTAGTGATGACCATCCCACTGAGCGTCATTGCAAAGGTAATGGTGTATGTGCAGTACAACAAAGTCCCTGCCAGGGAAGTGTCCTTACTTCCCTACATATTATGATCATTTTCAATCAACTCCACCTTTGTAGTTTCATACAGCAATTTTGGTTGTTGCTGGTGTACTATGTGACATTTAATGCACCGTGTCTCCATGTTTCAGTTTATTATGAGCACCAGAGTTGTTCCCCCAAAACTAGGAATTACACCAAATCCATGTTTTGTCTCATCAGTTTGGTCTCTCTAACTAAGTGGGTTAGAATAAGAATTCTCTCTTCTCCCACCGGAACTGATTAGGTTAGTTTTCAATAAACGGTCACTGATTTCAGTTGAATTAAAATTAAGGTCACACTATTTTAAGTGGCATGAGATTGCAGTTTGTTAAATAAGTTCCTTCTGGTTTGGAAGGGTCAATGAGTTTCTCAGATGAGACAGGCTCAGTGCTCTTACAACTAAAATGCCCTGAATAGAGCAGTGAGAGGTGGCTGGAATAGTTCAACTTCCACCAGATCAAGGACCTACTGTGAATCCACTGTACTATCCCTCCCAAACCCCCAACTCAAATTCTCTGCACAGATTTCTGATCCCTCTATTTTCTGATTTTCACATGTCTGTTTGAAAAAAAAAGTGATGTATTCTCAAAACAGAAACAGATGTGAGATCCAATTTCTTATTGGAAGTGACAAAACATATAAAGATTTGGCAAGATATGTGTTTCACATATTTCAAGATTTCAAAAATAGTCATCAAACAAATGCAAGAAGAGTTAGATAGCAGGGTGGTCTTTCTCTGGTTTCTTTGTTCCTTTTTCTAAGATTCCCATGATGGCCTATTGTCAATAAGATATGGAAAATACAGAAATGTCTCATATATAACAGAAAATACATACTATTAAAGTAATGATTCAAGAGAAAAAACAGTAAATGTTCTCCTAGTTTTAAATAACTGAATATAATCATTTCTACATTTTAACATGACCGTAAACTGTCATCAAATCACTTTTAACCAAATGAGCTTTTTCTATCAAAAAGAGAAAAAGCTCAGAAATGAATAATTTTTTTTTTTTTTTTTTTTTTTTTTTTTTGCAGTATGCGGGCCTCTCACTGTTGTGGCCTCTCCCATTGCGGAGCACAGGCTCCGGACGCGCAGGCTCAGCGGCCATGGCTCACGGGCCCAGCCGCTCCGCGGCATGTGGGAACTTCCCGGACCAGGGCACGAACACGTGTCCCCTGCATCGGCAGGCAGACTCTCAACCACTGCGCCTCCAGGGAAGCCCCAGAAATGAATAATTTTGCTCATTAAGTTCTAAGGGCAGTTGCTATACAGAGCCAAGGAGCAGGTGTAATAGCCTTTAAGAAAGAAAGGTGTGAGGAGGAGGCACACCCTGATGAGCACGTGTGATTGTGATAAGTGACTAAGCTTGTATTTATATAGCACCATTTCTCAAGGGAGGCAATCGGTAATATATTCGCTACAGTGCAGGGCTCTGATGTAAAACCCATACTAAAGAGAAATGATGTGGCTCTTTTTAAAATAAAGGCATTTGGGTCTGGTGAACACTTATCTAGTTCTTACAATGTACCAGGCATCGGAGTAGATAGGGAATTCTTGCTGTGATTTAACTTTCACAATAACTCTCTTTGCTATCACTACCTCAGTTTTTGCAAATGGGGAAACTGAGGGTCCAGAAAAATGACTCAGTCAGAGTCACATATTCGGTGAATTGCAGAGCCAGGATGAGAATGCAGAACTTTCTGGGTCTAAAGTTGTTTTCACTCTACCCCAGTTAAATCAAGGGAAAATGCTACAAATTTTCAGGGGTTCTTACACTTGAAAAGCACTTAAAGTTTGCAAATTAGTAGGACACTATGGTAGAGATGAAGAAGGGTTTGCAGAGTTTCAGGGATGTGCCAGGTCTGCACAGCTTGGCCGCTTTGGGGGACTTGGTTTAGTGCCTGACATTCTAGTCAGACTCAACCATAGAAATGTTACTGCATGTGTCACATGAAAAATCTGTTCTCCTTAGAACAGTTGTCTTCCAGCTGTGTCTTGAGGAGCCTGAAGACCTCTTCGGAGAGTCTCAGGTGGGCGCCTGGGAGAGAAAGGAAACAGCAGCTAAAGAACAAAGAACTGGGGTGGAATCCATGCAAACAGGGCTGTAAGCAACCTCTCCCTTTTAACTGAGGAAGCTTGATTTAACTTGCTTTGTATATTTATCTCCCTCTTAAGACTTTGCTTGAAGAAAAGGGTTCTGTGGCCTTAAAGTGTTTGAAAACTAGATATTGCATCATTTTAAAGGTTTTTTACATTTGTATACAATGCATTTAAGGAACCCAGTTAAAACCAGTGATTATGAAATAGACAAGAAAGGAAGGTGGTGCAGAGTGTTTAAGAGTGCATACGGTTATGCGCTATTCTTCATGAATGTCACAGTCGATACTTACCAGCTAGTTAATGTTTACCAGTAAGCAGAAAACTAACCAACTCTGTCCATGTTGAGGCTTCTGACATCAAACTTAATAGATGTTCTTAACGGGAGCCTTGTTAGTGTCCCAACAGCTGCCTGTGGAGCCTGAGGAAGTGAGCAGGACACTGGTGGTTAGACTTCCAATTTTTAGAGTCGCTATGGGTCTTAAAAGTGAGTTGTGCTAAGATTTCTTACAGAAGGAGACAAATAAATAGATCTCATTGTAGGCACTCTCTCCCAAATTATCAACCACTTGGGGATATTCACACACACACACATACGCACACACCCGTGTTCTTCTTACGTCGCTTCTGAGTCTATACTCTAAAGAATTTTGTGCATACCGTTAGTGTAGCCCCTACTATACAGCTAGTGGTGTCTGTGTCTGTTTCTCCCACTGGCCTGTCTGTTTCTCATAAAGATCAAATATTACTCATCATTGTAATCCCTGGAGTTGGCACTGAGCATGGCACACAGATGCTTAATGACAACTTGTTGAGTATTAAAGACTATATTAGAAAAACAAGAGAACAGAAACATAACTCTCACTTGATCCTTGTTAATACAAAGAGAAAGAAGGTTTATCTTCAGGTCTTGAAAAGCAGTATGCTGCCTTACAACTTGACTATTATTCATAATTATTCCAATTTCAAAAGCATCTACAATTAGGAAAATTGGTAATGGAGTTAGAAAAAGGCCACTTTCTTTTTTTGCAAGACATTTTGCATTAGCAAATATAAGTCTCAGAAGACTAGGTGGAAAGAATGTGTATAATCTGACTTTGTACCTTCCAAAGTCAGTTTGCATCACGATGCCTTTTTATGACAAGGGTGTTGACTGTTCTTTGCAGGAAGAAGAGTATCAGATGAACTTCCAAGCTTCCTTAATATCAAAATCAAAAACTATCCTGACTGTTGTACACTGGTTTTCTGTCATATTTCTTTTACTTTTTCTCAATTTTAATTGGGTTGAAGTAAAATGGTGTGGTTTCTGTCTTGTGTGACTCAGAGTTTCCCCATTGACAATCCAGGCCAGTCTGAGCTCAGGGATGGGACCTTATTCCAGAGGACAGCTTTCCTTCAATGGCACCCGGAAAGGCTAGTTGAGTCCGCTGAGAACAAGGGCCCTGGGACATGATCCTGAACCTTCCAAAGTTCTTACTCCTGAAAGGGGCCTCTCAGCTGCTACAGGGGCCATTGTGACAATTGCTCTATTCTGCTCCAGCTGCCCTTGGCACCTGCTTTATTCCCATGTTTAAATGTCCTTCCCCACTTTCCTCTGGGAGTTGAAGGAAAACATGAATACGTCTACTTCTGAGTAAGTTGAAAGGAAAGATGAGAGACACCCTATTTCAAGATATGTGTACCTCTCTGTGTCCTAACTAATCTTTCTTCTTCCTTTTTAATATTTACAATTGCATCAACTTGGCTCTGGTAGTTCAGAGTTCACCTTCTACACTGTTCTCAGGAATGCTTCTATTTTTTTTCAGTTGAAGGTACCTGAGGCAAATGAGGTGGCTTGAATCATGAAGCACCTTGTAACTCCCCAGTTGGGTGTCTGGGACATGATAAGGGAGGTTTTAACAGCATATTCTGGAGCAGAAGTTCTCAAGCTCGGTGGCCCATGAGAGTGCCCCCTGCACATCCACCCAATTCTCTACAAATCTCTGAGTGTGGAACCAAGGCATCAGAGTTTCTTAAAAGTTCTCCAGGGGATTCAAAAGCATGGCCAAGCAGCCACTGCTATAGAGAGAGCTATGATCTTTCAAAAATGGTGATTGGGGGCTTCCCTGGTGGCGCAGTGGTTGAGAGTCCGCCTGCCGATGCAGGGGACACGGGTTCGTGCCCCGGTCCAGGAGGATCCCACATGCCGCGGAGCGGCTGGGCCCGTGAGCCATGGCCGCTGAGCCTGCGCGTCCGGAGCCTGTGCTCCGCAACGGGAGAGGCCACAACAGTGAGAGGCCCGCGTACCGCAAAAAGAAAAAAAAAATGGTGATTGAGGGTAATCCGTTAAACACATTTTATGGTTTGTTTCTTGCTGCTGTAATAGGCATCTTTCCATATCCTGAATGCAGAACTCCATCCTTTTCAAATCTAAGTCACCACAAGAAGATTTGACTAAGCCAGATTGTTTTCTTTCAAATTTATGTACATCATGTAAACAGCACAAAATTGAAACACTGTTCTCTCAGATGAACTCAGAGACAGATAATACATCTGTATGAAACAGGAGTACTAAAATTTAACATTTAGAAATCATTTTCACTACCATTCAAATTAAATTGCTCAATCACTGATAATTCTAAATTCTTGACTCATACTAGATGATAGAAAACAAACGTGGGTGTCTGGTTCCCAAAAGCTTTCTCTTATAACCCAGTTTCTTCATTCTTTCCCCTCCTGTCAAAATTTGGTGTGAGGGATGAAGATTTATAAAGAAGTGGGTCTAGAAAATCTAATGTCAGTCCAAGAGCCATATATGTTTTGAAATATCAGTGTCTTCTGTCATGATTTTTAGTTTTAAATTCTCAGTCAGTGTTTTAAAAGGCATAACTCATTTAAATGGCCAAATGTTTCTCTTTTCAACCAAGCCCAGAAATATTTCTTTTACTTTTTGGAAACAAACAGGGTAGGGATTCTTGCTGCTGAGAACGCTTCTTGCTGGTAGAAAGGGAAGGCCTCTGTGTTTAGAAGGAAGCGAAGAAAGATCTCAGAGACATGATGTCATAGAGCAGTAAATTAGGGAAAAAAGGAAAAAACTATTTTCAGACATCATTTAAAAAAGAGAAATAGGCTAAATTTGCTTTGTCAGATTTGATGGACATGCCATAAGTGGAAAGCCAGATTTGTTTTCCTAGAGAATAAGGATTAGTCTCTGGTTGGTAACTACATTCTGTGAAATACCTTTCTCTTTTTTAAAAGTGTTTAAGATTGGGTCTATGGCCTATAGTCTGGTCAGGGCATTGGGAGGGCTGCCTCACTGATTGCAAAGGCTCCATCAGTATCTACCCAGTGACGTTATCTTTACAGTGGTGGGAAAGGACACTGCTTTCTCTCCTTTGGAAGCTGTGTGAGTTAATTAATTAGTCTGATAAACCTATGTTACTCTTATTTTCCACAAGAGAAAGGAGGGATAAATCTAGAAATAGCCTCAAAACTGGGCTGAGGAACTTCTTTCCTCCATACCCAGACAAAGCGAAACGAAGGGAAGTGAGCCCTTCTCTAGTTCAAAGAAATGGAATATGTTCCCTTTTATAACATGAAACATTTTTATTCCTTCCTTTCTGGAGAAGTTGGAAATCAAAATTAAGGTCCCAGGGCCTCTCTGTTTCTGGTGTTGATTATGAACATAATCAAGATCTAATGCCACTGAGAGAAAATCCTTCTGTTAAATTCAGGAGGGCTCTGCATAGAAGGAACCTCTCTTTGCTCACTCATCTTTAGACACCTCTCTCTATCACGTCAGCCCTTACAGAGAACTTTGTGACGTGACGAGGAATCTCTGCATTCCTGTTACCATTATTTAAAGTACTTTCATTTATAAAATGACATGGTTTGACTTATTTCTTTCAATTTGATTACTAACCTTCAGAGCTTAGCAAAACTATAAGTAGTAGATTACTTACTAAATTAAATAAGTCTTACCAATTTTAAGGAAAATCTGATTGCAAGAATAGATATTTAATATATATAATTAGCGCTTTCCTATAGGTATTTGACTAGGCTCTCAAAAGATGTTTGTTGGTTAGTGGTTGATTGATAATAGGTTACCAGTTGAAATAAGACAAGGACAATTCTCTCTAAATACTCCGTGAGATACTTTTGAGTCTATCTGAACAGCATACATACAAAAGGAATGAAGAATGAGCCAGAATAAGATTTTTGCACCTGAGCTGAACTCCAAGAACTACAGCCCATTCCTGGACCTTAGGTGTATTGATGATGAGAAACAGGCCTTGGACAGAGAGTTGAGGAAATTCAAGTTCAAGTGCTGGAGAAGATAGATGGTGACCTAATCGGGGTCAAGGGTCCAGCTTGGGGTCTGAGATAGCCTTCCTCACGGGGGCACCACACCAGCCAGCTAGCTGCTAGGTGCAGGGAGCATGGGAGCAGTCACATGTGATACTTTCTTTCGTTTCTCTGTTGAAGGAACAAAACAACAGCAAAGTTATTGTTGTTTGCTGAAGTTAGTTTGAGGAGGATGGGAAAAAACATGAAACTAATGCATGCTTTTTGTAATAATTCCAACAATACAGACATGTTGTATAAAGAAAATGTTAATGTCTCACCAAAGCTACTCCATTCCAGTAAACAATGTTATCAGTCCAGTGTGATGATGTCTTATCCACCTTTTCCTATGCTCTTTATAAATATATATAAACATATTCTCACATAAGTCTTCTCCTCTATTATTTTTTTACAAACATAGGACCATAACATATATATATTGCTTTGCAAACATTCTTTTTAGTAATTACATGATAAATTATAGTATGAATGTCCCACAGTTAGAAGGGGGTGGTGGTCCTTTTTTTCATGGAGGATAGGGGCACAGAAGTTGCATTATTGGGACAAAGAATTATTATGTTTAATAGATACTTTTCAAATGATTTTTATATGCATTACATATATTAAAATTAGTACAATGAAATAGACTGTCTCCATTTCTCATTTAGTAAGGTAAGGAAGTACATAAAGTGTGTAAGTTCTCAAGGTCTTTATCTTTACTAAAGACCTCAAAAGATGATGATGATGAGTGTGTGTGTGTGCGTGCATGTGCGTGTGCATGAGTGTGTATGTGTGTGTGCGTGTGTGTTATATGTTAAAACAAGTCTGGCTTAATAGAGCTTGACCTGGGAAGTTATGGAATTCCTGTAGTTATTTTGTCTGTCAAGGTTCAATCAAAGAAGTAGAACCACTAGAGTATATTAATAGATAGATCTATTGATATATACATACATATATATATATATATATTTTTTTTTTTTTTTGCGGTACGTGGGCCTCTCGCTGTTGTGGCCTCTCCCATTGCGGAGCACAGGCTCTGGACGCGCAGGCTCAGCGGCCATAGCTCACGGGCCTAACTGCTCCGTGGCATGTGGGATCTTCCCGGACGGGGGCACGAACCTGTGTCCCCTGCATCGGCAGGCGGACTTGCAACCACTGCGCCACCAGGGAAGCCCTATTGATATTTTATCTATCTATCTATAGCTATATCATCTATAATTATAGATATCAATGATATAGATATTAATACAGACTTTTAGAGTGATCTGGTCTTACACAATCATGAGAGCTGGTTAAGCAGTCTCTATAATGCCATTGTCTTTGCATCTGTTGTAAAGCCTGACGTCTGCAGGGCAGGCAGCAGGAAGGGAAATCGGGAAGAGCAAGCACAAGTTGGAATATATATAAGGACACACACACGTTGGTTTTCATTGTCTCTGACCTTGCTGGTGTGTGTTCCACAGAAGCTGGGGATCCTTTGTCTTGAAACTAAACATAGACACTGACCCAAGAATCAGAGAAGCTGAAGAAGTTCTAGGGAAAGGGGAGCAGTTGCAGTCTCCAAATCCCACAGAAGAATCTCTCATGGGGTCCACCTTAATGGGAAATGGACAGGAAAGGCGATTCTGGGGAACGTATTTCAGCCTAGCCAAGTTAACACTATGGTTATTATGCAAAAGGCTATAATAACCGCTCTAACCAATCCTCAGTATTCCAGCAACATTTGTTTTTCTGGCTAGCCCCCAAGAAGTTTTCTAGTGATCTAAACTAGAAAAACAACATTCCCAGAAAGGTGAGATTGTTGTGACACAAACTTGTACATGTGCACACACACACACAAACATATACACATTCTTTGATTATGATTACTGCCAAGGTTCCTGTTTCAATGTCTAATTCATCTAAGTTTCTACTTTCACCATACACCCTGGTTTCTATTATTCTACGACACCAATAAACTCCTGAATAATATAATTTCTGTGTCATCTGAAAGTTAAAATAAGGTCATCATTTATTTTTATGCTTAAAATATGGTAAAATGGGCTTGAGGGCAATTTTTGGTTTTTGTCCAAAATATGCTAAAAGTAACTGCTTGCTGTTTGTGTTGTGTTGTGGTGTATTCATACCCTGTTGGACAAACTGTATGTGTCCAATCCATCAGCATTTTGGATAGAAGAGAATCAATCTTGTCTTATGAGGTCAATAATGTCTTATTGATGGCAACATTTCTTCACTTCAGTGAGTCTTGATTCAAATGATTCTTCTGTCTTTTACGATTAATACTACTTTTATCCAAATGTAACTTTTTTTGCATCACTAACATAGGACATGCGTAAGTGGTTTTGAAGATGCAGGAAGCTAAAATCGTAGAAATTCTTAGGTGTTCCCTTTGGATGTTAGCAGAAGTATTATTGAACCCATACCAGGTGTGGTTGTGCTTATGAATGTCAAAGGGATTTTCTTTTGTATTGAATTAATGGTCTTTTTGACTTCCTGTCTTCTCATCCTCTATTGCCCACACTATACATTTCAGCTGAGATCACTTAAAAACATACATAAACTCTTTCCCACCCTGTGTTCTGGGACCGATACTTTTCTTAGTCCTACTAGACTAGCTCAGGTGAGGTGGCATCTAGTCAACGTCACCAAGTCTTGTTTAGACCTCATGCTCTTTTTTTCATTTTTACATAATATATAGTTATTATTAAAAATGTAGGACAAAAATGACAGCTTATTCCAGCAGAGAGAGCATAAGTGTACATTGGGAAAGATTTGGCAAATATCTCAGTCCAACTGCATAGGAAAAAGGCAATGATGGAACAAGATATTGAAAGAAAAATAGACCTTCTGCTCTCAGAGCTCCCACTCCTAGGCCATGTGTGGGAGAAGCTTCCTTTTTACCAAAACGGCTGGTAGAAAAAAGGTCCTGAATCATATGTTAAACTTTATAAATGTTCAGATCTCTAAGTCCCATTCTGAATCATATGTTAAACTTTATAAATTTTATCATATGTATCTGAATCATATGTTAAACTTATCTGAATCGTATGTTATCTGAATCATATGTTAAACTTTATAAATTTTCAGATCTCTAAGTCCCATTCCAAAAGTCCTTATTACCAGGTCTAGGGTAGGACCCAGGAAATAGTAAAGAAAATTTTCTCAGCTCTTTGAATGAATAGCTGGGTAGAGAGACAACTGACATGTTCTGTTGGTAAAGCTGCATTTCTGTAGCCTCTGTTTTCTTTAGAGACTTACTTTCCAAGTAGAGAAAGTATCATTCTTGACCAGTACACTGTTGCTTTCTCCTGTTTTGATCAGGATCAGTCTTATTGGTAGAGAGTCAATTTTGTGCCTCTGTGTTGTGATTTTCTCCCATTAACTTGGAACCTTTACTAAAGTCTTATTATACTTTACAGACTAAGTATAGATACGCAGGGGGGACAAGCTTTGCATTTTCCAGGACTTCCAGGGTTGCAAATGACAGAAAACAACTCTTATTCACCTAGAGGTCGTGAATTGGCTCCCAAAACTAGGAAGTCAAGGAGGGAGCTGGCTTAATTCATTGCTAGAACTAGAAATGTAGATGGTGTTGCTGGGGCCCTCTCTCTATCCATCCCTTGCCTCTGCTGCTTTTTGCCACGAGGGTTGGATTGTCCCCCTCCTGCTGTAGCCCTCCCTATGGAGGCAGATGACATCTACTGGCACCTTGAGCCCCAATCTCTCCCTAGTCCTTATTTGTCCTTTGTATTGACAACCGAGCATTTGAATCCCAGTTTTAGAAAAAATAAACTTTTCATATTCTACGTTCTTTATGCTTTGGATGGGAAGAAAAAGGAATAAAAATGAGGCTTCTGAATTTAAGAAGAAAGATCATGAATATGACAAACTGCCTTCTTTATGAATTAGACAAAATAAATCTACTTCTTTTGCAATCTAGGTTAGAAGACTGAAAATGTTATCAAATATATTATAACTGAACATTGCAATATCAACTTCTGAGAGTAAAATTAAAAATCATTTTTATTAATTTTTAGGTAATTAGAGCAAGAAAGGGATTATAGTCAGGACCTGTGTTTTCTTAGAAAAACAAATTAGCGAGATGAAAATGTAGTATGTTTAGGCCATGAAAAGAGGTAAATCTACTTTACATCCACAAAGTGGCATTTCTCTTTCCCTTTCAAAAGTGAGTCTTTTTCAGCTGCAAAGACCCTCTTCCCTCTGCAAACTGTGATGATAAATGGGCATATGAAATCACTATAGAAGTAGAATTATTATTCCTGTTGTGGGATCTGCTTTTCTCTAAGGCATCATAACTCCACATGGAGGAATTTAGGATTAACACCACTGGCCTCTCTCTGCCCCTCCCTTACTCCTGCCCAGGGGAGGAGGAGAGACTGCACAGGGCCTCAGAGCTTCTGGGTTGGCTCATCAGATCACCCGGTCCGTGTTCCGCCGTGTTCTCTGGAGCCTTCACGTCACGGGAGACCTGCAGCTGCTTGGCTGTGTTGGAAACTTCTGGAGGTGTAAATGCTGAAATATAAAATTGCAAGCCATCTTGGCTGCAAATCAAAAGTCACATTGTCCAGTTTATCAGTAACAAAAGTAATACTTTGATCTCCATCTGTCTGACTCTTGGTTCTGTCAATTCTGCTTCGGAGTTCAGGTAGCAAAGAGAAGGGTGCTAGATACTGATCCCCTAAAATCCCAACAATATTGTTATCATAGCCACAGTAAAATTCATAAAATAAAGGACCGTGTCTTCTAAAGTTGTTTTTCACAGTAGCAAGTGCATGAACACATACATACAAATGGTGTTTGAAAGTGCAGTTTCCAACACCGAATTGGAACAGATGCCAAATAGTTTTCCTCCCTATGGAGCCAAAAGAGGAGAGTAACTCGGGCTAAAATCCAACGTACATTTCCAGTCTCATGTGGGACTGAGACAACCAGAAACTGCCACTCACTTTCTGCTTTGCTAATATAATGTAACATATCTTACATCTTTATTTTTCTGAATAATCAGCTTATAATTTGACCAATCTTAAAAAAATCAGAAACATTTTTCTTTTTGTTTTATTCTAAATTCCCACTTCAATATATAAACTCCAATTTGTCCTTAAAAGGAGAAAGAATGTATTGGATTTTACAAGTTGCACTGCTCCCTCCTCCCTTACCTATCTCCCTTCCCGATTCCTTGTAATTCAGTTTGCTTTGCAATTGAAAAGAAAATACCAGATCCTCTAGATTTTTGGGTGTGATCCAAAATTGCTTTCAAGGATCCCGCTGGTTCTTTTGGTGAAGGGAAATCTCAGTAGATTACGTGACTGAAATAACAGGACCCCAAGAGAATTGGGCCCTAAGCAGTGGTGCTTAGCTGCTGAAGTGAACTGGTTTAGTTACTTAGGAAACAATGCGAAATTTAAAAGTTATAATTACACATAAGAACCACTCCTCCCATTTGTTTTAGATCGCTTTTCTTTGTTCTCCTAAGTTGCTTAGATTTGGTCCACTTCCAAGTCCATTTAGAATTCTAGACTCTGGTAACGGAAAAGCCTTTTAATTCATCACCTCCATCCCTTGGATGCCTCCTCATGTGTCGACTCAGACAGCTTAGCTGTACAACTAACACAGCATCACATACAAAGCCGACCAGAAAACAAACCCACCCATGTGCTTCCTTTTTAGTATTACTTGTTGATTTTCTCACTAACACTTGGCCGCGAGAATTCATAAGAAAATCTTTGAGAAGTCAGAGGTTTTTGTTTGGTCATTAATTTCAGCATGAAAGAAGAGTATAGAGAAAGCCGCAGAATCTGGGTAAATTTCCTTCTTCTTGATTCATAGTGCCTGAATAAAATGCATACAAGTTTACTTCTAGAAAGAACTCAGCCAGCACAATTAAGTTGACCAAAGAAAGCAGCTTTAATAGGCAAGGATTGCCTCCAGCGTTTCACACCCCTCATCTTCCATACCATTAATTCTTTGCCCCTGGATGTTTTTCTTCTCTTAGGAGAGTTTCTGACATCTGAGGAGTGGGGAAGAGGGAAAGTTCTCTCATCCAGTCTTGGGAATTGAAGAAGCTACTGGTGAGTCTTGAGTGCCTTTGGGACGCAATGGCCTCACTTAGCCAGCTTGTTATAGTTGCTGTATTTATTCCTTCTTATTCATTGTACTTGCTTGGCCATCCGTTTAGCCTTTTAGTGTCTTCTTCTCCTTTGTGCTTGTTAACCTCCTGCACAGCACACACATGGATAGAGGTGATTAGACAGCACAGTCTAGGCTGACGGTAATGGAAAAGCAACGCTATCTAAATTCCAAGTCCCAGCTGCATCTCCAAAATCCAGACATGTTGACTATCTTTTGTGGTTTTGCTACTTTAGATTGATTTTAGAAAGGGACTTGGCCAAAGAACCATTGTTACTCAAGAACTTCTTAATACGTGATGTGAACCATTTTGAAAATCCTAGGTTTCTGGGACTTGGCTTCTACGTTGCAACCTCTGAGATGTGCTGTAATTACAGAACATTCCACTATCAACTAGAGTTGTCCCTTCAGACTGCACAAACCCCCTCCAATGTTTCACATAGAAATTCCTGGCCAGAGGTAAAAACAGCAAACAAATACAGTCCTTATCTTCTGATACTGGTTAGTTTGCTTCCAGTCCTCCTGTCCTATGAGAACCTCTGCCTTTCTCCCACTTCTTGTGATTAATCACACACACACACACACACACACACGCCTCCCTGGAAACACAGTCATGCTGTTTTCCTTTCTCTGAGGCTAGTCAGTGATAAGAACCATATTTGAAAGCCAAATAGTACAAAGTTAACCTCCCTTATGGCTAAAACACAAGATGCTATTTAGAAAAACGTTGATCCAATCACCTCTGGCTCTGTTAAATAAGGGATCTCTAATGTGGCCCGTGATCAAACTCACTTCCTCGTTAAGAGCAGGAGCATGGGAGAGACAGAGCCTCCTTTGTTTAACGGAGGCTGTGTGAACTCTGCCACGAGTCCCCAGACACCCCTAAGTCCTCTGTTCTGAACGTGTAATTAATTCTTAAGAAACCAGGTTACCACAGCAGTCGTGGCTTGACAGTAGATTCATTCAGCACCAGCCAGATGTGAAAGGCTTTCAAAGGGACCAAAAGGTGAGCTTATTGCCGGGGGAAGCTGGAGATGGTAGCCTCTGGTTTGCAGCCTTGCCATCACCTGGTAATGCCATTTCTAATGTATTTCAATTCACTCTTAACAGTCACAGATGTTTTTGCAAAACCAAAGGTTATTGATTAACCCAGAATGGGTAGGAGGTCCCTATCTGAGTTCTTATATTTTTCAGCCTAAGATAACTTAAAAACCACTCAGTAGGAAATCCTGACATTAATCATATATTACTATTTTTTGTGCTCTCTTTCAAAGATGGTAACGAGTTATTTTCAGGGATTAAAGGAAAGACACTTTCTTTTAAAAATTGTAGGTTCTTTAGAGAATTTGCTTTATGGAGAGGAGTCATAACTTTCCTCTGGGAAAACTCCATCAGAGTGTCACTAGATTCAGTTCTGTTCAACCTCTATCAGCAATTAGGAAGCTATAGCAATTTTCTTTTTTTTTTTTTTTTTTTTGGCAATTCGAAATGACACAAATACTTTGAAATACTTAATGCAATAAGCTAATTTGGAATGAAAAATTATCTTGACATTAGAATCAATAAAACAGACTTTATCAGCAATAATATGAACACTTACATTCAGGATTTAAAAATCAGTTATGCAAGAACAGGATAAAGGAGGCTGGGTTTCTTAGAATTCATATGAGTAAAAATCTGGGGATTTTACTTTTATCAGAGTAAAATTCACTAAGAATTGGCCATATGGTTTGGCTATGAAAAAAATCTAGCATAATTTTGGACTACATTAATAAAAGGTCATTTGTACATTAGTCACATCGTATTCTGCCCTAGCCAGAGAATATCTGCAGTATTATACAAAACTTTGGACACTGCATTTTTAGAGTGACCCGGCTTGTCCCGAAGGTGCAAGTGGCAAGGAATTTGGAAACTTTGTCAGATTGTGTTAAATAAACTGAGTAGACATCTTCTAATACAGCCTCCTAACCGGTGTGACAGCATCCATGCCCAATTATCATTTACCTTTGGCTGTAATATGTTTAGTTATAAGGAGCTCATTACTCTACATTGTTGGGCAGCTTCCATTTTTAAAGTCTTTTCTAACTCTGCCTTCTGTATTGCACTCTTTTTTTTTTTTTTTAGTATTTCCCTAATGACAAATGATGTTTAGCATCTTCTCGTGTGTTTGTTATCTAAATATCTTCTTTGATAAAGTCTTCTTCAATTCAGTTCTTTTGCCCATTTTATTTTATTTTATTTTTTTTTTAACATCTTTATTGGAGTATAATTGCTTTACAATGGTATGTTAGTTTCAGCTTCACAACAAAATGAATCAGTTATATATATACATATGTTCCCATATCTCTTCCCACTTGCGTCTCCCTCCCTCCCACCCTCCTTATCCCACCCCTCCAGGCGGTCACAAAGCACCGAGCTGATCTCCCTGTACTATTCGGTGTATTGCACTCTTAAATCCTAGATTATTAGTAATCTATTTCTCCTGACAAGCCATTATAGATTTTGAAAGCCTATTATGACTTTTTCAGAGGATTTAAAGAAATTATTTCTTTCCCTCAGAAAAATGAACTTGTGAGAAATCTTATCAATACAGTAATGAACAAAGATGTCTATCAAGTATTTAAAACACCATGATAGGTAGAGATTGTAATTCTCAGAGATTATTATAATGTTTGATAGATAATCAAGCTTTTTAAAGACTTCCTCACCTATTCTTATGTTTTGTCCTTTGAGACCCTGGCCTGATCTTTAAACATTGATAGCAAATTTATCTGATGTAGTGACCTTGAATTACTACAGCTTTCTCCTCGGAGGTCATCTCTCTAGTCAATTTCATGATGCAAGTGAGCCACAGCTGGTAGTTTGGGAATGAGTTGATTTTTGTCTTTAGGAATATTTTGGAATATGACTGATGAAAGTAATAATTTACTGTTTTAAGTTGGTCCTAACTACTCTTTACTCCACTAAAGACTTACCACGAAATGGTGAAGAAAAACTATCGAAGATAATAATCTTCATGTTACACTTGTTCTTAATTATTTAAGGTCTGTTGAGAGAGAGAGAGATTGGTTGATTCAGACAGTCTAATATCAAGTCACATAAAGAAGGAAGAATGGGCAAGAGACAGGAGCTAAAAGATTCCGAATTTGAAGCAGCACTAATAACCCTAAGTATTAATACCAAGCTTGTTTACAAAACCTCACATATCAGCCCTTCTCTGTTAAGTTTTACATCTGCCTCTGACAAAGACAGTGATCTAGAAGGCAGTCTGGAATCTTTGGACTTATCTCCCCAAAGGTGATTTTTATCCAATGCTCCTTCACACTGTTTACATAGCATGTGATTGTTCCAGGTAGGATTCTCTTCAGTCCATCTCTAGCAAGAGCAGAAAATATGTCCTTGGCTTCCAAACTCAAGGAGACTAGTATGGAGAAATTCTGTTTGCTTTCATTTTTGCTAAATCTTAGTGGTAAGAGGCAAATTTCAAGGTCCCCTGAAGTCCATTTGAGAGCTGAGGATGTCCCCATGTGAAATGTCCCCATGCACAAAAAAGGCTCTGGGTGATAAAGAGAAAAGAAAGGAAGAGAGAAAAGGAACCACACAGGGACTTGATGCCACTTGGGTGGGAGTGCGGACAGGCAGTAACTGAGGGGGAGGTCGTGGTTATTGCCCTGTTAACAGGTCCCTCTGTAAATCCATCATTAGAGGCGAGTCCTGAAACAAGGTATGGGAACTGAGAAAAGGAAAAACAGGAAATACACACCAACAATAAAAAGTAGGCCTTTTCATGAAAAACATATCTATAACGTCCAAAGTGTCAGCGATGAGAGATGCAAAATTCATGGAAATATTTATTAGTGAAGTGAGTGAGTTCAGGTTCCTTAGGATGATCTCTTTCCTCTCTTCAAAGGGAAGAATAAGGAGAAAATGCACAGAATGAAAATTTTATCCATAAATATATAATCCTATGAAGTATATTTCAAAACATTGTACAGAATTAATATCCTTGCTACTTCCAATGCTGCAGTTAATTAGCTCAGCCTATATGGAAAAATGAAAAATGAGAGAACAATGAAGTAAAGCAGGTGCCAAAGGATCCTGGAATGAGAACAAAGACAAGGAAATGAGACAATTAGCAGCCATAGAGCAGTAATCCGCAGGCAACTTTCCAGGAGACCTTTATGGTGGGTAATTCAGAAATATTTATTCAGCACTTATTTGTTTAAGACTGTCCTAAGTACTGAAAAAAAAATCTATCTAAAAATATGTGCAAATAGGTAAGAAACTAAAGAACAAAATAAGGCCATTTGTTTCCAGTAATGAATGTGCACACGAATGAAAAAATTGTGTGGGTGAATTTGGCGTAGACACGGAGGGATCTAGAAATGATATAAACGTTCAACGTTCTGAATTGCATTTCAGAGACCCTGATAGTAGAAATCATCTAGAAATGAAAGAGATTCTATCCTTCTACTTTCTTTTCAATCTGCGTGTGAAGAACAGGGAGCCTTTGTTACATCGCCTCATATACTCAGCACGTAGATGGGGAGCATCCTGGGTGACTTAGGATGAAACAAACAACCTCTGGGGTCACCAGCCACTCCTCTACAAAATGACACTTAGAATACTGTCACCTTAAGTATGGCCTTTGCACTCTGATGGTTATTACAATGGTTCTAAGAGAGCCATTAATGGTTTTTTAAGCTTTACATATACATTAAATAATTCTTGAACAACCTCAAGTTTAGGTTCTTTGCCCCCATTTATATCTCACAAATCTAAAGGAAAGCGACAGAAAAGTTTTCCCCATATTGGGAGTGCCAGAGTGACTAGAGGAAATGAGTCATCAAGATAATTTATGATCTTCCCCAGAAGTTGCGATGCACGAACATAGTAATCCTTTGTTATCCATCCCCTCAGTGACCAGACTCCCGGACCTTGATGGAACGTAATTAAAATAGGATTTCTGTAGACTCAGGCTCTGCTGCATATCCCAAAATGGTTTTACCTCATTGAAATATACACATTTAATAATATTTACTCTTTTTTACTTTCCTACTATATAATCACATTAAGCTAGCCTCAGTAAGAAATTGTTTTTTAGATGAATAAAAGAAATTTCATGGTTTCTCGGAGCTTATGATCTATAGGAGAAAAAGAGAAGCCCCCCCCTGAGAACCGGAATACTCAGTAAAGTGTGCTAGGAGTTACAGGAGAGGCTCAAAGTATTGGAGGAGAGAGAGAATTTACATTCAAACCAGGGGTGTTTGTTCAGTTGTGGTTTTTTAAGATTTGAAGCTTCTGGATCAATGTGTAACTTCTAATGAGGTATGGGTTTTAAAACTCTGGTTATTTTTGAGACTCTCTGGATAGGGAAGCCAAAAGGATGGTCTTCAACTCTTGATTTCCAGGAGGTAAAATGTTTAAGAAATCTAAGAGATGGTTAAAGTCCTATATTTTATTTTTTTTTATATAAATTTATTTATTTATTTTTGGCTGTGTTGGGTCGTCGTTTCTGTGCGAGGGCTTTCTCTAGTTGCGGCGAGCAGGGGCCACTCTTCATCGCGGTGCGTGGGCCTTTCACTGTCTCGGCCTCTCCTGTTGCGGAGCACAGGCTCCAGACGCGCAGGCTCAGTAGTTGTGGCTCACGGGCCCAGTTGCTCCGTGGCATGTGGGATCCTCCCAGACCAGGGCTCGAACCCGTGTTTCCTGCATTGGCAGGCAGGTTCTCAACCACTGCGCCACCAGGGAAGCCCAAAGTCCTATATTTTAAATAATAGTTTTATATTTTCATATATTTGTAAAATTTCACTTTTGAGTGTATTTCTAGGTTTATCACATATTACCTTAAATTTTCCCCCACCCCTGAAATGTGATTTAGCCTGATTGGGTGTTGAGGGGTATCCTCCAGGCCCAGAGCAAGGATAGCCTTTCACATCCTGTCTTCTTATAAACACCCTATCATAAAGCACTTATCCTTAACACCTTGGAAAATTGGGTAAGGCCAAGCTTTTTGTCTGCCACTTTATTTATCATGTAGATGTAGACCATTGACAATTCCAGACACCACACAGGAGCAAAGAAATTTCTAAAGTAACACATCAACCTCCCTCTTGAACATCAAACTCCATTCTGTGTGGGAATATTTGCTGAGTCAAACTCTGGTTTGGTAAAAATATTTTCTTGGGTGGATACAACTCAGCACTTAAAAAAGTCATCTGACTCATGAAGAACACATTGCACATTGTTTAGTCCTGGATATGCCAGCCCATTAGCTACCCTCCTGGAGACATTAGACCACATATCCACACATGTGCACATGCGTGGTCCATGAGGTCAGCTCGCAATTGCTCATTGAAATAATAGATGCATTTTCCTAAAGTTTGGGTATTAACTAAATTATGTAAAAACCATAAAGATTTAAAATATTTTCTTCAATTTCTAGACAATGCAGTCCAATTTTTGGTTTAGAGAGTATGGTCACCAAGTATATACAGCGATGCTGCTGATCCACCTTCGGTATGGCATATACGTTTTTGCAGTTCCCTAGTGATAATCTCGCCAACTTAAATGTCTGAATAATAAATTAATTTGTGAGATGCCTGGCTAGATTTTGCAACATTTGCTTACCACAATGGTTTGGAACCAAGTTATGGCCCTTTCAGGGAATAATCCAGGCCAAGAGGAATATATGCTTTCTGAAGATGATGAGCTGAATGATAGGGAGAGAGTAAGATGCACAATAAATCCCATGTAGAACAGAGATTCTAGAAAAAAAAGTAAGGGGAATCACAATACTGTACCTCCACTTCTCCATCTCTCAGATGTTTCCAATCTCTCTTCTGTAAAAGCTTTTCTAAAATGTGATTCGCTTAAGGCACAGAATTTGTGCTTCTATGTGCTGCTTCCCACGTTTGGCACTTCTGTTTAGAAAGATTTCTGCAACATGTGGGATTGATTTTTAAATTGTATACAGGTATAAAAAGAATTGTTAATTAGCCAGGGTGTTTAATAAACATAGAAACACCTAGACCTGATCATTCCAGTCTTAAATCTAATGCTACATTAGTCAAATTAACAAATAATTAATAATTATCCTTCCTTAAAGGGTGATATGGGGTAGAGGAAGCAGAATTAATCTTTTTAACAGTCTACTCTAAGTTATGCAGTTTACACACAATAAGTGACTTCTGCTTCATGACAAATGCTATTCTTAGCATTATTTTACTAATGAGAGAAATGGAGACTCAAATTAGTAACTAGCCCAAGGTCACAGAGCTAGTAGTCAGAAGAGCTAGAACTTGAATTTTGGTAGGCTGCAAAATCCAGGCTCTTTTTAAAACTCTAAGCTGCCTCCTTATTATTCCAGTTGAATTGATATTGCCTAAATGAAGAATGGTAAACCAAAAACATAAAACCAAGGAAAGATGGGAAGTGGGAATGTCCCTGTATGATCCAAATTTATTGTTTCTTCCTGGCAGCTATAACCATAGAATCCCTGGTGATCCTAAGCGCTCGAAGATGAATGCATAAGGTATGAAAAGTCCTTGCATTGAAGAGCTAACTGATCAACTAATCACTCCAATATGTAGTCTATGGCAGCCTCCAGTGCACTGTGTGGCCGGGGAAAATGAGATATAAAGGAAAGTACCACGGCTTCTTTTATTGGACTAGAAACATAAAAGAGGAGGTTAAGCAATAACACATATGAACATTCATTTGCAATTACCTCTCTTCTAACTTAATGTAGGGCCTTGGGTCATTTGATAAACTAGCAGTTTGGGCAATTCAAGGCATAATAACTTCCTCTCTTTTCATAGATCAGAGTCAGAGAATAACTCTCCCAAATCGTGCATTCCTAGAAGTCTCTACAATAAGCTTTTGGTGCTAACCAGTCTGGGTTTTTTAGCCTTCTAAGTGACCTTCTAACACTTTCCTTCAAAACCTCATGCTTGTGGTTTGCTAAATCTTTCATGGGTCTTTTCATTAGGAACTGCTTCCTTTTCCTTATTTTGCATTGCTTCCCCTTGTTAATGGCAGTACTAAATTTACCAGTTGGGAATCTTCTTAAAGACAGCGTGGAAATCAGATATTGGGAATTGAGATGAATTTCCAAAATGTTTATGTATCCAGATGAGTCCAAAAAGCCCAGTTAACAAATAATCTCTCTGAGCTGTGGAACTGAATGAAGTACCATCCAACCTATCTCTAGTCATCATTTACAGCATTGTTAATATCAGGGGAAAAAAATGTATTCCCAGTTCTATATTTATTTACTTAGTTAGTTAGTTAGTTATATAAGAAATACTCATGAATGCCTTCTAAGGGCCAGGTTAAATGGTAAGTGAATACCACGAGCTGCTCATGGAGCATTCAGTCTAGTCAATTAAACACATTAACACGCAAACACAAGTGTGATAAGGGAAAGTACAGGATGCTGCTGAATACAAGGCAGGGGCATGTAACAGCCCAGAAGATGAACAGGAATAAGCAGGTGAAGGTGACAAAGAGGAGGAGACAGGTCACGGGAAGAGGGAAAATGTGTGGAAGATGAAACAGGAGAGAACTCAGTTCACTCAAAGTGCTTAAAAAGCTGAGCAAACTGGAGCTCAATCTAAGAGGGGGTTAGTGACCGGATGAAGCTGGACAGATGGATGTGGGTTGGGCCTCAAGGGGTTTAGGGACAAGTGAAAGAGTTTAGACTTTGTCCCAGGGAAAAGGGAAGAGTTAAAGTAAGGCACTAACTTTGTCGTATATTCTTTTAAAGAGATGCTTGTCAAACTTGGGAGTGCATAAAAATCATCTAGAGAACTTTTTAAAATACAGTTTCTTAGTCCCTACTGACAGAGAGTATGAATAGTGGTCCTGAATGGACTTGAGGTTGCTGGTCCAGGGACCACACTTTGAGTGGTCCTGTTTTATAACGTTCGCTCTGACACTCTGCGGAATATGTGGGAAAAGGGCGAGACTGGGAATAAAGAGCAATCAAGAAATTCATACTGTTATTTATTCGTTGGTTCATTCACTCATTCAACAAGTGTTTATTTTGGAACAGTCCATGCCAAATTGTAAACACAGGTGATATAGAAGTGAAGAAAACAAAATCTCTTTTCTCATAGAGCTTACATTCTAATCAAGGAAAGACTCCCCCCTGCAAAAAATCTGATAAACTATATGAGTTGGTGATTAGTGCTATGAAGAAAACTAAAACAGGATAAAGGGAATAGGGAATGGTGGTAGGGGGGTGATGCTATTTTAAGTAGTGTAGTCAAAACAGTCTCCCGAAAATGTGACATTTGAGTGGCGATCTGAGTGAAGTAAAGAAGCAAGTCGTAGATGAAAGGAAAAGCTTTTCAGGCAAAGGGTTAGCGTGTGCAAAGGTCCTAAGTGGGAAGGTCTGGGGGGAGGTGTTTTGGGGGAGGAATAGCAAGAATGTCAGCAGGAGTCAAAGAGGGAAAGATGGGTATCAGAAGGTATCAGCCAAGTCTGGGAGGGAGGAGACTGTGGTAGAGATTTTGGATTTTCTTTTGAGAGAATTTAGAGGTGATTGAAGGGGTATAGGTGTAGAGAGTTTGTTGTTCAATGTTTGAACAGAAGGAAAATTGCTAGTAGAGGTCACTGTGAAGAATGGGGAAAGCTGAAACAAGGGAAACATATAGCAGGGCTGCTGGGAGTGCTCGAGGATGCTGTAGTGAGTTTAAGGTGCCCATTGATGTGGTTGTATGATTTTTCTCCAGCTGCTCCAGGTACAGATGAAGAGAATGGTGGCAGATAGATTAAGTATTTTGCAAGGAAGATGTTATAATTTAAAAATGAGAAGCTACAACAATAAATAAACTGAGCCGATCTCACCATGGAATATGACAATTTGTGACTTGTGTATTTTATAGATATACTTTTCTAAATAAGCATATTATTCAATGACTCCAATCTTCTGAATGCTAATATTCACTAAACATATTCACTAAGTGCTAATATGAACACTTAAAGGCTTTTCCTAAACAGCACATCATCCAAAAGTAACTTAGTTTTGGATATCACTGAAGTTGTATCCTTGCTGACATTTGAGTGTAAGGTCTCCATGTTAAGCCCACCTATCAAGCAAAATAAGGAACATACCTTTTTAAGGATGGACTATGTGGAAGATGGAAAGAATACTGTGTCTTCACTCTATCCTCCTGCTTGGCTGATCTTTTAGTTCTGATTACACTGAAAAACTCATGCAAGCACCCCCAAAAGCTGATGATCTCTAAGCTTGCTTTGAAACACCATCCAATCAGCAGAAAGATAATGGTTTTGGTTTCAAAGAAAGCAGTATCCAATTCCAAAAAAGCTGGAGTAAACAACCATCTCAGCCTCACAATACTGAGGGGCATGTGTCAGGATGGGATGCGGTAGTAGTGGCTTGGAAATCACATAAACTGTGTCTTTGCTACTTAAATCTGTGCCACACTGGGCGAGCCACAGTGGCTTGTCTAGATCTTGACTTTCTCATCTGTTAAAATAAGGGTGGTTGTAACGAGGTTATAATGTGGTTACAAAAAACAACATGTAAAAAGCCTAAAGCTAACAGAGTGCCTAGTTCATGGTAAAGCTGCATACATTTTTAGCTGCCATTATTTTTTTGTTGTTTTGATTAACGAAGAACTTAAAAGATGATGAAAAAATGAGTAGGAATGTGAATGGAAGATTTGTGAGAAGTAGCCTATATTGAAGGCAATTGAGAGATGGATGAATGAGGACATTTACATTATCAAAATTGTGAAAAAACACATTCAAAACTTATTTAACATTGTTGCACTTTGAATACTATAATCAATGAATATTGACTCTACTGGGAAATAGGCATTTGATGTACTTTTAAGTAAAAATTTAAATTAAAAATTAGGATACAATTAATAAATACAGTAGAAACTTTGGGTTACGTTGCAGTAAATGCAATAAAGGAAATCACTCATAATCCCAGTGTCCAAAGAAGATGATCAAAGATTCGGTGTATATCCTTTAAGCCTCTTACAAAATATACATCAATAATGTGGTTTATAAACAATATAGCATTATCTTAAAATTAATTATGGCAATGATAGTGGTTTTATAGTAATGAGAGGTTCGATATTGTATCCAAGACAAAAGCCCATTCCATTGATTTCTTTTCTTTTTTTTTTTTATCTTCTTGGTATTATTTATTTATTTATTTATTTTTAACATCTTTATCGGGGTATAATTGCTTTACAATGGTATGTTAGTTTCTGCTTTATAACAAAGTGAATCAGTTATGCATATACATATGTTCCCATATGTCTTCCCTCTTGCGTCTCCCTCCCTCCCACCCTCCCTATTCCACCCCTCCAGGCTGTCACAAAGCACCGAGCTAATATCCCTGTGCCATGCGGCTGCTTCCCACTAGCTATCTACCTTACTACGTTTGTTAGTGTGTATATGTCCATGACTCTCTCTCGCCCTGTCACAGCTCGCCCTTCCCCCCCCCCATATCCTCAAGTCCGTTCTCCAGTAGGTCTGCATCTTTATTCCTGTCTTACCCCTAGGTTCTTCATGACATTTTTTTTCTTAAATTCCATATATATGTGTTAGCATACGGTATTTGTCTTTTTCTTTCTGACTTACTTCACTCTGTATGACAGACTCTAGGTCTATCCACCTCATTACAAATAGCTCAATTTCGTTTCTTTTTATGGCTGAGTAATATTCCATTGTATATATGTGCCACATCTTCTTTATCCATTCATCCGATGATGGACACTTAGGTTGTTTCCATGTCCTGGCTATTGTAAATAGAGCTGCAATGAACATTTTGGTACATGACTCTTCTTGAATTAGGGTTTTCTCAGGGTATATGCCCAGTAGTGGGATTGCTGGGTCATATGGTAGTTCTATTTGTAGTTTTTTAAGGAACCTCCATACTGTTCTCCATAGTGGCTGAACCAATTCACATTCCCACCAGCAGTGCAAGAGTGTTCCCTTTTCTCCACACCCTCTCCAGCATTTATTGTTTCTAGATTTTTTGATGATGGCCATTCTGACTGGTGTGAGATGATATCTCATTGTAGTTTTGATTTGCATTTCTCTAATGATTAATGATGTTGAGCATTCTTTCATGTGTTTGTTGGCAGTCTGTATATCTTCTTTAGAGAAATGTCTATTTAGGTCTTCTGCCCATTTTTGGATTGGGTTGTTTGTTTTTTTGTTATTGAGCTGCATGAGCTGCTTGTAAATTTTGGAGATTAATCCTTTGTCTGTTGCTTCATTTGCAAATATTTTCTCCCATTCTGAGGGTTGTCTTTTGGTCTTGTTTATGGTTTCCTTTGCTGTGCAAAAGCTTTGAAGTTTCATTAGGTCCCATTTGTTTATTTTTGTTTTTATTTCCATTACTCTAGGAGGTGGGTCAGAAAGGATCTTGCTGTGATTTATGTCATAGAGTGTTCTGCCTATGTTTTCCTCTAAGAGTTTGATAGTTTCTGGCCTTACATTTAGGTCTTTAATCCATTTTGAGCTTATTTTTGTGTATGGTGTTAGGGAGTGATCTAATCTCATACTTTTACATGTACCTGTCCAGTTTTCCCAGCACCACTTATTGAAGAGGCTGTCCTTTCTCCACTGTACATTCCTGCCACCTTTATCAAAGAAAGGTGTCCATATGTGAGTGGGTTTATCTCTGGGCTTTCTATCCTGTTCCATTGATCTATCTTTCTGTTTTTGTGCCAGTACCATACTGTCTTGATTACTGTAGCTTTGTAGTATAGTCTGAAGTCAGGGAGCCTGATTCCTCCAGCTCCTTTTTTCGTTCTCAAGATTGCTTTGGCTATTCGGGGTCTTTTGTGTTTCCATACAAATTGCCAAATTTTTTGTTCTAGTTCTGTGAAAAATGCCAGTGGTAGTTTGATAGGGATTGCATTGAATCTATAGATTGCTTTGGGTAGTAGAGTCATTTTCACAATGTTGATTCTTCCAATCCAAGAACATGGTATATCTCTCCATCTATTTGTATCATCTTTAATTTCTTTCATCAGTGTCTTATAATTTTCTGCATACAGGTCTTTTGTCTCCTTAGGTAGGTTTATTCCTAGATATTTTATTCTTTTTGTTGCAGTGTTAAATGGGAGAGTTTTCTTGATTTCACTTTCAGATTTTTCATCCTTATTGTATAGGAATGCCAGAGATTTCTGTGCATTAATTTTGTATCCTGCTACTTTACCAAATTCATTGATTAGCTCTAGTAGTTTTGTGGTAGCATCTTTAGGATTCTCTATGTATAGTATCATGTCATCTGCAAACAGTGACAGCTTTACTTCTTCTTTTCCGATTTGGATTCCTTTTATTTCCTTTTCTTCTCTGATTGCTGTGGCTAAAAATTCCAAAACTATGTTGAATAAGAGTGGTGAGAGTGGGCAACCTTGTCTTGTTCCTGATCTTAGTGGAAATGCTTTCAGTTTTTCACCATTGAGGATGATGTTTGCTGTGGGCTTGTCATATATGGCCTTTATTATGTTGAGGAAAGTTCCCTCTATGCCTACTTTCTGCAGGGTTTTTATCATAAATGGGTGTTGAATTTTGTCAAAAGCTCTTTCTTCATCTATTGAGATGATCATATGGTTTTTCTCCTTCAATACTGTTTATTCCTACTCAGAACTTCCTAACTCACAGTTATTAAGAATGGCACTAAGTGTTTGATGATTTTCTCAGATAACTCTGGATGTTCAGATGAAACAATGACACAGAAACCATGGTGCCAAGAGAGTCCAGATAATAGTCCATTATCAAAGTGATAAAAGTTTGCTAGATGCGAATGGCACCAGCATTGTTGAAAAGTTCAGTGGTGATTATCCCCAGCACACATAGTAGGATATACTGTTAGACAACTGGGCTCCCTGATAGCAATGTGGTAGGAAGATACTAAAATAATAGAGGTCATGTAGAGACTTAACTACCAGAAACAAGGTGGGTGCAAGTATAGCACTGAAAGGCAAGGTTAGAGGGGGTTACGGAGATAAAGAGAAGTTAGCATACCTAGCAGCAAAGTGAATGGAAAGGCAACAAGGATATTAATCTATACAATAAAAAGAAATGAAAGATAGATAGGATTAGATGGCCTGAGGACAGCTGTCCAATAAAAAGTTAAGGTCCATTTCCCAGTTTTAGAAACTGAACTGTTTTTGGGCTCAGAGCTCACTGACCGTAGGATAAGGTAGGTCCCCAAGAGGAAGGACTGTGCAACATAACAGTAAATACATAGAGTAACAATCCCCCAAGACCCTTCTCAAAGGAGGCCATTTACTCATGTAACTGTATTGTGAGAAAAGGAAAATACTCAAATGTTTTGAGGTCTGCTCTAACAGGGTCCAGGTTGACACCAACATCAAGGCACATAAAGCATCAAGACGGAAGGTGGCCCTATTCAAGGGCTTACAGAGTGTTCGATCTACTGACATGGCATCCTAACCATCGTCCCATCAGACCAAGGATCCCAATTTAAAATAGAAAAGGGGAGGCAGTGGGCACATGCCTAGGTGGTTCACTGATCTTTCCATACACTGTAGCACCCAGAAGTTGCCAGCCTGATAAAACTATGGAATGTCCTTAAGTTGGTGTAGGTGAGATCTAGTTTGGAGATGACACCTACTAGAATGAAGTATTATCCTTTAGAACAGAATATACCCCAAATTGATGACTATTACATGATGTTTTGTCCCCATGAACCAATTCATGGTTCCAGGAATTAAGAGCAGAGCAAGACTGGCCCTACTTACTGTTGTGCCCAGAAACCCACCTCCTACGTGGCACAGGGTTCCCAAGCAAGCAAAAGCAGAAGTGGCAAAGCCTTAGTAAGACTTAGGTCTGCAGCTGGCACCGTGTTGCTTCTGCTATATTTCATTGGTTAAAGCGAATCACAGGGCTAGTCCATATTCAAAGGTATTTACTGCCTTTCCAGAGCAGAAGGGGCTCAAGGTAAATAGCTTGCCATCTTGATGCATCAGGTCCCCTGATTATCAAAAAAAATTTAGACTGTGTCCAGCTGTTTTCAAAATATTCAGGTATTTCCCTTTCCCAGAAAGCAGTCATATGAGTACACTGCCATGGGCCCCGCTGGGGAAGAATGAGGGATTACTACTACTCTACATACTTATCATGGTGTTGAGGGGCCTTCCTACTGGGAACCTGGTTTGATAATGTTGTTCTCTTTGGGGGCAACCAAAGGGCACAACTTCTAGGCCACTGGGAACCACCACTGTCACAGACTACAACACTCCAAAACAGCTCATTATTTCCCTTGGGTTTTCCATGGGAACCCAGGCTGTATCCAATTCCAAAGGTAGTGCTTCACTTGCTTTTCTACACTGTGTAGGAAAGCACCTCTAGCGTGAAGGAAGTGTGGGCTTCCCTTCTGAGCACATACCTGTTGTCTCCAAGGTAAGGGTTATAAACTTGGAGTTAATTAGTATGAATATCCTAGGCCTCTTCCTATGTGATCCTGTATTTCTGCTTTAGGGTCTTATTAGTGTTTTTGTCAGATAGACATTTTCCCGGATCTGCAGATCACCTAATAGTCCTAATACCTATCTCCACTGGCACTTTACTTCTCTCTCCCATTTTTATTTATTAATATTTTATAGGCAAGTAGAGGAGGGAAAATCAGGAGTAAATAATTTTCTGTCTTCATAATTAAGGATGAGTTTAATTCAGTAATTTGGAGCTGGGGTTGGTGAGGGGAGCCATTAGGGAGAGGAGAGGATGATCAACGTAATTAAACTTTTCAAATTATGCACATAACTCTCTGGTGAGTTGGTAGAGAGGGGAAAGGGAAAAGTTTGAGGACCATCATTAGTACTTTTTAATGGAGAACATATTGCAAACATAATGCTTACTTTCCCAAAATTTATTGGGAAATGGGGAATATTCATCCTTAATTTTTATCTAAACCCTAATTCAACATTTACAATTTTTAAATTTTTACTCACAATGTGTTTTACAGAATCTGACCCTTAGCAGTTAGTATGAGTTATCATTGCTTTTTGTTGAAATTTTTCTTGTGTCTGTACCTACCTAATAGGTAACATAAAGTAAGAGATACAATTTCTGGAAATTTTGAAGATAGAAAGTTATTTAGAGAGAAACATGAAATTTGATGAAAAGCCAAGTATTTCCAGCACTCCCTCCATGGCCCTCTCTAGAGGTCTCAGATCCCTTTGTTTCTGATCAAGTAGCTCCCTCTTTGACTTAGGCAATTGTCCTTTACAAGGTGACCTGAAGGCCAAGTGATACTCTGGATCAAATTAGCATTTAGTGAACTAGAAGTTTCTGCATACCACCACACTAGCTTGAGGCTTTGATCATGCTAAAAGCCCATTGTCCTAAGTCTGTCAGTGCACCTCCGCCAGACCCAGAGTGAGAACTGTCTCCTTGGTAGCTCAATTTCCAATTGTAAATTCAAAAATAAAAATAAACATGTAATATGAGCTGACAAATGGTTGATAAAATATGAAAATATGCTTGACCCTTCCTATAATAAAAAAATGGAAATTAAAACTATATAGGACATCCTTTTTTTTTTTTTTTTTTTACTATTACGTAAGCAAAACTTTTAAATATTCCTAGTAAACAATGCTGAACAACCTATAGAGAAATAAGCATTCTCGTATATTGTTGACAGGGGCATACCTTGAGTAATTTGAGATCCAACCATTATTTTTAAAGGCTTTCTTTGTTTTCTAGAAGATTTTCAGAAGTTGTTGCTCTTCTATTATGTAGAGTATTCTAAAGAGTTGTCATTTTAATATTTGATAGTTTTATTCTGTAGGCAAGTTTTTCATAAAAACATTCCTATTGCCTTGGCAATATACATTGTTTGGGTAATTACTCTATAATAAAATCTTGAGAAAAAATTTGGAAAGTTTTAGAAAATCATACCCACCCAGCATGATTTCTCTTCTGCCTAAAATGACCAGATACCTTACAACTAAATGTGTGTTGATTTACTTACTGATTACTAGTCCAAGAATTCAATCAATATTTTATATACCTTGTCAACATTTCAAGATCGGTAGTGTTCACATAAAAATCCGTATTTCTGGCCATACTTAAACTCAGTCTATATATTTCCATGAGAAATCAATAAATTGGAGCTGAGGTGCAGCCGGACACTTTAGAAGGAGCTATACTCTTTAAAGGGACACAATCCCACCCCGCCCACGTTACTCTTTTATTGTTACCTACATGTCAGTTTATGGTGCACTTTCAGATTCCTACTGCGATTTACTGAGAGTTTCTCAACCTTGGCACCATTGCTATTTGGGGCTGGATAAGTCTTTGTTGTAGGAGTTGTCCTGTGCATTGCAGGATGTTTACAGCATCCCTAGCCTCTACCTGCTAGATGCCAATAATGCCCTTTCACCCCCAAACTCCATTGCAGCAACCCAAAATGTCTCCAGACATTGTCAGTGTCTCTTGGGGGGCAAACTTGTCACCAGTTGAGAACCTCTGGTTTAACTAAAATCAAAACTGCAGAAAATATGACAGTTTTAATAAAACATACTTTCCAATTTACCTGTGGATACATGGTCAACCCACTATCTAATATTTAACCAGTTGCAATACAGTAAAAACAACTGTATTTTGAAAGTGATTTCTGCTAGGATCAATAGTCTCTTTCCTTACTTTATCTTAGATCATGCTGCTTCAGATGTTTTTAGCCATGGTTTACGAATTATGCTTGACATCAAGGTTCAGATTATTAGGTTAAGTAAAAAGCAATTTGAAAATGGTCCAGTGGTGGCAAAAATAAGATTTTTATGCAGGAATGTAAATTACATAGTATCATAAGGTTGTAAAGAGTCAGCAGCAGCTGTTTGGGGAGAAAGTTTGACTGCGTATCAATTAGGTTCATTAAATGGATTTCCACCTCAAGTTCGAATTTGCCTAATCCTGTTCAAATCATTATTCATCTCTGACAAGATAAAATAATTACTAAAGAAAGAAGGTTAAAAAATTGTTTTTCTACTTAATCTTTCTGCCTTTGGATTTAGACAAGTACATGATAGTCAAAGCACTAAGCTAGGGCACCTCCTTTCAAGGGGCTGATGTCGGGGGAGAGCAGGAATGCGGTGTAGCTGATTCACTTTGTTATGCAGCAGAAACTAACACACCATTGTAAAGCAATTATACTCCAGTAAAGGTGTTAAAAAAAAAAAGAAGCTTTAGTGATGACACTGTGGTCCTGCCCTCCCAATTCTTTTGAAGGAATTTAAGAAAAAAATACAGAGTGAAGTAAGTCAGAAAGAGAAAAACAAATATCGTATATTAACGCATATATGTGGAACCTGGAAAAATGGTACAGATGAACCGGTTTGCAGGGCAGAAATAGAGACACAGACGTAGAGAACAACTGTATGGACACCAAGGGGGGAAAGCGGCAGGGGGGTGGTGGTGGGATGAATTGGGAGATTGGGATTGACATGTATACACTAATATGTATTAAATGGATAAGTAATAAGAACCTGCTGCATAAAAAAATAAATAAAATTCTAAAATTCAAAAAAAAAATGAAAAAAAGGAATTGCCACCTAGTATCGGACAGTATCCTCTTGTGGCTTTATCCTCTTAGACTCAGCCTGACTACAGTGCCTGCCCTGCCTACCTCATCAGGAAATTTTCCACACCCACAGTCTTTTATGCCTGGTTAGCCCTGATTTAGATTTCCTGAAAAACCTCGCTAGCAACCCCAGCTGATTGGATCAGAGGTGGACATGTGACCCAAGCACATCCAATTCCTGACAGGGGTCTATTACATTGTTCCGGTCCTAAAAAATGAACTAGACCAAACGTATTTCATCTTGAGGATTTAATCTAGGAAATATACATAGAAAGTTGAAGTTAATATACTACATCGAGAAATTGGCCAAGGGGCAGAGTCAGGGTGTTAAGATAGAGCTATAAGGCATCATGCCAAATTAATGTTATGAATAAGAAAAACATCTATGAGTATACAGAAACTAAAATTTAGAACAATCATATTCAGAATAGAAGAAAAGAATAACTCACTTCTTGACTAGCTATTTGGGAAAGAAAAAACTATTTTTGAATTTCCACCTCTCTCCTTTCACTAGAATTCTTTGTAAGGATTGCAGCAAAAGGCAATATTGTCAAGTATGTCAGCTGTGGAATCAGGCAGCCTGGGTTCGAATCACAGCTTTACTATTTAGTAGCTGGAGTTTCATGGTTGTACAAATTACAAAACTCTCTGTGCTGCAGTTTTCTCCTTCCTCACGATCTGGAGAGAATAAAGCTGAAAGGAATCATTTTAGAAATAATTTTCTTCTTAATGAGTGGGTTTTTGCATATGCTCACCTTCTCTTGTTCCAAGCTCTCAATGTTGTCTGTGGCCTTCTGTTTTCTTGTTACTTTTTTAGTTCCTGAGAATATTAAACAAAAACAACAACAACAGCAAAACCACCACCCATTGTGAGCTAGTCACTAGCTTAGGATATTTTACCTTCCTGGGAGGCTTTTGGGCAAGTCATTACTTTCTAGGAAACTAACTGCTCAAAACATTCCAGGTCCCTACACAATATAGCTCCACCTTTTCCAGGTTTACCTCTTTATTTCTTTTGTGAGATAATCACAGTCCTGACAGATTCACTGATTTCAGATACACCTCTCTCATTGCAGGTTGGGCGGTATGGGAGGCATTTTCTAAGATGCAGATGAATATGCTGGAAGGTTAGCAGGCAGCACTCGTGGGATCAATGACTGTAGAAGGGGAGGGAAGGAAGCAAGATGAGCAGAGAAAGAAGCAGGGCTGCAGAGCAGATCCAGCAAGGCCTGGGCAGGCCCGACGGGGGACATGGCAGCCAGGATAACCCTTCAGAGATTTCCCAAATCAGAGCAAGGGGATGAGACCTTTATACCCACGCTCACCCCATTGACCAGTTTTAGATGTGGGCGACCCCTGGAAGGGGCAACTCTCATCAGCTGAATCAGCCCCCAGAGAGGCCCCACAATTGAGGTCTATTTGCGGGCAGCATCCCCAGCAGCTGTGAAAATACATCCTTCAGTCCTGAAAGGGAATCTGGGGCGGGGGGGGGGGGGCGGGGGGGCATAGTCCAGGGTCCCAAACAGACCTCTGCAAAGGTAAGGATATTGAGACCAGAAAGATCCAGTCTAGACTGTATCAGACAAGGTCCATATCGGTGTCACCAGCTGGCTTGTGACTCTTCAGCAGGTTTTCTCTTGCCCGTGTAGTAAAGTACAAACTCTCCTACTTGGCAGCCAAGCCCCACTGTAGACCTTTCTCTCTCTCCTTCCTTTGCAACCCCCAAATCACTAGAATACTTTCTCCTGGGCTCACGTTTCTTCCTCTGTATGAAATACCCTTTGACAATCCAAGCCGTGTCCACCCTGGAAGCCTTCTCATTCGGTCCTTCACTGACCACTCACCCCAGCCTTGGCTACCAGTTCCTTCTGTGGCACATGTAGATTGTTCCATCTGGGCCCTTGAATACACCCTGCTCAGTGTAGCCATATATCTGGGCAATGTATCTATCTTGCTCTGCCTGTGAGATATTAAGCTCCTTGAGGCAATGAACTATGTGTGTAACATCCAGCCTAGGGCCTGGTGCACAGTGCTCATCCAAAATATATTTACTCCTCAAACCCTGACCTACTTCAGATCAGCTGTGTAGAAGCAAAAAATCCTTGCTTCTTAAAAATTCTCGTGAATGCCCTCACTGAGCTCTCCTCATACCTGGGTGCCCCTGCTTCAAGAAGAACTCATAATGCACTGCTTAGTAGACAAAAAAAAAAAAGAGGACAAACAAAAGGAAGAGGGCCCTGTTCAGATGTTCTCCTCACTCACAGCATACTTCAGGACAGGAAATAAAGACTTCCTGCCCATTCAAATAGCATTATTTCTGTGGAAGCTCATCTGCAGGCATGTAGAAAGACATACACACAAAGTGAGTTAATCATATATCGTATGAATTGGTTAAAATTGAGTTCAAGGAAATCAGAAATTTTTGAAGAATAACAAACTTCTGAAATTCACAGTCATTTCCTGAAAGTACAGTCTAGTAAAATTGGCTTATCACCTCACTTTTAATGCACATATACGATTTCCTTCTTACAGCATTTCCCAAAGGGATGAGGAAAAAAAAAAAAATTTCACAACTAGGGAAGTTTTATAAGAGGGATTATCTATAGTTCCTGAATAAGAAGACGTCTCCCTCTCCAAGCACACCTGCAGTTCCTAATAACCGACTTACGCAATTTTCCTCTAATTGAATCAAAATTGGCAATCAATGTTGTATATGTCTCAAAAAGTGAATTTTTCAATCTCTTATTTACTGGTTCATGAGACTGGTTCCCTCTAGTTTCCCAGTCTGGAGGGGTGGGTTTGCAAGGAGCAATTAGGGATAAGATAGCCAAAGAAACACAAAGTCGGTCGAAAAAAGAAATCTGTGTGTCTGGCTCTCTCTATGAATTATGACTATTCAAGGGGGAAAAAAATCTGAACCTTTGCCAAAAGGCTGGTGTGTAAAGGAACAGCTGGAGTTTTCTGTTAGGGGTTACAATGCATTGCTTGTTCCATAAGGGGAAAAGGGGATCACTTACCACAGAGACTACACATCGCATGAGACACTGGTACATCTCTACCTCGTGAAGAATTTTCTTCAAAGGAAAAGAACTAA
Source organism: Orcinus orca (assembly GCF_937001465.1). Taxonomy (NCBI): domain Eukaryota; kingdom Metazoa; phylum Chordata; class Mammalia; order Artiodactyla; family Delphinidae; genus Orcinus; species Orcinus orca. The sequence continues at coordinate 119,715,208 of NC_064561.1, read as the reverse complement.
ATATTTCAGGAAGGTCATTGGAGATCTTTGGGTACAGACATGCTGACCTTCCTGGTAGAAATTTGTAGCCTTTGTGATGTGCAGACTCCGTCTCTATAGATGGCTTCATTGTGCTATAACTTTTATACAGGATGTATTGTTTAAACTGCCAACCCTAGTTTCTGTTCTTTTCAAGACTCAGGAAATTCTAAGTGAAATAAAACCCTATGGTATTTTTCCTTGGTTGAAATGCAAATAACATTTTGAATAAGAATGTAAACAAGCACATAAACATGGCATGAAGTTGGAACCTTCAGTGGGACTCTAAAATTGAAATGTTTTAAACAGCAAAATACAAATGAGTGATGAAGAATGGGGAAAGAATGATAACCACATTTAAAAATCTGTCATAGAAACCAGAAACTCTGCCCCCACTGTGTTATGTCCCTGAATCTGTGCTCACAGTAGGTCTATCTGTTTGTTTATCAGCCCTGAGAACAGTACTAATCAGGGTAGATTAAACTCAGAACAGTCCTCCCCACCAGGGTCAAGGCAGAGACAAAGAGTCATATTTTTTCTAACACTACTTCTAAACAAACAAAAAGCTTTTTAAAGACTATTGGGCAGGCCTTCTCTGTTGGCGCAGTGGTTGAGAGTCCACCTGCCGATGCAGGGGACGCGGGTTCGTGCCCCGGTCTGGGAAGATCCCACATGCCGCGGAGCGGCTGGGCCCGTGAGCCATGGCCGCTAAGCCTGTGCGTCCGGAGCCTGTGCTCCGCAACGGGAGAGGCCACAACAGTAAGAGGCCCGCGTACCGCAAAAATAAATAAATAAAATAAAGACTATTGGGCAAATCACGTTCAATGAGCTGTGATCAGTTTATTACATGCATTTGGGGTTAATTTCCTAAATTTCTAAAATCAGTGGAAGAGTCAGACTCCATCTTGCTGGTTGAGCATATTAATTTAAAAATTTAGCTTTAGGAAGTCACATGTTTAAATACTCATAATATCTATGGAGAGAAAAAGTAGAACCGATGAATTTAAACCAAACTTGAGGGGTTTTTTTTGGGGGGGGAGGTCTCAAACAAAGGGGAGCAGGTTTCTAGGATTTACTGTAGGAATCCTCTATCAATAGAAGGCAGCTAGCTTAAGGGTGGAGCATACACCAGCCCTTGTGTCTTCTTGGATCATGGTCTCAACAATAAGCTGCACCAATGGGCCAGGGATTGTTCAGATTCAGGGGCAACTCTGAACCGTAGTAGCAGGGAATATGCCACCCACTTGTCATTAGAGAACCCCTCACATATAATTTAGACGTCTGGCATTTGTGGTGAGACTTCAAAAGAAAGAAGTAACTATAGGAGACATGAATAATAGTTTCCAAAAAGGTTCTAGTTGTCTGAAGGATTCCTATCATTTAAAATGTCTGTTGGCAGGTATACTGAATAAAAAGGATTTCTTCTCACCAGGATTTTACAAAATTGTTAAATGCTCATATTAATGTTAAAAGACTTGAAGGAAAATAAGAGGAGCCCACATTGTATTTTATGCTCTGTTTGCTCAGATCACATGTTAATGTTTCAGAAAGTAGCTTATTACCGTTTCTATTAAGAAAGTCCCTTTCTACTTCATTTACCCGGTTGGATTTCTTTGTTATCCCACTGACAAAAGGAGTCTGTTTAGTATTTTTGTCATTGACCTTTTATCTCTGTGCATATTTTACTCTATAATATCTTATGTGAGACTATGTATTTTTTAGAATGGGTAATGTCTGTAATCTTTTTTAATACCATACAAAGAAAAAAAGGAAGTCCTTAGTAGTAGAACTATACTTTTCGATCACAGTTCCTTTTTTAAGCATCCTAATTTTTAAAATTGTGGTAAATACATATAACATAAAATTTAACCATATTAACCATTTTCAGGTATATAGTTCAGTATTAAGTATATTCCACAACATGCAACCAATCTCCAGAACTTTTTCATCTTGAAAAACTGAAACTGTACCCACATTCCTTCCTTCCTCCAGCCCCTGGTGACCATTCTACTCTCTGTTTCTATGAATTTGACTACTCCAGATATCCCGTATGAGTGGAATCCTACAGTATTTGTCTTTCTGTGACTGGCTTATTTCGCATAATACAATGTCCTCAAGGTCCATCCATGCTGTAGCATGTGTCCAAATTTCCTTCTTTTTTAAGGCTGAATAATATTCCATTTTACGTATATACCACATTTTGTTTACCCATTCATCTGTCAATGGACACTCAAGTTGCTCCACCTTTTGGCTACTGTGAATAATGCTTCCATAAACATAAGTGTACAAATATCTGTCTGAGTCCTTTCAATTCTTTTGGATGTATAAGTGGAATTGCTGGATCATCTGGTAATTCTATTTTTAAATTTTGAGGAACTACCTTACTGTTTCCTACAGCAGCTATACCATTGTACATTCTCTCCAACAATGCACAAAAGTTCCAAGTTTTCCATATTCTCATCATCATGTTATTTTTGTTTATATGATGAGCCATCCTGATGGGTATGAGGTGATATTTCACTGTAGGTTTTATTTTCACTTCCCTAATGATGAGTGATATTGAACATATTTTCATATACTTGTTGACCATTTTTATATCATCATTAGAAAAATGTCTGTTGAAGCCCTTTGCCCCATTTTTAATTAGGTTATTATTTTTTATTGTTGAGTTGTAGGAGTTCTTTATATATTCTGGGTATTAATCCCTTATCAGATAGATAATCTGCAAATGTTTTCTCCCAGTCTATAAATTGCCTTTTCATTCTGTTGATTATATCCTTTGATGCTTTGATATAGTTCAATTTATTTACTTTTATGTTTGTTGCCTGCAGCCGTAGTCAGTCAATTGAGATTTGTACATTGTGTTAAGACTTACTAGATTTCTACATCCATAGTTGAATTTAATGCTATTCCCACTTGGCAATAGTTTCTAGTAGTTTTTCAAGTTTTTAAGCTTGATGGACAAGATGATGACTCTATCCTTTTAAAGGGTTAATTAGGTTGATGAAAATACAGAGATTGGGGTGTATTTAGAGAACTGCATTTTTTTTGTCCAGCCAAATTTATGCTACTCATTTTTTTGCAGTGAAAGACTGAAGGGATTTTTCATTACTATATATTTTAGCTCTATCAAGCATAGTAAAAAGGGAGAACTGATGCTTTTAACATACAATCAGAAACCTATGCGTTCGAACCCAACAGAGAAAAGCAAAAGATATTGTTCCTCTCTGTAACTACAATGAACACAACCTGCCTTCCTCCAAAAACCAAATCTTTTGATGTTCACTGAGACCAAACAGGAGTTTCTTTGTATATTCTTTAAAAAGTCCTGAATGCTGAGAAGCTAACTCCGGGGGATAAAATATTAAAGAAGCTCTGTTTATGTTCAGAGAGCTGTTGCTCAACATTTGTGCAAGACTTAGTTACCCCACTTTAGTGAAAGTAGTACTGTAGGATTGTAGTTTCCTGGTGGAAAATATGGTAGCAAACCATCAATAAAAATTATATGCATTTACAGGAAAAGGGAGAAAGAGCAACAACAAAAAAAACCACAAACATTTGTTATTCTTCTCAAATCGCTACCATTAAAATTTTCTTTTGCTTTTTTCCCCTCCATTTGATTGTGACACGTGTTGAACTAATGGATCTACGGTGTGTAGCATTTATTGTTTTTCTTTACAAATCTGTATTTAAGCAGTTAGAAGTATTTCACTTTTCTTTTTTCTATGGTAATTCAGTAATTACTAAAAGAGATAAAGTTTAGGGTCCACAACTATCTGCATTATTCTCTGTCTCTCATAGCAGACAGATTCTTACAGGTCAAATCTGAATTTGGTCTTTGTAGAACTTTTAAGACCTCAAGGCTGTCTCACACTTGCTGTCATTTGCCACTTTTGACCCTCAACTTACTGGGAGAGGGTACATTTCTGCTGGTCATGGACAACTTTTTGTTCTCATATACCTGAGATTTATAAGGACCTGAGTAATGTCATGATAACTGTATGTCACCTTCTCGAGATGCAAATTGGGTTGGATGATGGCCTCTGTGGCTTTTTCTATGAATATTTGACCATCTGTGGAAAGGCAAATTGGCTTATTACATTAAAAGGAATATTTCTTTTTTTGTTACTTTGATATTAATACTCTTATTTTTAGTTTTGGAAAGCGAGTAAGTGTTACAGTGAGGAAATTTAGAAATAAACAGAAGGAAAAAATAGAAATAAAAGAAATGATGAAGAGTTAAGAGAAAAAAGGGGGAATGATTAGGAGGAGGAAGTTGGGAAGAAAAGAAAAAGTACAACAGAAGATTTTGATCTGCCCCTCTGCTAATTTCCTACAGTTTGGGGATTTATACTGTAATTATTATTCAAATGACCTTACACATTAGTATGGTAAAATGAGAAGAGTTGATTAATTGGGAATTCAAGCTAAAGGAGCCTTTGAAAGACCCTCATCTAGCTTAGCCCCACTGTTACTGGGGAGGAAACCACACTGTGAAATGGTTTCGCCAAGTTCTTCCTGGTCGTTAATAGTCGAACTGGAGTTAGAACTAATGACCAAGCCAGTATTATAAAGCGACCAACTCAAAATTTAACAAAGACCACCCCCCCATACATGTACACGCATAATTCATGCCACTGCAGTCTATGTGAATCCTGCCCTAGGTGCTGTGCAACACAATGGAACTGGGTCAGAGGCCCTGGAAAAGGAATCAGAAACAAATTTAGGCCTTGACACAGCAGGCAAATCTGTTCACTTTTCTGGTCCAAATATAAGTGTTGGACTGATGACTTCTAACGTCTTTTCCAGGTCTGAAAATAGATTTCTAGGAATATATCCTCATTCAAGCTCACATGGAACTCCCCACATGCTCAGTCCGGGAGCACTTTTCCCAGAGCAATATTTGCTTATGGATCTCATCAGCACACAGCCTGCAGTGTCAACACAGTCAGCCTGGTTGGCCAGTCAGGTGGGGATAAGCTTTGCTATTTTACTCACTTTGAAACAATCAGAGTTACACTCTTCTCCATCCACACCGCCCAAGTGTGAATTCCTGATCTGGCCAAAGTTGTTAAATGGCTCAAAGGGGAAGGAATTTTTTCTTTTTCTTTTTAAAATTCTCAACAGACAACAAAGTGAAGAATATTAGAAGACCACACACCCACAACTCCTGTGCTAGGCTCTGTATGTCATCCTAGGGAGGACAGGTCCCTCTTTCTCCAGCCCCAAAAAATCTAAAAAGTAAACCTTAAATTTGTACAGCATGAAGTTAACTCCTTTGCACTGTGGAAAGAACCTCAGAAATAGACTTGGTTTACTGAAGAACAAAAGAATGAAAACAGATATTAAGACTTTTGTAAACAGTAGAAAATGGTCTACAGATGGATGGATGGATTGCCATAAGAGCTGATGTACTTGTAACTAAGTAGAAGGATCATACATCCTGTTTGGCCTGGGACACTCCTGATTACTTGTGTTATCCCGGTGTAACTAACATCAGCACCTCCTTTCACTTCAAAAATGTCCCAGTTGGGACATAAAATAGCATGGTCATCCCTCAAATAGGCCACACTAATGAAAGTAAATCTTCCCCATTCCAGGAGGGAAGGGGACTGCTCTCTTCAAGGCTCTCTTTCAAGGTCCTCACCTTGAATTCTAAATTCAAGAACATCGGCCTCCTGTATATCCATTACCAAGTTGATCCTCTCACTTCAGTTGCCTGTCTGTCTAACCATGAGAAAGCTATTTGATCATACTTCTGGCTGATCCTACCCTTACGTTGGTCCATATAAAGACAGATTGCCAAAGGCAGCATCTTCTGAGCCGTGTGTCGTAACACTGGGAAGAGACCTTCTTCTCTGTTGAGAAACATTGGCTCTCTACAGCTTAACAGTTTAGCCCTTATTCTCCCTTTATGGAAGAGAGTGTGTTAACTGTTAACACATGCCATATGCCAGCACCAATAAGAAGGAACAGTTTCATACTGGAACACAAAAAATTAAAAAGCTTGTTTGTGGGCAAGAGAAGTAGACTGTCAATACATTGTGTGTTTTAACAAACGTGAACCAAAATAAATTTTCAGATGTTTTCTATGGATCATGTGACTGGGGCTAGGAATGGTTGTTGCTGGGCAAGGCAGGGCTTGTAGCATCATCACTCATGTGGAAAGTCAGATCATCGCACTGGGGCTTCTCCAGGAAGTGCTGAGCATCCCATGACACAGAGAAACACATGTGGATGAACAGGGCATCCTCCGTTCCCCGTAAATCCAGACACATCCTGGGGAGCAAAGGGAAAGGGGATGAACCATCCACAGGAGGCATATTTATTCTGCAGCTCCCTCTTTTTTTTCTGATGGTTGGTTTTAGTTTTAATTTTTTAGAAGTATATGGTGAATAACCTGGGAAGATTCATTTTTGCTTTACAGTGTCTCTAAACAGGTAGATGAGATGTCTCTGCATTAGACAATAATCATATCAGCTATATCCTATGAGAAGAGCAAGAAGGATAAGATGTATATGACCTGTGATCATGTGTAGAAGGAAAAGAAATCTCTTTTTTAATTTTTGCAGTTTTTTCACCAGAAAACACTAACTGGAAATTTAAAGCGACCATGTCTTACTTTGGGAGATTTTTTTTTTAACAGAAGCATTAATAAGGTGTTTCAAGACCTTTCAAAGTAACAAAACCAGAATAAATAATTCACTTGTTCTTAAGACAACAAATATTAGTGTTATTATTAATAACATTAATATTTAAGTAGAAGAAAAAAGCCATTTATTATAAAAATATTTTAGCAAACTCAGACTTAGCTTTCTGAAAACACCACCACTCCCTTGTCAAGCTTATTCATCCTATCTAACATTCTTATTTTGTTTTTAAGAAATTTCTCATCATCCATATCCCTGAAGCCATGTCTTTCTATAATATTCCTTTGACATTTAAGTAAAGCTTTCCTTCCTAGTTCTGGGAGCCATTGCAGCTAACCTCTGAACACTTTTAAAGATCACAAAAGGAGCTAGATTGAACTAAATTGTGTTCTTTTTTGACTTAAGGTGGATTCTGTTCCCTCAGTAGTTATTTAGCCAATAGTTCCCAAGAAATTTTCCTAAGATATAAAGTGAAGAGAATCAAATAGGAGACCCAGAGTATTTGTGCATAACTTTGGCTTTGTATTTGCATAGACCTCCATGGAGCATGAAGTTTGCTTTCTGCCTAAAAATATTTGTTTGCTATGCTTGAGTTAATTTTTTTTTCTCCCAATATCATGTCTTATCCCTCTTCTTACTCATTGCATCATTTATTAAAAATATTTATTGATTATAAAACTGTCCCATAAATTGACTAATGAGAATAAATAGGTCTAAGCAGTCCTTGGGAGCTTTTTCATCATGAAAATGATTTCAACCTTTGAAGGGTTTTTTTTTTCTTTTTCTTTTTCCATTTTTGCTTCAATTTTTTTTTGGTCCATTAAAGAGAGTATTCCAAGTAGGATGCTCTTAAATGACGTTCTGTGGGCAGGTCACTCCTCACATTTTTTTAAACTTTTTGGTTTATCAAGAAAAAAATCTAGAAGTGAGAGAGAACCAAAAGAGAGGAAAATGGCTAAGTTAGAGTCAGTGGAGAGCCTTTGAGGCATGCGAGATCATCACCTCGTCTCTGGGCTCCCATGTTCCCTGAAGCATGCCCTCTCTCGGGGCACCCGTCACCATTGTTCTAGCTACTCCTTACATGACTATTTCCCTCATCTTTTAATGGTTCAGTTGCTTTAGAAAAGATCTTCCCTGAGAATATAAATGGCAAAATCATGAGGTCCCACTTTTCAAGATGTAATGACTTACTAGGATTTATAAATTTTTCAAAAATGAAATAAAAACCTGCAGATCCAGGCTGCATCATTGTCTCTTTTGCTTACAGAAGAGACTAGAAAGATTTGATGCCTAGTTCTTATTAAAACATCATACTGTTATAAAAATCCTTCTTAGCTGTACCAACTATCTGTAAACTAGATGCTTTCTTTGCCTTTAAGGCTGAAATAGCAGTCTTACTTTTCATACTGTTCTGTGTTTAGCCTTACTTGAAATAAAAATCATGTCCAGTTTTCTCACACATCAGGTTTCTTCATATGTGAAGACATTTGCTTTCTTACTTCAGACCAATGATCTGATTACTGTCCTTTAAAAAATAATATCTTGGAGGGTTACGGTTCATCAGTATTTATGTTCCATTTATTTGCATTCTATACCTTTGAGAAAATGGCAAATCCTTTTGGTATGCCAGCAGGAGAAGGGATGTACTTACATACAAAAGCAGAAACAACTTTTCTTTTTGACAAATAATTTTTTTCATCCAGTTCAAACAAGGATTTCTGCACAATCTGTCAGTTGATCGTACCACACAGTAAATCTGACTCAATTGTTTAATTGACAGGAATCGGGTTTGAATGGGCTTGGATTTTTAAAATTTTTATTTTAAAGAAAAGAACTCAGCCTCCAGGAATACCATTTTAAAAATCAGGGCTGGGCTTCCCTGGTGGCGCAGTGGTTGAGAGTCCGCCTGCCGATGCAGGGGACACAGGTTCGTGCCCCGGTCCGGGAAGATCCCACATGCCGCGGAGCGGCTGGGCCCGTGAGCCATGGCTGCTGAGCCTGCGCGTCCAGAGCCTGTGCTCCACAACGGGAGAGGCCACAACAGTGAGAGGCCCGTGTACAGCAAAAAAAAAAAAAAAAAAAAAAAATCAGGGCTTAATTCCTCTTCAGAATTACAATTACTCAACTCTTGTGCCTTATTCATTTTTACATAGTAGTTTTCTAAATCGTTTGTTAACCATTTTACAGCCATTATACAGATTCATGATAAAACGTGTTAGTCTCAGTATATATTAGTGAATAGCTACTTATAAGTACTAATCAAAATGAAACAACCTAGCACTTTAATATTCATGCAGAGTTTTATCTACTGGATAAATTATGGTCACTTGGTTTGGCTGGTCTAGTATCTTGGGCATTAATTGCATAATACTCACCACTTTCTCCAACTCAATTTTGTTGAGAATTTTGTTGTGTTTAAAGGTATCCTTAATTAATACATAAATCCCAGTATAAAATGAGAGATACTAATCAGTACTGAAAAGACATTTTTCTAGCGATTATAATTTTTGTTGTTCATATGTTCTGTATTGATGGAAAAAAGGAAGCTATCTTCTGCATCTAAAGCAAAACTTATTTGTTTTTATTTTTGACAAAAAATTCTAAAACCATAGTTCCTGATGATATCAGAATCACTGAAGTTTTGATCAGATTTATAAAGAGAAGCATAAAAACGTTTTTGTAGTTTTTATAGAACCTTTTACAAAACTTTTCTCCTTATCAGTTTGATGATGATGCATCTTGGTATAGCTTTCCTGTTTCCTGTGCTTGAGGTTTATTAAGCATCTTGGATCTGTGAGCTTATAGTTTCATCAGTTTTAACAATTTTGCTCAATTATTGCTTCAAATAAGTTTATATCTCGCCCCTTTCTTTCCTCTCCTTTGGGAACTCTAATTTTATTTATATATATATATATATATATATATATATATATATATATATGGTCATTTGAAGCCATCCCATGGATCACTGATATGTTGTTCTTTTTTGTTGTTTACACATTTTCCTCTGTGTTTTTTCATTTTACTGCTCTGTCTTCAAGCTTTGTAATCCTTTCTACTGCAATTTTTGATCTTCTGTTAATCTCACGCAGTGAATTTTTTTAATCAGACGTAGTTTTCATCACTCTAAGTTAAATTCGGGTTGTTTTTATATTCTTCAGTGGATGGAATGCAATTATAATAATAAATATTTACATGTCCTAATCTAATTCCATCATCTTTGTCATCTAAAAGTCAGTTGCAAATGATTGGTTTATCTCATTATTTTTCTTGTTTTTTTGCATACCTTTAGATTTCAGACACTGTGAATTGTACTTAGTTGGGTGCTGGATATTTTTGTATACCTGTAAATATTCTTGAGCTTTGTTCTGGCTCTAAGATCTCATTCATTCCTATTGGGTCTTGTTTTCAAGCTTTATTAGTAGAACCACAGCAGCATTTAGTGTAGGGTTAATTTCTCCCCATGATTGTTGTAAGACTCTTCTCAGTACTAACTGATACCCTCAGTTAAGAGGTTCTCACCTCTAACTGTTGGAAACAGGCACTATTCCCGGCCCTGTGTGAGTTCTGGGTACTGTTTTCTCTCATTCTTTCAGGAGGTTCCCCCCCACCCCCCAACGGGTTCAGGTAGTTTCTTCACACACATGCCCCAATCAGTACTCGGCTAAATGCTCCTTTGCAGATCCCTGGACATCTATCTCCTGGGCAGCTATCTCCTCTCTGGTCCTCTGCAATCTCAAGGTACATTGGCTTCCCAGACTCACAGCTGCCTCCTCAACTCATGAACTAGCTGAGCCCTGCCTAGCTTCCCCCTCTTTTCCTGTGGCCTGGAAACTTTCTCCAGGCAATTGTAGAAGTCAACTGATTTGTTTTCCATGTCGGAGAGATCCTTCTCCACACGATGCCCAATGTTTTGAAAGTTGTTGTTTCCTATATTTTGTCTGCTTTTCTAATTGTTTCAGGCAGAAGGGTAAATTCAATCCTTATTCCTCCATCAGAAGCAGATTTTACAGGATGGCTTTTAAAACAAAATTGCTTTATGTCAGCCCCTTAGCTCCAAATCTCCAAATAGTTTCCCTTGCAACACTCTTTGCCAAGGTCCGCAAGACTCTCCATGATCTCATTACCATTCTTACTCCACTTGACTCTCATTAGTTGTCTGGCTTTTCTCCCAATATGCCAAGCTTGTTCTTGCCCCAGGGCCTTTGCTCTAGTAGACCTCTCCCCCTGGAACACCTTTTTCTCATATTTTCCGATAGCTGACTCCTTCTCTTCACTGAAGGCTCTACTCAAAAATAATCTCCTCAACAGGGCTGTCCTATCTAAAACAGCTCTGAACCTTACTTCATTGTATTTCCTTACACTGCTTTATTTTTCTAATGATCCCTTATTCCTGAAATTATATTATATAATTCTTTGCTTACTCACTTATGGCTGTTTCTCCTATAAAATAAGGGGAATGACTTTTTCTCATTCACTGCTTTATCATTGCCTGGCACTAAGTAAGTGCTCATTACAGATTCATTGCATGTGTGGATGGGTGGATGGATGGATATAACCTCGGAGTTAAAGGGTAGCAGAGGATCTATATAGGAATTTAGGTACTGATTAACATTTCAAACAACTCTTGTGTCATCAGCTGGCATAGGTGGCTGGAGAAAAAAAACATTTTTTTGGTAGAAAATGGCAGCTAAAAAATTGCTCTCTTCTTCTTGTTCATTCAGAATTTAAAGAAAATCTACAACCCAGCAGTCAGAAGATGCAAGTGTTAAAGGTTTGCTCTGATGACCTCCCACCCCTTATTTTTCTTCCTTTTCTTGTTGCTTCAGCTGTTGTTTCTCTTTCATTTTGTCTGACAAAATCCTCTCTGTGGCTTGAAAGGCAAGTTCCCTGCCCCATGGATGGCTGCATTCATGGTTCTTTTGTCTTAGGTCATGTAGGGCTACCTACTTTTGTCCTGTATGGCCAACAGCCCCCTTCCTTTGTGGAGCCTGACACAAACTATGTCACTTTATAAGGCATAAAGATAAGTCTTCAGCTGCAGAGGACACATCCTGCCAAAACTCCTATACCATCTTTCAAAGTCATTTTTAGGAACACATTTCTTTCCACTAATATATCTATCACACATCTTCAGCTTGGCCGAAGTCATTCTGTCACTTGAGTTTGTTACTGAAGTGCCAGGCATCCTCAAAAATAGCATATGCCCTACACCATGGTTTTAAGATACAAATTGGGTAAGTTGATATTATTAAATACGATTAGACCTGATGCAGTAGATATCTTCTCTGAATGTTAAGTATAAAAGTCTAATTTTTTTTTCTAGATGAAAACAATTCTGCTAGAAAATGAATATGTGGATTTCGTCTATGTCCCTCATTTATAAATATACGCATTTGTAAAATATTACAAATTACCTCCTGGGGGAAAGGGTCTCTCACTCCCCACCCCAAACTCTTGAGAATAAACTTAAATTTAGTGACTTACCAAGTTATGCATGGATATCCTTGCCCTAAAATATCGCAGTGGTAGGGGAGGGGAGACATCTGAGGAAAGAACATCTAATTCTGGGGGCAGAGACAGAGGAGCTGAATTTGCAAATTAAGATTTCCTGACTTGATAAAATCCTACTTCCGTGATGGTTATAGATGATCACATCATTTCAGGAATATTTATGATTGAAGTTGTTCATGGATTGATCTGGGAAACTAACTGCCATATATATTGATAATAGTTTCTATAGGAAAGTGTATTCTGAATTACAAATAACCACCTTATAGCTAAGCTTTTGAAACACAATTGTCTATAATTGGGGAACCCTCTGCATTCAGGGAACAAAAAGACATAATTGCCAGTAAGTGCCTCCAGTGGGGAAGAGAATAATTCACTCCCGTAGAAAAAAGTAAATCCAAAGAAGGAAGAGGTTGGTCTTCTTTCGAAAGAGAAACTTCTGGTAGAGTAGAGAGTGTGAATTAGAACAGGGGACCTGACTCATCATCCCAATCTGTCACTCCTAGCCTCAGTTTCCTCATCTATCAATTCACGACATTAGCCTTGATCTGTTCTTTGATTCTTAAAGATTGAAGGATCGGAAGAGTGGTTGCATGTGGCCTTGTTGCTACACTGAATCTTGTGACCACTGAATCTTGAGTCTTCCCAGTGTCAGAAGTGGGACTGCCAACCTACAAGTCCCTTGAAGTCAGCAGTCTGCAGCAGTCATCCACTGGAACCAGCTCTAGGCTAAATTGAAGAGATGGCTAACTTAGTCTTCATTCCCTCTTTCCTGCTCTCATCCTAGTGCTGTCCTTCTTGGTGCCCTAAGATTTCCTCTGATTTTGTGGGCTTCTCTTCCTCTGTTAACACCCATAAATAATGGTTTAAATGATGAAAAGGGCTCCATACACTCCTTTCTGGAGTGTGTGCTTTATAACAGAGGACAAAGCCTCTTATTAAGCCAAAGGAATTCATCTCTAAGTGTTGAATCTTAGGCATTAATGTGTTGTTTGGGGAGAAGCTCAGGGGAAAGAGGAGTTTTTCAGCACCTAAGAAATCATACTGCATAAATAGCCAATTTATTCTACTAGCCTTTCAGAAGTTGATGGTACAGTAATGGTTTTCAGCTCTCTCTGCACATTAGCATCTCTGAGTTTTTAGAAAATATCTGAGGACACAAGCCCTGCCCACAAAGATTCTGACTTATTTGTTCCAGGGTGGAACCTGGGCACTGGGGTATTTTTAAAGCTTTGCAGGTAATTCCAGTGGGAGACCGGTATTGAAAGCCCTTCTTATGTAGGTACAAAAGCCCCTTTGCCCTTTCCTCCAGAGACCCCTTCTTTCCCATTCCGCCTGCCCGTGCTTCTAGGCCTCTAACAGGCCTGACAGTTCACCTCTCTCTCACCTCTGCCTCCTTGCTCCACAGGGCTGAGTGGGCCAGGGTGTCCACGCACCACCCCAGGATGGAGGAGCAACACTTCCCTGCCTGGAAGGGGGGATTCTCTCAGAGAAAGATGTCAGTGGGGCCCCTGACTTGCCTCCTATGTGGGCCTGAGCAGGTGGGCCCTGGCCCACTGGGGAGAATAACATGCTCCTTATTCTCTAAGATTATTTTTCTAGTAGATGGACTTACAAAGGGAATTTTCTGAGCAATTTGATTCAAATTACAATCTATTTCTGCCCCTGTAAGTACCACAGATCAATAACAGCAGTTTCTATTGCAAGTTAGTGAGATTGAACACTGGTATTAATGTTTTATGTGCTGAGAAACCTGTACATTTACTTGGAGTCTTTTTCTGAAAACCTTGATCACAGCCTTTTTTCTGTGAGCTCCTAAGAAAGCCATGCACACCTGATGGGCAGTTAATCGAATCAGGTACAATGAAGTCTCCCGATTCTATAGCCCTTGATTAGTTAATTATTTTTGCAGAGAACTGGATCCACTTAGGCTGGTCTCTTAATGGTTCTCAATTCTGACTGCACATGAATCACCCAGAGAGATTTTTTTAAAAATATCTAGGTCCTGTACAGAGAGGAAAGAAAAACCCTCTGAGGATAGGGCACAGAAATGGTATTTATGAACTGTGCCCCAGGCCAGGAGATTTTAATGTGGAGCCAGGGGTGAGAATTGCCACTCCTCCACAGAGCTTAGCAAGTGGTTTTGGGGACAAGTCCACCGCTGCAACAAGTCTACTCAAACCTGTTCCACGCACAGGTGAATTCTCTTCTGAGGTGCGATGTTTGGTTTGGTTTGATTCGTAAATCCTATAATGCTGAATTTTGAAGAATGATGTTGACCAGAAGCAAATGTAAGCAAACCTTTGGGAATCATCCGTTTTTCTGTATTTGAGGAGCTGTTTTATATATAACGTCATAAAAATTGTAAGCATTTTTGCTTTTCCTGCTCAACCACGCATTACGGAGCTTTGCAAGAAAGGAGCTGGCCCATCATGAGGATAGGACATTTCTTTAGCACTTCTGCAACACGAGAATACTGGAGCAACACAATGACCTCCTTTCCCCTGGCCAGCAGAAGGGAGAAGGACGTCACCTGTGACTGGACACTAGAAGGGACTATCGGAGGAAACTTTCTGATATCAGAGATTATTTGGGGGAGGATTTTTTTTTTTTCTGTCAAGAGAAACAGGAGTTTCCTTGCCTCTGGCATTTAGGAGAGCCCTTTAACTTCCTATACGAAAACTTTGGACAGTAGGATCTGAATGCTCTCTTTACCAGCCTTGCTGTAAATGTCCTATATGATCAAATGGGAATTTTCTTGGGATGAAGAAGAGAACATAATCTGATCACTCCTGTTTCCAGCAAGGCAGCCAAACAGTATGTTAGGGCCCACGATAGGGAATATGTGCTGTGCAAAGACACAAACCAAATTTGATTTTCTAGTTTCTGTGGAAATCTAAAGATGACATTTAGCAACTACTTCTAGTTGGAATCTCATTCTGACTAAGTAATTGTGTAAAAAAAAAAAAGTACGCATAAAGTATACATATATATGTGCATATGTGTATATGCCATTTTTGACAAAGAAGAAAATCACTGTCAAGAAGAATGATGCTTAAAACATGTCAAGACAATTTTATCAAATAGAAAATAAAAGAAAGGGAGGGAGGGAAGGAAAGAAGGGGGAAGGGAGGAAGACAGGAAGGGAAAAAATGAAGGGAAAGGAAGGGAGGGAGGAAGTCTTAGACTGCAAGAACCTGTCTGTCCAGACCAGCTGTATCCATCCAAGCCCTGTGAGGATGCTGTGAATGCAGAGTGATGATGACGTAGAACGAGGGTGGAGTCTGGGAGATCTCGTTTCTGTCCTTTAGCATCTGTATGACCCCGGGCAGGTCTTTCTTCACCTCTGAGGGCCCCACCTTCTGAAAAAGGACAAAATTTCCTTTGAGTTCTGAGATTTCCCAGGAAGAGGAATGAGGGAAAAAGTGCCATCTGAAGGCAAAAGAGGAAATTTGCTGACAAAATTAGAAACATGCTAGTCAAATTTCAAACAAGTAAAGGCAGTAGCATATTATAAGACAAAGATGTATTCAGGCTCCCCCCATTCCTGATGTATTGACGTGAGTGATATCGGGGTACTTCAGGTTTATTTAAACAGAGAAGCTCTGCTTTGTGCAACTGTATTGCTTATCAGTAACCTGCAGAGTCCCAAGAAAGGAATGCTTTGAAAATATGGAAAAGAAATGTCAGGGGCAGAGTCTAGCTTTTTGGCCCTGAAACTAGATTGCCCTGTGTTCTCTGGCCATTTTTAGGAATCTGTGTTAGTAAATGGAGGCCACAGCATTCAGTTTTGAGGAAGGTGGGAACTTGTACCTCTTCCTTTCTCCTTCTGTGTCAGACCTTCTAGGCGAGGTTCTAGAATGATTAGGCTTTTTCCAGTATTAGTACCATGGCTATAAAATCTAATCATTATTTAAAATCTGCTATACTGACTAGGTGTGAGTTTGGGAATATGTAGCACCTGAATACCTAGGCGCGTCCTGCCTCACCGAGGAGATGCTGTTATGAAGACAAAGTGCTAAGCTTTCAGCCTTTAGCAAGGATGAAAAACTCCACGCAACCCGTTCTGTTCGTCTGAGGTTTAAAAGGTTCTTGCAATAATTAACGGGCGAGCCCGTTGACCTAGTGAGGTCTGTCCTCCCGGGAATTTGGGAAGCTGCCCACAAAACGCTGGAGCTTTCTGCCCAAGCAGAGGGTTACATCCTGATCCTTGGGAGAGATCCTCCCGTTTGTCCTTTGAAGTGACTGCTTCTCTGCAGGTGTCAAGTAGCTAGCTTCTTGGGGCTGGCTTGGATTTGGAGCTTCCTGCTAAGTACTCTCAGCAACGCTTCTCCACGGGTCTTTGGGAAATTTACTTAGTAATCCCTTAAAAGCTTTATGGATATCAGAGACAGTTGTGAAAGTAAAATCAAAGAAGGCTGCCCAGCACTCTCATTCCTGGCTTCAGGTTTTTTTAAAGGTGGGGTAGCCCAGGTAAGGCCTTGAAGCCTTCTACCTCTTCCTATTCACACATTCAGCGCCCTGCCTGCCTGTTCCCGGTCAAGCACATGGGTCGTAAGTGGTCGTTCTTTGTTAAATGTCCCATACCAGGATTTACTGCACCCAGGAAGAGGCGGTTGGGGTGTGTCCCATTCCTGCGGCCGCCTTGGGTGACATCCCGAGCTCAGCCTGGGGCTCCAAGGACCAGCTGTTCCACCAGAGCCAGCCCCAGGTGTTCACTTTTCCTGTTTCCCCTCTCTCTCCCCAGCAGCTCTTCCAATCCCCTCTTAGTCAGGAAAGAGACATGATAGCCCTATTTGCCTCTGTGTGTATTTAGGATATTAGTATTTTCCATATTTTCTGATGATGTCCATTAGTGCTTTGGCAGGCAGGGCAGGACGAGGGGCCATGGAAGTTCACATCAGGACAGGATTCTTTGCTTCCTTCCCTGGCTGTCACTTTTTGAAGTTTAACTTCATTTGTTGTGCCCCTTTGTTTAGCTGTTTCTTTCAAAAATTTTAAAACTTCACCAGACTTAAATTTTATTTAAAATCTGTACGTGACCAATTAATTATATTCATTTTACTTCATAGTAGGGAAGGTAGATTTTTTTTTTTTTTTTTTTTTTTGTGGTACGCGGGCCTCTCACTGTTGTGGCCTCTCCCATTGCAGAGTACAGGCTCTGGACGCGCAGGCCCAGCGGCCATGGCTCACGGGCCCATCTGTTCCGCGGCATGTGGAATCCTCCCGGATCAGGGCACGAACCCGTGTCCCCTGCATCGGCAGGCGGACTCCCAACCACTGTGCCACCAGGGAAGCCCTAGATTTTTTGATGGCTCTTTATTTCACCATTTTTGGTCAGAATAATTGTTAAATATTCTAAAAATGTCTAAATTTTTTTTTTTTGGTTAACAATAGACAACTTTATTTTCAAATAAGACTTGTTTGGTTTCAAGTTCTTGCCGTGTGACTTTGACCAAACTACTTCACCTCTGTAAGAGTCAGTTTCCTTAACTTTAAGAACTGAGATAATAATACCTACAATCAGTGTTGTAATGATTGCATGAAGTAATGGTGTCCAGCTTTCAGGAGAACACGCGATCTATGGTAAAAAAATCCACAAATGATAGTGGCTATGAGGATGATAAGTGAATGCTCTTCGTGCAGAGGAAGGCACAGGGTAGGTGGTAGAGGAGGAAATCAGTGTGTTGGGAATATGCAAGTTTGGAGCACACATGAAAGCAACAAAAGGAAATACTTTATTTAAAGATTACAGTGATTAGCAACAGAAAAGAGCTCCAACAATATGTATAGCCAGTAGTGAGATAGGCTTTGCTGACATGTACATCACATGCCCAAACAAACACACACTCATTACCTCTCACCCACGTGCATATGCACATATATACATATAAAGTCACATACACACACCACACCCATGTATATACTCATCCACATACGATCATTTATATATAGATATGTGTAATGCATGGCTTGGAAAGCTATTGATAGTGAGGCTTTCAAAACTATGTGTTTAGCATAATCGGTCAACCTGTCCTAGTTTTACTGCCAGAAGTGTCCCTGGCTGTTTCCAGAACAATTCTATCCCAGATACAGGTCATTCACTTGACTATACATTGCATTGTCCTCGTAAACAAGCTTCTTTCCTTTCTGTGGTCTCTGTGGTCTTCTATTTTTTAATCTGTTAAAATACTTTGAAGTTCAGCTTTGTGGATTTGACATCCAGCTCTCACTGGAACCTAGTAGTGGTTTCCTGTTTCTGGTTTATTGCTGAAGAGTGATCAAAAAGAGAAAGCATTAGGGCAAGGTCACTCCAATACACTAAAAAAGAAATATATCGATGGTGAACATTCCAAGGCAAAAAAAAAAAAGGAGGGCTCTCTCTCTTTCTCTCTCTCTCTCTCAGGGTGATTTCCTGTCTCTGTCCTGTCTTAGAAAATGAGCTATAATTCTCTGAATTATTTGCCACATTACTTACTTTATCCACCATGATATTCCAATCTTTCTATCTGCTTGTAATTAAAGAGAAGAGTCTCTGAATGTCACCAGGACACTGGGGTACAGGCAATGGGACTTGTAAGCTGCTGTAGCAAGATTTTGGTTAAAATTTCCTGCTACTTTAAAACCCCACTACTCAAAAAAAACAAAAACAGAAACAAAACCCATCTAGTAACACTTTACCCCCCAAAGTGCTGCTAAACCTGCAGATCTGTGCCAAGCTGCCAACATGAGTGTCTGTTCAGACAGATGACGTTTGTACAGTCTGTCAAGCATAAAACCTACCTGCGAGTACAATATAGGAGAAGATGAGAGGGGAGAACTGATTATTATGCTCAGAAATGCTTGGCGATCCAAGATAAGAGTAAACACATCCAAATACAGGATGGTCGTGTTACCAACAGAGAGGGCATTTGAGAAGGGTTTGCGCACATGAAGCTCCAAAGTAAAGTGTGAAGTTTCCCCTGACAAATAGTGCTGTGGCTCATGGTTTGGGGTCCTGCATGCCTGCTGTGGGCCAGCACTACTTCTTAATCTGTTTGGTGTGGATCCAATCTATGAAGGTCAAGTGGAAGCAGGCAAAGACGAATACAAGGTAAATGTCGTCAAGACCAACCTGGTGCCTTTGCAAGCTGCTTGGCTACAAGCCTCACCAGAATGATCCCCGGAAACAAACCTTTTGGGGCTCTGAGGGAGCTGCGGATGGATGCAGATTCAACCCTGACAGCACCAAATGATTCCTGGGTTATGGTTGAGAAAGCAAAGAATCTAATGCAGAAGCACTTTGTAAGCACATCAAGGAAAGAAGATAAAGGAGTTTATAAGAAACCATTTTCTCTATACATTAAGAACAGCATAACGCCAGAACTGTTAAGCATAACTCTCTCAAATTCCTAAAACAAAAACAATCTGATCAAGTCTGATCAGTTACCATCCGGTCTAGAATATCTCTATGGGACACATTTTAAAGAGGGCTTCCTAGGGTATAGACCCATGAGGCAATCAGTTGTTGTCACCAGAGCACCATTACAGGACATGAAATGTGACAACTT
The DNA here is from genome assembly GCF_937001465.1 of Orcinus orca. Lineage (NCBI taxonomy): Eukaryota > Metazoa > Chordata > Mammalia > Artiodactyla > Delphinidae > Orcinus > Orcinus orca. The sequence continues at coordinate 119,695,479 of NC_064561.1, read as the reverse complement.
CTGAATCTTAGCAATAATTCATTTTCTCCTCACTCTAAATGAGGTCAGTGAAAAGCCGATACTTGGGCTGGGCCTCAAACCGTCATTTTAATAAAAACATATATGTAACTATATATGAATGGGAGTTGACGACCTCAGGGCTCTGGCCCTCTGTCAGTTGGCTCCCCAAATCACCTCTTTGGGGGACCCTTGAGAGAAATCCTATCTATGACAGACTTGCTGGCAAGGAAGAGTGGTGCAGAAGAGAAACCTGGAGTTTAATAGCAAACTGGGATCTTATTTAAGTAAACGTGTTCATAGATTATAGTCTGGATATGGGATTAAAAGGTGATGTGAATATAGTGATTCCTTTGACTTCAACAAGTCCATAAAATTTAGAAAGAAAAAAAATTAATGCTGTGGAAAGAACTGGACACTGGCATTCTCATCAAGCTTTTGCCTCTAAGAATTATTTGACACAGGCTAAGTAGTGCAGCCTCTCTAGAACCCCGTCTTCACACCTATAAAACAGTGGGATTGGCTGAGAAAACCTGTAAGCCTCGCCAGTCACAGCCACAATAACTTAGAATTCTGGATTCCAAGTGTATGGACGAACATTCTTCTGAATTCCCCCAATACGTTGCCTATTCGGTACATTTTGCACCGATAATATTTTGAAACTTTATCAAGTTAAAAATTTCCTCTTCGGGCAGAAACTAAAGAATAAAGAAACATTTACAAAATTCCTCTTTTAGTCATTATCTGGCATTGTTTTATGCCATGTGGACAATTTTAACCACTTAAGAATGATACCTTTACTCCATAAATATTAAATGTGATACTAATCCATTGTAATACTAAGTGCCAAGGGTCACAGATAACCGTGCTAGTACAAGTTTTCTGCATTATGGTGAGAGGGTTGGATTATACAGCACGATGCACTGGGGATATGAGGAGAACATGGAGTTAGTAATAGTGTTTGTGTCGCTTTATAACAGCTTTTTGGTCTTTTAACAAGAATCCTGCCACGTGCGCCCTTTAGTGCTAAAGACCTTGCTCAGTGGCTATCATTCCACTGCATTTTGCCCAGCATTGATATGTATGTAAAACATACAAAAGGATATCTAATCGTTCTTTCGTAAAAGTTCCCATCCTTTTGGGTTTCTCTCTGGGATTGGACTGACTGTGAAGTCAGAAAACTCATAATAACTCTAGTGTTCTGAAAATACAATGGTGTGTCTCCAACCCTAAATAAATTGTAGAATGATGAAACACAATCCCATTATTCCATTTCTTTACATATGTGTCACTCTCCATTAGGTCATAAAATAGGGTTGCAAATTTAAATGTCTCAATGGACAGGGAAAGAGTGAATGAGTGAAACAGCTAGGATTAATATAATAGGGAATGATGGGGAGTGTAGAAAACTGGAAAGTGTGTACCACAACCTAGAGAATGCAAATGAACTTTCTAAAAGAAATAAAACTCCCCAAAAACTATGGGGCCCAAAACTTATGACACTGTTCTTTCCATGGATAAGCCACTAAAGTGGATGTGGACTTTTCAAGGTGGAGGGGGGTAAATACTAGTGACTGACCGAGGTTTAGAAGAGTTTGCATGTCAAGGAGTTTCCTGGTTCCCTGTCTAGCAGTCTGTTCTACTGCCTAGGAGAGTAAACCACTGCTAATTGCCCTTACTTAAATTCCTATTATCTGAGAAAACAGGAAACAATTTTCATCCCAATACCTAATTGCGCACAGATTAATTTTACTTCCATAGAGAAAATCAAGTGAAGATATGATTCCCCATAAGTGCTATATGACTCTGCTTGACATCATACAACAGCTCTTTCTCATTAAGCAACAGGCTTAAATTCAGAATTTTAAAATATCAACAACATGTTCACATTTTATAGGCAACAATTGCACATCGTGTGTCTAATTGGGATCTAAATTTGTGGCCCGTTGTCAGATAATCTCCTCACTAATGCCCACAACAAGTCTGTTATAGGATTTATTCATTTTGACAACATTATTTTCTTGGGTGTTTTCACTTTCTTTGTTAGGGGTCTCGCTTCAAACAGCATTTGATGGAGTCCGTGCTAAGAGAAATACAAGCCAGAAGTTTGAGCAATGCCACCAGTCAGATGTTGCTCTGAGGAAATCAAGTCTCAGAACTTCCAAAGGAAATGTAAAGAACAAACAGGGCTCGTAAACTCTCGTTAGGAGCTCGTTAACCCCAAAGACTATGATGAGTGAACTCTGTTAGAATTTTAGATGATGCTGATGTCATTTGAAGCATCTGCTTAGGTAGGCAGTGAAGTGAGGAGATTAATAATACAGGCTCTGAAGTCAGAGGGCTTGGGTCAAGTCTAAGCTCATACTTAATCACTTAAGACTCAGGTTCTTCATCTGTAAAACTAGCTGCCTCATAGGCTTGTTAAAAAGATCAAGTGAGAGAATTTGCAAAGGATTTAGCATCAATTCTGACACATAGTAGGACTTAATAAATGATAACACATACTATTATTAGTATTTGTCTGAAAGTAAAGCAAGAAATCAGATGACATTTAATTATTTTTTGGTCATAAAGAAGCTTACCTTCTACTATTATGCTGATTGTTTAAAAACTTCAACATTTGTGTTATATGTATATATATGTGTGTGTATATATATATGTATATATACATATTTATATATATACACACACAGACACACATATAGCAGTTTCTGTAAGATTATAGTTAAAAAGTGATAATTTTACCTAGAGTTACAATGATGAGGGAATTCTCTCCATGCAAACTCCATCAGCAGTGTTGGAAACTATGGCAAGAAACTACAGTGTAATTACTACACATTCAAGGCCCTGCATTCTTATTCAATTACTGACTTCACTGAACTTTCAGATTCTTATTCAAGCATGGTGAAGAGAATATAGTATGTTCAATCTCCAGTTGAGTGATTATAAATAATTAAATCTAATTAAACCCTCATTATGCATAGAGAAAAGCCTAGCATTTCCTTGGGTCTTGAGATGTTCGTGCAGTCTCATGACTAGCTCGGCTGGCTGTACACAGCAGCACAAAAGCTGACTTGATAAGAAACTTAAAAAATCAGCGGATGCCGGGAATTCCCTGGTGGTCCAGTAGTTAGGACTCCGCACTCTCACTGCCAGGGGCCCGGGTTCAGTCCCTGGTCGGGGAACTAAGATCCCACAAGCCATGTGGCATGGCCAAAAAAAAAGAAAAAAAAAAGAAAACCAGCAGATGCCACTAACTCACTTGTGCCCTTAAACAAGTCACTCAGCTTCTGTTAAGACTTTACTTTCTCACCTATATAGCCTGGGGTAGGACCAGTTCCTTCCAAGATTTCTTCCAGATTTCAAAGTCTGTGTTTATATGTTCACCTGCTCCACCTTTTTCATATCCCGACATAATTTAAGGAGAGCAGCACATTCCCACCATAAGCAGTGGGAGAGATCCTAAAATAGGAGGATAGGTGCCGCCTACTGGAGAGTATCAGAATTGCTAGTGGGGTAGGAAAGGGGAATTTGTGGTTTGAAGAAATCCCACCACCCCAAGGTTATCTTTCAATGCCCTACAAGTGGACTTTACTTCCCTCTTCTCCACTAACTGACTTACCCCAACCATCCAAATATTAAATTTTAAAGCTTATATTATTTAGAAAATCTCTAATCCAGGGGTCAGAATGGGGTGGCTCTCAACCATTAAGAGCCTGTATTGGTACTTTATACAGTCAGTGTTCTTAAGACATTTGAATTAGTTGTCAAAACTTAACAATTCAGGAGAATTCACAAAAATCTGAATTTCTGGTTTCCTTTGGAAATTCAGACGATCGGGCTACACTAGGCTCACATTCCTGCAAAGCAATAATTGACTGCAGCAGAGAGGTAACCGAATCTCCCTGCCCTCCCACTGTCCACAGCCCTGCCACCTCCCATGACTTGCATAATGTTTATCACTCTGCATTGTTCTTTTTCTCTTCTAGTGGAGAAACATTTCTCTATACCCTAGCTCTATTGAAGGTAGGCCGAGTAAAGATAGACCATGCTTTTTACAACCACCCTGTTTCATTCATTTATCATCAGTGTGTCATCTTACTTGACCCTGTACTACAACCCCTCAGTTTGTTTCCCATGGACTGGCCAGTCCAATATCAATTTTTTTTCAGCTTTGTCCCTTTGAGAAATACTTATTTGACCAATTTTTACTTATATTCATACACTCTCAAGTTGATTGCCAGATTTTTCTTTCCTTTAAATCCCATTTAGCAAAGTATATTATTTGTACAGAAAAGTGAACATATCATATGTATGTAATAGAACAAAATTCACAATGGACACAAATACTATAAATATAAGAAAATATAAGCAAGAACTTCATATAGAAGATGACAAAGTATCTATGAAAGATATAAAAATCTAATTATAAGGAACAATATGCCATATTCATAAATAAGATGCAATAATATAAAAACATCATTTATCCCAAAGTTCATTTATAAAGTCAATAAAATTCCTCTCCCAAAATTTAATATTTTTTGGTGAGGCTTAATAAGATGATTCTAAAATTTACATGTAAGTTTATAAAGGCCAAATCTATTGAAGAAAATTTTCAAAAAAGAAAAAGGTAGAAGGACTTGTCCTAAAAATTTCAGGACTTTAAGCTATAGAAGTTAAGATGATAAAGTACTGAAACAAGAATGAAAAAACAATGCATAAAGTGATACATGTGCATTCCTAGTTTCTATATTATGGTCTCCAAATATAATTTCCTACTAAAATGAACCAGGGCTCCTTAAAGAAATAGCTGATTCTAGGTGTGAGGTAATACATTTATAAGATGGTCTAAAATATCTTGTCATCTCCAAAGCAAGGAAGCTCTCAAAACTACTAAAATCATGACAGAAAGATTTAGGAGCCAACTTAAAGAGGTTCCCACAGACCAAAGATAATCTGAGTATCAATAAGAATGACAGTGAAAATGATTGAAGTAATTATGTATATATCCTTGAGATCACAGTGATACTACACAACAATAACCACCATAACACACCTCACTCATCATTTTTAGGGGACGCTACAGAACCAAGTCATTTTGCCAACTAGTATATAAAGGTAAAGAATTAAGCATTTATCCTGACTTCCCAATAAAAACAATAACTCAAGTGATCCAAATAGGTGATGAGAATTTATTTTATTTTTTTTTTTGAGCTTTTGTCACTTTATTGTTAACCAATGAATGTTATCCAAAATTATAGCTGTAACTTAATTGTACAACACAAAATTATGCTAATAGTATAAGCCTGCTGGAATTTACCAAATACTCATTATTTTTACATTGCTATATGAACATGTGCTTCTCAAATGCTAATAATAAAAGTTATAATTGGTTTAATGAAAACCCATATTGCAAATAGTTGTTCCTGTTTAGAAAAATTCACACAGCTTTAAAAATGGATTAAATCCATTTTAATTCTAATCTACAAATAGATTATAAACAGCAAATATAACTGGTAATTTTTCAACACTGATATCAAACTGATGTAGGAATGGTAGTGCACACAATTCAAAATGAAGCAAATTAACAAAAATCCAATAAAAATCCAAGTTTTCACCTATTATGGCAATTACTTTAATGCTCTGGAAGAGTGAACACATGCTTTAAACCATGAATAGTAAGGCTTATCATCTGTTCCTCTAATGTGCTGCAAGGAGAAATGTCCTCTTCCACAGTGTTTTGAAGCATGTGCACAACCACCGTACAACAGTCACTTCAAGGTTAACCAGTTATCTTTTGTCCTACTAAATCCAAAAAATATATTAAATGCAACCTTTCCTTTTCATAATGTCTGCCCAGATTAATCCTTTTAAAGTCAGCAAAATCAAAAAAGCACAGAGATATTTTCAGACACAACTTGAATCTATTGTGCATGAAAAATGTCTAACAAAATGGCAATTTTAATAGATAAATGTAAATTTGAATGCATAATACCAAATGGAAAGTAGCTGAACCACACAGAGAAAACAAGGCTTTCCTTATCTCCAAATCTAAATGTTTTATAATAAAGAAAATGTTAGAACCTGTGAATATTGAACATCTTTCAAACTAGAAAGATTTCTTTGTAAAACATAACTGAAATTAATATAACCTATAAAATTATAATTTCTAAAATAGAATTAACTAACCAAATTTAAGTATTTTTAGTTAGATTGAAAAAAATAAGCACAATGATTTAGAAACCAAATATGCTAAAATGATTATGTAATAATTACATCAAGAAATGAAGGTACAAACATTCGTCGTCATATGCTACAAGGGCAATCTCTCTCTCTCTCTCAAACACACACACACACACACACACACACACACACACTTCCTTAGACATACAACACCCCTCCAGGAAGATAGTATACCAGTGAGCGCTAACAATTTTAATACAAATCAGAGTCCCACAGTTCAGTTCAACAAAAAGGCAGTTAAAATTTAGCACTCTAAGATATTCTGAAGGAAAAGGAGATCTCAAAAATATTCCTTCATGATTGACAGTATCACTATGTATTATAAAACATATAGCTTACACACTTCACTGTGTTTGAACGACCAGTCATCACAGGTATAGTAGTGAGGTAGTATTACTGTCCCCTCCTCGGGACTGCTGTTTTCATATGCTGCCCTTCTAGCAAGGTCCAGGGTTTTATTAATGATGATAATCAATTACCAACAAATGTGCTTTTTCTTTTATTAAACATCTGTTTTTCTAAATCAATCTATGAAAGAATCTTTCAGAGACAACTGTTATTTGCAGTAGTGTTTCATCAGTAAACTTTCCTAGGGAACTACTTACTACCTGCTGTCTATACCTTTGTAAGATCAGTGGGCAAAGAAAACCAAATGATGACAGGAGATGAAACACCAATCAATTCAGCTGTCAAAGATGACCGTAATTAAGTAAGCAAATAACAAATATCCAATAATGTTATTAAATTGGGATTTAAAAAATTAACCACTAGCTGTACACTATACTGTTAAACATTCTAATCCTTTTCATGATTCATAGCCATCTTCTACACAATGATGAAAGACTGTCCACCCTGCCACCTATGCTCATTTTAATCACTGCCAATGATCTGTATAGTGGCAGCGCTATGGTTACAGGGCACATCAAGGTATGAGAAGTACACACTGAGGAAACATGAATGAGAGAGAATGTGGAAATACATGCAGGTAAAATATGGAAGAAGAAAAAACAGAGTGCCCTACCTAAACACTCATTAAGTCACCACCATCCTTTAAAATGTACAAAGTGCTTAAATCATACATACACATTTGTCAGACATGATAATTAGTGTTAATCTTCAACAGAAAAAAAAAAATGGAAAATGAAAAATGTGAAAAAGGAGGTGATGGAACACTGTTCTCCATTCCTTGGCCCAAAAGAAAAAGAAAACCATAAAAAGTTTTCAGCTAATAAATGAAGAAGGAATGACAGAATTAGAATATCACCACTTTGTAACCCTTGCGGAAATAATTAATCCAGGCAATGATTACTAACATCACCGAAAGCAATCAATCAATCAATGACATGGCTTGCTTTCTAATAGAAGTACATGTCTCAAAATGTACCTGTGGGAGTTTTACACATAGAGGTGACTGAGTGAGGACATGGAGAGGCTTAAGGCATTGAATGAAGAATTTTATCATTGATACTTACATGTCCCAAGAGGAGGGGGCATGCCATGCACTCGGGGTCATGTTGGGGAGCACCAGATTTGGCCAGGAGGCAGAAGGGACAAGGGGAAAGCATGGCCCATGGACTTCATTGTGTTTTCTGGTGGGAAAGCAAGAGAAACAGTTTAAGATTGGCTAGTTTGAATAATGCTGGCAGGCTCTGGTCTCTAGGAGTCATCTTTAGTTGTCCGGTACCTGGCCCTGGTAAGCAGGGATCTTGCCTCCTGGAATGTAAGGGCCAGATAGAGGAGGTGGTTCAGAGTCTGGGCTCTGAACTGGCTGGTGCATATATGAAAGTCCTTTGCTATCTCTAAGGATTGGCTAATGCTGGGAGGGGCAGCCTCTCCCCAGTCAGCAAGGCCACAAATAACAGAGCATCAGGAATACAGAAAATAGGAGAAGATAGTTTATACAGTACACACTGCCGCATATGAAATATTATTGCCTCCAAATCGAACCTGAAAGGTATAAACCAGCACACACGAAGTATTATTACCAAAAACAATTAAGCTGATCAAGATTCGAGACCTGACTGCCAATTTAAAGGATATAGATAGCAAAGAAGAAATTGTTAAAGGACACCCAAGGATACATTCAGCAAAATCCAAACTATAGGAAACTCTGTAAGACAGATAACACTGTTTCTTAAAAAAAACAAATTGTGAAAATAAATAAATAAATAGGAGAGGGGGACATATAAATTAAGAGATCACACATCAATCAATTGTAATATTTAGATCTTATTTGGATCCTGATTCAAATAGACAAGCTAAAGATATACAATACAATTGGGAAAACTTGAACAGGAATTGGATATATAATATTAAAAGTTTTCATTAATTTTTTAGGTATGATAATGATTTTGTAGTTATTTTGAAAGAATCCTCCTATTTTAGAGACACAGGCTGAAATAGTTACATATGAAATAATATTCTGTCAGTGATTTGCTCCAAAATACCCAATGGTGGAAATGGGGTAGGTGTATAGGGGGTGGGTGCATGCCTGAAACAAGACTAACCATCAGTTGACCATTGTTGAAGCTGTATGAAATGAATATCAAAGTTCATTATATTATCTTTCTACTTTTTAAATATGTTTACATTTTTGCATAAAAGTTTAAAGTAAAAAGATTAAAAAATAAAAAGCTGAGAAATTGAAATCTGACAGTATCCAGTTTTGCAGGGGTGTAGAACACTGGGAGTATAAATTGATCCATTGACTGGATCAAATGGTAATTGTGAGGACATGGGTACTCCATGACACAACATATCTGGTAATTGTGAGGACAGGGGTACTTCATGACACAACAGTTCTGCATCTACTTACTCCAGAGAAATTTTTCACCTATACATGGGAATACACACACAAGATTGCTGTTACTTGTTGCCAAAAAAGAAAAAAAGGAAATAACCTAAATGTTCATTAACATTTAGGGAAAGATAAATGAATCCATGTAAACAAAAGATACACCACAAATTTAAAAGAAATGAAGGAGAGCTTCATGCATCTTTCAGCTCTTTTGAGTTGAAAGAAAGAAAGTTGCAGAATAATAGGTGAAATACAATTTACACATAGCTTATATAAAGCTTAAAAAACAAGCAAAATTAAATGGTATATTTATGAACAGATAACTAAATAGTAATAATATATGAAATATATGTTGGTCTGATAAACTCCAAATTCACGACAGTAGTTACTGCTGGAAAGGAAGGAATCAATACAGGATCTTGGAGAAACCTCCAGGAACAAATAAATAAGCAATACTTTATCTCTGAAACAAAAATAAAACTAAAGCAAATATAGCAAATTGTTAAAATTCACTAACTCTGAATGGTGGCTACTTTGTGTTTTGCTATATTATTTTCCATAGTTGCCAACATGTTTTAAGTAGTTTATCATTCTAAAATAAAAATGGCGGTATGGGGAATTCCCTGGTGGTCCAGTGGTTAGGACCTGGTGCTTTACTGCTGGGGCTGAAGTTGGATCCCTGGTCAGGGAACTAGGATCCCGCACACCACACGGTAGGGCCAAATTAAAAATAAAAAAAAAAAATGGTGGTATGTTCTGTGTTAATAATGCAAGAATGGAATGTTGCAGCTGTTTCAAAATTGCCTTTAAATAAATTAATAATTTAAGCCAAAGTGAACACAATAATCAGTCAAGGGAATTGAAAGTTTGAACCTCTAGGGTATTAAGTGGGTGTTGTGCTACCCAACTGGCCTCTTAGCAAAGGTTTAGCTTTAACTGCTATTAAAAGGGGATAAACATATATCATTATACTAGCTTCTATTTTTAGTGCACACAATGAAGATTAGCTGTATTCCTTCCCTTAACTCTTTTTTTATTGCTTTACAATGGTGTGTTAATTTCTGCTTTATAACAAAGTGAATCAGTTATACATATGTTCCCATATCTCTTCCCTCTTGCATCTCCCTCCCTCCCACCCTCCCTATCCCACCCCTCTAGGTGGTCACAAAGCACCGAGCTGATCTCCCTGTGCTATGCGGCTGCTTCCCACTAGCTATCTACCTTACGTTTGGTAGTGTATATATGTCCATGCCTCTCTCTCACTTTGTCACAGCTTACCATTCCCCCTCCCCATATCCTCAAGTCCATTCTCTAGTAGGTCTGTGTCTTTATTCCTGTCTTACCCCTAGGTTCTTCATGACATTTTTTTTCTTAAATTCCATATATATGTGTTAGCATATGGTACTTGTCTTTCTCTTTCTGACTCTTCCCTTGACTTTTGAAAATCATTGTTTGCACTTGTAATGTAAAACTTTTTTTAGTACTAGCTTGTCTTTGTGGGGTGACTGCATTATTAGATGCCTCATATACACAAATGCTCTCTCGTAATACATTTTAAAGAGCCCAAATGAGACATTCACTTTTTCTTTTTACACTGCATTTGAAATTAGGCTGTAGAAAACAGACAACTTAGTGATGTCTGTCTCCAAATACTGAAGGCAATAAGGAGCTGCAGAACAATCCGCTCCTTGTTAGTTACAATGGTTTCTTTCCAAATGAAAAAGATATTTTAAATACTCAGAGCTTGTTTTTTTTTTCCTCCCCTTCAATCTTATTTTCTGTCTTTCTTTTTTGTCATTAGTATTGTCCTAGAAAGGAGGACCTGTGACATCTCTTCAATTCTAAGAAAGTTTCATTTAATACTATAGCCGTATTTTACCGTTCGCAGTTGGCACTTAGCATGTTCACTCTCACAGGAAGCAAGGTGTGAAATGTCCTATAGAGCTGTCCCACATGCATGACTCCACAAAGATGCCTTCTGCTGCACAGCTGAAGCCTGTCAGCAGTATCTTTGGGGTGCAGCAGTAACAAGTAGTGGTAAATGGAGACAGAAGGCTAGCCTCCAAGCACTACGAACCCTCAGCGTCCGAAGGGGCTATTATTTGTTCCTTGTTAAGAAAGCAGTAGAAAGATTCCAATACACTTGGTAGAATCTCTGAAAGAAAGCTTAGTCAAAAATCTCTAGGATCCCTGCCTCCTTAATTTCAGGCTGGTAAAACAAGAAAGACCTAGCTCTCTGCTCAGATGGGAGATAAGATAGCACAATTACCCAAGGGTGACAGGCTTGGAGTAGACATCACTTTTAGAATGTTGGAAAATTGTACATGGTCTTCAGAAGCAAGACCCGATGTAGATGTGTGTGTGTGACATATGGGGGACATTAACCCAGTGCTCTCCTGTTCAGACAATGATGCAGAACAAAAATGTAACAGAAAATCACTCAGGTTTGGAATGAATCATCAGATTCTACCCTCCTTCCTTTTCTTACGGGAGCACGCCGGGAAAATGGCCCTCAATCATACAGGGAGGGAGAATGTGAAAGACTAAAGCTGTGCTTAAGTCAATGCAAAGACTATCTTTTCCCAGTCTCCTCTGTTGCCCTTTCGTCAGATTTCCTTCCTAAACAGGGACTGAAATGGAATAGATACATGAACTCCTTAGTTTCTTTTTGTTAATCTGTACTTTTGCCTTCCATTTTATCTTCCTTGTTCTGTTCTCATCCCTTTCCTAATTTTCTTTCTCCTGCTTCTAGCTTGACATTCATAAGAACCTTTTCATTTGGTTTTTACCCCAAACCACGTTTGCATATTTGTTCTTATAACTTCTGATTATTGCAGTTGTCATAGTTCTTTGCTAGCTGTTTTCTCATCTTGTGACAGTTTCCTCATCATTTGGATGTCTTTAACAAAATACATAAACTCCCTCTCATACTAAACCACAATTTTTGAAATTAATCCAAAAAAATCATAGTATTTCATAAAATCCCCAGAGTTAATGGGTCAGTAAATAATCATAGGTTGTCTCCAAAAAAACCCCACAAAAAAACCAAAAAGTATTTTTACCAAAGTGAACAGAAAATACAAATGTTCCCTATGAGACTCTGAAAAATATGTGAATAATTAATTCCTGTGAACAAAATTCTCCTCCCATGGTTGCGATTATTTTGACTGAAATCGTAAGATTTATTCCTGAGTTTTTCTTGAGTCTACAGACTCTACCATCTAGTCCTAGGGGTCACAGTTTGTAACAGTTCTTGGAATAACAAGAAAATCACTGCATATGTTCAGCTCCCCTTTGTCTCTGTCGATGAACTTTCATTGGTCTAATATTTTGTCAACAGTTCATCAAGGTAGTGAATGAGCAGTCTGACAGTTCTATCTCCCGGGACCACCATTTCCATCTGCGAGGTCTTCCAGTTGTCTCTCCACAGAAGAGTGAATGCATAGGATTGTTTTAGGGGCTGGGTGGAGGAGCATAGTCCTTTCATCCTCAGGAGTCTAATCCAATCATGGTAACAGGCCCAAGTCATTTATTCTTTCTCAAAATGTGTTTACAGAAGAATTTTTGTTTGTCTGCTCAAGCTCAGTTATTTATGTAATGGAATGGAGCATTTAGCATCCAATTTTTTTTTTCTGAAGGACTGACCAAGTAAGCTGACCAGACTGGAACCACATCTTTCTCATTGTTATACCTCCAGGGTTTAGCTAATTTAACAACACAATGTAGCACTTCACAGACATTAACTCATTTCATCTCCACAGTAGTCCTGGGAAATAAGGCTATTTCTTTGAATTTATCCCCCTTTTAAGGCTGAGGAAGCTAAGGCACAAAGATGTTCAGTGACCTTACTTAAGGTCACCACAGCAAGTAGTAGAAATTGGCTCCAAGTCTCCACAATCATGATGCTAGTTTATATGTCTCTGCTCTACTGCTTCTGGTGCTTCTACGTATTCAATATAAGTCTGTGGATGAGAGAACAAGTAGAAAAGAGAAAAGGAAGAAAGAAGGGAAGGTGAGGAGGAAGCAATTTTAAAAATATAAGAATCTAAAAATATTAGTAATGATTCAGGGATAAAATTTGGATCTGAATTCCCTTGTTATTATGTAGCACCAGCTGGACTAAATTTATCTTTTTTTTTTTTTTTTTGCGGTACGCGGGGCTCTGTGGCCTCTCCCGTTGCGGAGCACAGGCTCCGGACGCGCTGACTCAGTGGCCAGGGCTCACGGGCCCAGCCGCTCCGCGGCATGTGGGACCCTCCCAGACCGGGGCACGAACTCCCGTCCCCTGCATCGGCAGGTGGACTCTCAACCACTGCGCCACCAGGGAAGCCCTAAATTTATCTTTTTAATATATTTTGATAGCTAAAAAATACAGGTAATATTTATTTAAATTTTTTTAATTAAAAAAATTATTTAAAGTTTAAAGCATAATATAATGAATGTCCACAAAGCTAATACTCATTTAGAAACTAGAATGTAAGTCTACCTATGTGTTACTAACCTACCTCATCTCATTCCCCTGGGAAGAAGTAACAGCTAAGTGAATTTTGTGCTCATGATTCCCTTCCTTTTTTTGTATAGTTTTATCACCTATATAGGTAGGCTGAACAATAGATTGTTTAGTTTTGCTTGGTTTTGAGCCATGTTAAAATGGTATGATACTGCATAAAATCCTCTATCATTTGCTTTTTTCATTTCACATTTTACTTCTAAGATTCATATACGTTAACTCTTCTTTATAAAATGTCCTATAGTTTTCAATGCACTTTATGTAAATTATCTCATTTGATTCACATAAAAATCTATTGCTAATAGATAGGTTGGTCTAATTTTTCCTATTCCTTTTATAACAATAGTATCAAGGACTACTCTGACAGCCACTAACAAACCCAGACTTTTAGCCCAGCCACCAATATGCATCAAGACCCACAGGTCAATTTGGGTGCTAAGACTTAACACAAACAGCAACACTACAAGCCTTCCGTATCAATGAGTGTGTTTGAATGCTTGCAATTGTGAACTTGCTTTCCATGTGGTATGGGTGTTCCCACATAATACTTCGAGAAAAAAAAGTAAAATGAGTCAACGCCCTCTTCTTAGGACTTCTTGGAATTTCATCTGATTTCCATATGTATGGCACATAAGTAAAGGTTTGTGTTCATTCCAAATATGACTGTCATGTCTAGTTCACCATATCCAATAGGATATGGTAAATAATAGCATATGTAAATTCCAAAAAAATATATCTGAGCAAAGATTCTGTCTTCTATTACCTTCCGAATATCTTTTACAGACATTCTTGCAGCTGCCTGGCAAGCATGTGAGGCAGGAAAAGACCTGACGTTCCTGTGGTTGTCATGGCTTTTGTGTTACTTATTACTCAGTGCTGTGCTAATATCTACCTTACAAAATAGCACCAGGTCAGCGGAGAAATTAGAATTTTGCTTCCTACATGAAATGTTCAAAACAAATATGCCAATGGCCCATGATACCTGTGAGAAGATTAAGAACGCAGAAAACTTCTGTCAACTAAATTGAAAGGGTGCTAAATCCTCTGGTGGTTTCCTCCATGACACTGGACTAACTGATATCTCCCTGTCTAATGTGGTATATTTGATACAACACTGATGCTTTCTTCATGAGTTTTGACTAAAGTTATGTTTTTATAGGGGGATTCATTAATGAATTGAAGAAACTAACAGGGCAATTCAAAGCACCCTTCCCTGACTATTGGGAAAGGGTGAGAGGTGAATTTTCCAGGTAAACTTTTCAAGTTTGTTCTTGTTTGTGGATTAATTAACTGCCTAACCACAAAAAAAAAAAAAAAATTAGTCATTACCATCTAAGGAGTAAAATATATGCATATATGAGAAGCAGTGTATTCTGTAAAACTAGTGAGAATTGACTTGTGCTGAGACTAAAACAGTTACCATCCTACAGATAAGAACAAGTTGTGCTTTTAAGTAGCCACAAAAACTGCTCTCCTTTGAGTTTATATGACTTAAGAAAAAATGCAGAGCAAAAGTTGTTTCCTTTTGCCTCATTAGCCTACAGCACAGCAAGGAAGTTGAGGGCACTTGATTTGGAGTCAACCAGACTTAGGTTCAAGGCTCATCTTTGCCACTGATTAAATTTGGAGCTTAAGAAAATTACATAAGCTCTTTGAACCTCAGTTTCCAACATCATCAAATGGGGCTATTTTAAATGGTCTTTATTTCATAGCGTTGCTATATGAGGTAAAGCAAATAGACCAGCTGACAGTGCCTGACATACAGCAAGAGCTTCTTATAGTAGCGTGTCCTGTTGGGTGTTGAGATCATCCCGCTGATTTAGAGTTCTGTCATACTTGCCATTCTAGGATAGTGCTTTCCTGCAGATGAAGAGCCAGTGGCCGCACTCTTAGGCATCATTTTGCATTTGGTTTCCATGTGGCCCCCCAGCTGGAGCAGAAGGACAGGCGTCAGTGCTCAGCAGCACCTGGGGAACAGCAGGTTTGCACTAGGGTTGCGCTTTCTCTACTCAGCCATCTGAGGGGCCGGAAGAGTCCCTGCAGCCTCCTCTCCGCAGGGTGATCCCTATGGAGAGTCCGTATACGCAACCCAATTTCATTCTGCTTCCACATGGTGATTGTTGTTCTCTTCTAGGGCTTCGTGTTTTCTTTCTTACCAAGTCCTTTTCATGTTGAAGTTAGGCAAGATGCACCTCCACAGCGGGCGTGCTCTCCCCTCCTGATGAGTATCTACTTCTTGTTTTCATCCCACACAGTCAAAGCTGGTTGTTTTGTGAAACAAACAGGCTAGGCTAGAGTGAGGGCAAACGGGCTGTGTTCCCACTCAGTGGGTGGCATCTATAAAGGGAAGTCCCACGGTCGGTACGCTCTCTTACCCAATGACTCTGTTTGAAATGGTCAAGAAGAGCAAAGCAAATCTGGACAAAAGTAATAAAGTCATGCAAGTGAGATTTGCTGGTTTTGATCCCAGCCCATTCTGTCTCAGAAACAAAACTGGGCATGGTGTTTTAAAGACAGAATTCATTTGGAAACTGTAATCAAGTAGCACAGATGTACTTACAATATGGAACTGAAGTGAGGAGTTCCATTCTGAAAACTGAATGATTCCAAGGGGCTTCCAATGACTGGTATTTAACTAAAACATGACAATTTTAGCTCACCACTGAATAATACACACCACAGGGAGGCAGAAGAAGAAAAAAAAAAAGGAGAGGGGGACTTTCAGGTTCAGTTCAGGAATGGAAACCAAAAAGAACAAGGGTAGAGTGGAGAAAGGAAAAACTGAAGGGCAATGTTATGGAGTGGATTGAAGGAGCTATATGTTTAATGAAAAATGGTCATGCTCTGAGTTCAGAGTTCTCTGAACTCTGAAGTTCTCTGAAGTCTCAAGATTCCTCCTTGTTCGATGTTTCCCATAGGCAGTCAGCTGGCAACTTCCTAGGTTGCATGTTCCTCTCACAATAGTTTCATCTTTGACTGTTTAGCTTATCATTTCTTTTTCCCAATATAGTTCTTGTACGTACTGTCATTCTTGATGTCTGTACAGTCAACTGCATTGATTGAGACTGACTAGGATTTTCATCTTAAGCAGATTTTAAACTCATTTGAACATATTTCCAATTGAAATTATTTCAGTGCGTTCTAGTACTTTTTTTTAACTTTTGAATGTAATTTTATAAGAAATAAATGGAACTGTGGTGGTGGTTTTTTGAAACTGGACACTAAAAGGGTGAAATTTACTTAATATCAATTATACTTCAAATTTTAAAAAGCTTTAAAAAAAGAGAAGTAAATGTTGCAGAAGTATCTGCTAAATTAGAGCGCTATAGATAAACAAAACAAGTTGGGTATAGTATACTGAAGCTTAGAACATCATGAGCCCTAGATTTGAGGCCTAGCTATGCCACTAATTAACTGTGGGGCCTTGGGTGTGCAATTTAACCTCTGAAAACTCAGTTTATCATCTGTAAGATGAAGGGCTTATCCAGATTAGCATTTCTCAAAGTAGCATTTGGCAATGCTAGTTCTTCAGAATGTTTGGAGTTTTGTGTAAGAAAAAGGTGGGGAGGGGTGGGATTCCTTTGTCAAATAAATTTAAGAAGGGTTACATCAAGCAAAATCAAATAGGTTTATTTGGTGCTGGACTTCTCATGCTTTTTGCCTATATACAAAATGTGTACAGAATTCCCTAAATGTATTTAATCATCATACCCTTTATCCTCTCCACCCCAGCCTCCAGCATCTAGTGTATAAACTTTGGGAGACACTTACTAAACCCTATTATCTTCTTGACAATTGTTCTGATAATTTTCTCAGGCAATAATTTTACTGCAACACTTAAGTTCAAATATAATGAAGCCTCAAGCAAAATGAAGTTATTAGTTGCTTATTATAATACAGTGATTTGTCACAGGGAATGAATAGTCAAGACCACACTTCATGTTGCATGTGTAGACACAGACATGTTCGATGTATTCATCATATAAATACATTTCAGGTTTGCCCCAGCATCTTTTGAGTGATTTCTATGTAGAAAGCAGGCTGAGGCTAGCAGAAATAAGAGATAACAGTACAAGTTTGGGCAGAGTCAAACCAAGGTCTGTTGGAAAATATAAACAATGGTAGGCCTAAAAAATGTTTGAACTCTGTTACAAACTTGAATCAACTATTTTCTCTTTCCTCTCCAACAATTGTAAGAGCCAAGTCACAGTACAAAAGAGATCTCATTTTTAGCCCTATTCTGGGAGCCCCTATACTTATTGTTGGGGTGCAAATCTGGAAATGGGAGGATCTTTTTGAACTGAATGAACTAGATAAGCAGTAGACTGTTCTTCCACACTCTGATCAGCAGCCCAGCTTTATGCAGTAGTGCTTCTAAGAAAAAGCTCATCTTAACTTTCCCAAAATTCATTTGGTATATATCAAATTATTTATATGCTGTCAAAAATTGGCTGAAACCCAGTTATTCACAGCTATCCATAATTGCTAGAAAACTTAGCATATAATGTTCCTGTGGCCTCTCTGCCTTTCTATGAGGAACTTATCTAGTTATTAATGGTTATTGGCCTCCTTTACCATTCTTTTGCAACAAAATCCTTCTGGACAGCACAAATATAGAAAATGTAAATAGGTCCCATATAATAAATGACTACTTTTACAATAGTTTGACTATATGCTGTATATGATGAACCCCAGCAGTCTTCTCTCTTTCCTAATTTTATTTATTAGCAACAGTGGTTGCTTTTCTTATGTTACCAGAAATAATACAGTATTAAGCAATTCCCAACATATATTTCTTATAAGTTAAATCCAAATAAAAATCTTGCAATTAAATTAATGGCACCATTTTCTTGGAAAAAAGTTGAACAAATGCAATGAGGAAAATATGAAGTCCTCAGTCAGAGTTGCAGAAAATAAAATTATGGTATACACAATTGGAAACAGAAGGATAACAGAAGTTTGTGGCCCCTCCAAGGCAAAATTTCAAGAGTGACCTCACTGGTCCTTTACTTGAGAAAATAAACCGATTTAGGTGTCTTCTCCTTCACAATATTAGAGATACTTAGGTTTCATTTAAGCTTAAGAAGAAAGGAGGAAAACACAGCAGATATTATTGTTTTCTCCTGTATATTAGAGCAGTGTTTATCCATCAGCTAGTAAGTAACTAATTTTTAACAGTAGGATGCTTCCTTCTACTACTGACTATACTTATGCTACTATACTCCAGTCATCCTGTAAGGGAATCAGAAGTACCGACAGGGTCACTAATAAACCTCTGTAAATACCTTAAGTTGATATAACTCAACTTTGAATTAGTGAATTATAGTCTCACCTTCAGTCCCTAAACTATAACCTTTAACCTTTCCATAGTCTGCCTGGTCCCAGATGCTCCTCGGACCACTTGGGTGAAAACTGCTTTCATAGGGCTTCCCCGGTGGCTCAGTGGTTGAGAGTCCGCCTGCCGATGCAGGGGACACGGGTTCGTGCCCCAGTCTGGGAAGATCCCACATGCCGCGGAGCGGCTGGGCCCGTGAGCCATGGCCGCTGAGCCTGCGCGTCCAGAGCCTGTGCTCCGCAACGGGAGAGGCCACAACAGTGAGAGGCCCGTGTACCACAAAAAACACCAAACAACAACAACAAAAAACTGCTTTCATAATTGTAATATTTCTATACTTAGTTTGATATTGCTAACAAAGAATCAGATCTAGAGAATTAATACCATTAGCTTCTAAGACAGAGACATCAATTCTTGACCTAAATGTCAATAGTAAAAAATCTCATGGGATAATAAAATTGTATGGCTCTTCAGATTTATGGCTTTTTTTTTGTAATTTCCTTCAGTCCAGATATTTACAAAAGACCTTAAAAAATAATATATTTGATTTTGGTTATGCAAGATGGGTAAGTCCGAGAGATCTACTCTATAGCATAATATCTACAGTTAACAATACTGTATTGTATACTTATAAATTTGATAAAAAGATAGATCTTATGTCAAGTGTTCTTATCACAAATAATAATAAGTAATAAAAGGGCAGGAGGAAACTTTTGAAGGTGACGGACGGATAGGTTTATCACATAGATTGTGGTATGGTTTCACAGGTATATACTTACCTCCAAACTCATCAAACTGTATACATTAGTCATTTACAGCTTTTTGTATGTAAATCAGTCAATCAATAAGCAAACAAATAAATGGAAGAAATTAATTTTTTAAAGTAATAATATATTTGAACTTCTTCAAAAATAAAATAACTGCCAGTTATATATGTCTTGTTCCTGTTCTGCAAAGAAAAAAGACTGAAAATGTTACTTGAAAGTTTCCAGCAATACATTCAAGGTACATAGTAAGAGATTTTAAATCCTTATGGAATTGAAAGGATATCAGCTAATAAGTAATAATTTGTTACATAATACCTACTGACCCCAACACTCAAACGTTGCCAAAACTAAACTATGGGCTGAAAAGTTTCAAAAAGCTTTAGAACAAAATAGGAACTGGGCTTTCTTCCTATTGCAACAGAAAAACAGACGGAATGTGTCCCAGCCACAGAGAACATTTTACTGTCCAATGAGTCTTCTACCTGCTATTAAATACCAGCAAATTCTTCCCAGAGGGGAAATCACAGACATTTTCCATATTTTGAGACAGAGCAAGATGAGTGTGTGCTCTTCATACCCTTGCCTACATGTCCCTACTATGTGCTAGGACAGGACTGCCATACTGGGCGACTGGAAAAAGGTGATGAGCTACATTTGAGGAGCAAGAGAGAAGATGCTCCTGGTCCTAAAATATCATCCTTCCACATTTTACTGCTTCATGCCAAGACCTTGAAGACTGTTAAAATGAAAATATTTGGGTTTGCAGCACTTTGGCAAATAGATTTGACCCCATTTGATTTCTCTGATCAAGTGGCAGAGGCTGTCTGTAATGTGCTGACCACCTCCAAACTCAGCAGAAAAGAATTCTGTTTTTGATTAGCGATGTCTGCTATGAACACAGAAGAAGAAATTTGTAACATGTAAGCTGAGTATTTCCTGACCCTTTTCTTTCTGCCACCATTATCTTGATTTTCCTTTGAAGATTCACTTCTTCCCTAATATATCCATTTGCATTCTAAAATATTTGTATCTCTGTTTTTTAACACATTAAAATTCAGATCAGTTTGATTAAACAAGAGATGTGTCAATAATCATAGGTGTTCCCTCCTGTCAACCACGTAGGCAAGCTACTTGGTTGGTGCAGAGAAGGGAGATTTGCTCTAACTTCAGTGCTATAATAAATGCATTGAAGATGAAAATTTTGCATTGAATCATACACTTTGTGAAAACGTTCAGCAGTTAACAGAGCATTTTGCTGAGACAGAAAGAAAGAAAGGAAGAGAGAAGGAAAGAAAGGAGGAAAGAAGGAAAGAAAGGAAGAGAGAGAGGAAGGAAGGAAGGAAGGGAGGGAGGGAGGAAGGAAGGAAGGTGATCAAAATATATTTCAAGCCAGTACAGTGTTGTTCAAGATATTTTAAAAGTGGTATAGAATTATATAACAAAACAATATATCTGTGTGTGTATATATATATATATATATATATATATATATATGATATATGAGATAATCTGCAGCAGCAAATTTTTTTCTGAAAAATTAAAGCTGTTTAAAAAGAAGGGCTACCTACCAGTAAAAGTTTCTAATACTGGTGTGCTTGGTTTCTTCTGCGAAAGGATATCTTATTTGATTTAATGTACTCCTAAAATACACTTACTTCCGTGTTTATCTCTTTTTCTCTAACCATTTATTTTCCATGACAGTTTGATCTTGCTATCTATGACACTTTTGAAGAAGTAAGTCCAGACTTTGTCAAAGGGGTGTTATATATCCTTTTCCATAAGACAATCTTTGAGACTTTCCTAATAGAGCTTGATCTTGGGATCCATGCTTTCAAAAATAAGTTTGAAGATTTTCTTTATTGAGCTATTTATTTCCTCTGTAGCACTTATCTCAATCTGTAATTATTTTGTTATCTGTTTCCCTGTTCTTTGTCTACCCCATACACTACATGAGGGCAGGGACTTGTCTGTCTTGTTCACTGCATCTCCAATACCAAGCAGAGTGTCTGGCACAATAATTGTGTGTGAAAAGGATGATGAATGAATGAATGAAGCTGATGGTGATAGAACAGAATACGGGTGCTTTTATTTTGCAAACAGGTTCTTCAACAATTTAAGTGGGAAGCTCCTAAGTAGAGCGTAGGAGTCTAGATTCCTAGGCCACCACTCCCAGTGCATCCCTGCCATTCCTGGAATAAGGGATTATGAGCCCAAATCAGGTTTTCATGCCTCTGTTGGTCCTGACCCTACCTGGAACCTTTATTCAGCAAAGCAAGCTATGGCACATTTTCTTCTTATTGTTTTACCATTTGAGTCTACACAAAAGTTTGGGCCTTTCAGTTCTCTGCCAAGAAACACTCTCTACACCATTCATAACATCTGGCCTACAGCTTTTAATAACCCACAGGATGCCTTGACATAAGCAACAGCTAATTTCATATTATGCAAGGTTTTGGTAATATTAAAATATGAGATAATATACATGAAAGTGCTTTATAAACTATAAAATCCTATACAAATGAAATAGATAATGATCATGATTATTACTATAATCATTGTTGCCTTAGCTAAGACAGAAACCTCTTTGAAAAAGCCTTTTCACATTCTGTTCTTTTGGCTTTTAAGAAATACTGAGCTGCATGCTTTCAGAGAAATTGTTTCTTGGCATTAAAATAGAAAAAAATTTTTAAATCATATCAACACTTCCAAGTGCTATGTTATAAAAAAGAAGAGAAAAAACAAACAAAACCATTTCCTGTTGACCCAGATCCACCATTTATCCAAAATGTGGAGGACAGGCAATTCTGGGTAGTTTACATTTATCGGGCATATAACGTAAAGTTTGAAATATACTTTCATTTCCTACCACGAAGAATGAGGCTGATTCTCTTTTTACACAAATTATCTCCTTATCCTGCTTCACAGAAACTATCTCCTAGGGAAGAGACCTCGCTATACCAATCAACACAACAATATCACATCAGACTCATCAGACTCATCATAAGACTCAGCAGATCACATCAGACTCATCGTAAGAGAAATAGAAGTTGCCTTAAGTGTAACCTGAAGCATATCAGAAAGGTCCCCTAAACCCAAAGTCTCTACCTAGAGGTCTAGACTTGAGTTCTGAACAAATGGAATAATAATCCTAGTCTCCCTGACTACTTTCAACTAACAATCAAAAGTCATGCTAAGCAAATGGGAGTACAAAGATAAATACACACAAACATGCTTCTTTAGCATACAAACTGAATTACATGTTATCAAGAGAGCTCGCTGAAAAAAGGGCAGTATCAGAAAGGGTCTTACAAACAAGTTCATCTGTTTCACAGTTTTGACATTTGCTGTTCAAGAACATTCAGCTCTCTCCCACTACCCTGAGTAATATCACCGTTTCCTAATGATCCAGATAAAATAAAATGTAGACCAAGAGTCCCTGAAAACCCATAACTACTAAATAAATGATATAACAGGATTCTGAATAAGTTGATAGAGATTTCAAACATGAAACATACTTTCATGAGGGATTGTACTAGAAAAAATCTAGCTCATTAATTTTTGGACAAGCCAAAGCACTTTTCAAGGCTTATTTTTGCAACATCAGTTTCTCTTCCTTTAGCTCCCCTCTAGTTATGAAGAATCGGAGGGGAAAGTAATGAAATCTATCTCTGGTAAAAGGCATCTATCTGATTAAAGAACCTCGATATTATTTACAAGCATTTGACACTGACTTGAGCTTTCCCTGATGATTGGACTGGAAATTGGCATTTGTGAAGAAGCTCTTAAAAATATGTATAATTTAGCTTTGGTAGTTTGCTTAAAGTAGAGGTTAGGTTCTGCCAATGACCTTTCATGAACTTCTAGGAGTGGATAGTCTTTTGGTGAAAAGGTAAAAAATAAAGACTCCTTTTTCCTACCAAGGTGGTAATTATCCTTAAGTTTATGTAGCTCTGATGTTCGTGGGAGATCTTTATAATTTACTCCTGGGTAGATTCTCTCTGTGAAGCTTCTTTTTTTTCCCTTGAGAGAAAATTTTTTTTTAAACTAACATCCTTGCAAATTGGATAAGTGTGGCATTACAGTGGTTTGCAACCCATTGAGAGAGGCTCATATGCTTTGAGCTTTAGTAACAGTATTTGAAAGAGAGATTAAAATCCCCTTAACCAGCAAGCATTCACTTTCTAAAAGTTCCTATTTCCAAGGCATGAAAGCACTGCATTTTGAAAGCCGTGTTAAGTCCAAGCAAAGCAAAATGTACCTCTACACAAATGAGTTCAGTGGTGGTCAGGGCTTTCAGAAAATGATTTTTTTGAGGCTGTCTGCCAAAAGAGCTGGTCCTTCACTCAACATCACAGCGTTCTTCTGCCATCATGGTAATTACACATGTTGCCAACCCAATTAAGATTGCATGGGGAGAGATGAGTATTCATTGTAGCCATTTCACTTTACAGTCAGTGGTAAATTCTGTGAGAAAACTTCATCCGGTGACTTTCCCATCCTGTTGGAAGGGGGGCCCTTGGTAGTCAGCCAGAAATATGCAAACCTATCAATATAATTCATGCTGCTTAGGGGTTCAAAAAAACAGATATTTCCCAAGGGCAAATTAGCCTTTGGCATTGGAGCTCTAGATTATTTATCCACTCAGGCACATCTATACAATGAGAAACAACTGCCTAGGAAGGCAATAAAATGTTGCATACAGTTCCCAGGGGAAGGAAGGCCTGCCTGATGAAGCATTTAATCAAGTAGGTCACAGAGCTATTTGCCTTCTGCACGTGCAGGGGAGGTAGGCAGTGAAGCTGGTTGAGAGGAAGCCATCTAGCCCAGGGCCTGACTTTCTCCACCGGGCTCTTTAGGCCAAGTCCCAAAAGTCCATCTTCAGGCTCTTGAGGGGTGTTTCCAAGCTCAGAACGTCAGCTCTGCTTTCTCAGAAAACTCAGGGCAGGCAGGAAGGTGTTTATTCTCTTACACTCTTCTTGAACTTTCAGACTTGTGGTCAGAGCTTCTTGCTCATCATTTCGAGTGCTTTAGTTTTCTTTCCTCGATAATAATGGAGACTACACAAAGGCAGGATGATGACATGTCCCCACAGCATCTAAAAGAGTGCTTAGATGGATCATTGGTTCTTGAAAACTACGTCTCGATGGGTCTATTTGTGGCTCCTCACCTAAACAAAATTTTTATTTGGAAATGGGAATACCCCAGTCACTTAGGTAAACACTGCCTTCGCTTTCTTCTGATCTAAGCTTTTCCCTCAGCCCTTTCCATCTAATGGTTTCCTACTCTAAAGTCTCCTGGGTCCAAAATTTGCTACTTAAAAAATTTTCAGTGTATAGGTTTTCAAAGTACCTATGCATCAGAGCAAAAGCACAGTATCTATTTATCTAATAGTATTTTGCATTATAAGAATACAAGGGAAAAGATCTTCCAGAACCCTAGTTGATCATCTCTAGAGGAGTATCTGTACAGATTATCTGGCCTCCTTATTCGGGGAGCACAAAGAACCTTTCGTTATGTATTTGAGTATTATGGTTGCATTTGTTTGTATAAAATGGACAGGCTCTACAATGAGTTCCAGTGCTAACCCCCAGTTCCTCTTCACTGTAGAACTGCTGATGACTCATCTGGGGTCTCTGTGCACTCAGACATAACATAGGATAATTCCAGCTGTATTTTGGTCACATTATTTAGCTTTGATATCTCAAGTTTACAAATTTATAAAATGGAAACAGCGATAGTACCAGTTCAAAAGGCTGTTGGGGAGATTAAATGAGTTAATACATGTAAAGCACTTAGTGCCTAGCACTTGATGTGTACTCATCAATTAATAGTTCTTTTTTTTTTCTTCCAGATTTAGAGATGTTCTGATGTTTCCTAGTAAATCTTGTCCCATATCAGCTGAGAGTAGTAGGGAGATGCCTCTTAATTTGGGATTCTTAGTGCTGAGTCCTTAACCTTTTATCGTATACTTGTTCAAATGACAGGCTTCAAGTGATGACTCTATTTCTACAATCTCCAGATTATAACTTAGATTGAGAGATTCCTAAGGACACAAACTCTATCCTAAATTTCTTTGTATTACCCACCATGTCTAACACAGTATGTCACACAGAGTAAGAGCTCCATATTTATTTTTTGTTGATATTTTTTTCTGTTTCTTTCTCTCCCATTGTCCAAGGCTGATTATGGCAGCGTTCCACTCTTCATTCTCTTCCACACCGTGTGTGTTTTGATCTGCGAGGGGTTACAGAGCCTGTGAAGCATAAAGCAATGGGGAACTTAACACATCAGTAACCAAATATGTGATCCTTGCCAGAACTTTTGCTCTTTAGATGGAAGAAGGGGCAGAGATTTTTTGGACATGTTTGTGTCCTGGGTCATGTCATTTGTGGGCTACTGGTGAGTTGCTTATGGGCAGGCACGCTGATAACATTGGAAGGCAATACAAAATTTTCACCAAAAAATCAATAGAAGCCAATATGAGAAACATTGATTTTGATTGTAGCAACTTTGGCTACAACAGTGGGGGAGACAGTCCATAAAGGTGTGTTTATGAGAAATGCTCCACCATGTGAATGAAATAATGGATGAAAAATTCAAATTCACTGGGATAGACTCCTTTCCACACATTCTTATGTGGTCCAAGTACAAAATACCTTTATTCTCACCTATTCGTTGCACCTTTGAATACAAATTCGATAGTGAATTGACTTCATTCTCTCCAGAGGAACTGTTTCCAGTGCTAAAAAATTCAGCCACAAAAGAAAACCCTTGTAGCGGAATTTCACTCCAGTGGGAAGAATCAACCCCCAAGCTACCAGATTGTTTTTTCATGAACTTTTTGGAAAATCCCTTCTCTTATTTAGTCCCTTACCTCCCCATTCGGCCTAATCCCTTTATGTTAGTTTCCAGAGTTATCTTGTTATTATTATTAATGTTATTAACATGCTATTTCAGACAGCCTACTCTCCGGTCCATAAGAGTGAAACATACCCTTTCTTTCCATCTACTGGCAAAAGACCTCTCTTGTACTTTTTTTTTCTTTAAGTTGTGACTTTTCCTGGCACTTTGGTTTCATCTCATTTGTTCTGTGACCTGTGTACAAGGCATGTCTTTTTAGTTTGAAATGAGGTAGGGTTTTTGGTGATCACTTACACATGTTGCTGTTTTCCCTTTGTTTCTCTGCCTACTCTGTTCTAAACCCCTCACATGATAAGGTGAACTCAATTGATTTTGAACCAGGTGAGAATTGAACTTTGGACTAAAGTTTTAAAACAAATGGGTTTTTCGAGTGAAGGGCTTTAATGATTTTTGCTTTTAAATTTTGCTCTTTTCAGTCATGTACCACAATGTTCATTGAAGCTCTATTTACAATAGCCAGGACATGGAAGCAACCTAAGTGTCCATCAACAAATGAATGGATAAAGAAGATGTGGCACATATATACAATGGACTATTACTCAGCCATAAAAAGAAACAAAATTGAGTTATTTGTAGTGAGGTGGATGGACCTAGAGTCTGTCATACAGAGTGAAGTAAGTCAGAAAGAGAAAAACAAATACCATATGCTAACATGTATATATGGAATCAAAAAAAAATGGTTCTGAAGAACGTAGGGGCAGGACAGGAATAAAGACGCAGATGTAGAGAATGGACTTGAGGACACAGGGAGGGGGAAGGGTAAGCTGGGACGAAGTGAGAGAGTGGCATGGACTTATATACACTACCAAATGTAAAATAGATAGCTAGTGGGAAGCAGCCGCATAGCACAGGGAGATCAGCTCGGTGCTTTGTGACCACCTAGAGGGGTGGGATAGGGAGGGAGGGAAGGAGACGCAAAAGGGAGGGGATATGGAGATATATGTACACATACAGCTGATTCACTTCGTTATACAGCAGCAACTAACACACCATTGTAAAGCAATTATACTCCAAAGATGTTTAAAAAAAATTTTTGCTCTTTTCAATGCTTTTCTAAAACCTGGATGTTGTTTATCATTAGTAGAGAGTATTTGAACTGCATGACTAAAAAGATATCAACTATTATTCAGTGTGTTACATATTTTTTTAAACACATAAAATCAAATCAGAATTACTTGTTCATTAGTTGGTGACTTAAATTTGCACTATAATGAGAAGAATTTCATGCTATTGTCCAGCATAAATTACTGAGGCAATCTCAAATAAGGAACTCTTCTTCCATTGGTCTGAACATCAGAAAAGGGGCAGTCATGTTTCACACTAGTTTCTGTGGCTGCCAAAGGGGTCAGGAAGATCCTTCATGATGTGGGATGAGGGCAGTGATAATTGTAAGAAACAGAGGCTCCTTAATTTCTGGAACCTAAGAGAAACCAGTGAGAAGGTTCCTGAAGGTAGGGATGAGATCTTTCTTTCTCATCCTACAAGCCCTCTCCTTCCCACCAGAATCAACAAGAGGGAATTAAAAAAAAAAGTCTAACATTAAATCTGAGTTGAATTTTTAGTTTCGGTTAGAGTGAAGGCCTTTCAGATCTCCTAGAAATAATCACTAGGCAGTTGCTCCCTCCCCACCATAGAAAGTTACTTAATCTCTGCCTCAGTTTCCTCATCTTTGAAAGCTGTATAGCTTACCTCCTCCACCATCTCTCACATACCCAAACAAAAATATCAGTCCTGCTTGTTACTCGAGCTGTACAGCTTTGTATCTTCAACATAGGCTATTTCTACACAACTAAAGTGTAACAGAGAATTGAAAGTAGTATGAAGAATTGAAGTCTCATGCCCAGTATCACTCTTGCAACACTCGGAGAATGACTGTCTTTTGAATAGCTGTTTAAGTGCCCTGAAACTAGGCCCTGTGGTAAAGAGAGAAGTAGATGGTATAGGTAATACACCTATACCATGGTATAGGTAATACACCTATACCATGGTATAGGTAATACTACTTTACAGCCCATTTGCTTCAAACTTCACTTCACTTCAAACTTCACCCCAAGTTCACCAAAATGACTTGTGGTAAAACCAGTATCTTCCTAATTATCAAATCCAATGGAAAGCCAAGCTATTCCCATTCAGTATCTTAAGTGACCTCTCTGGAGCATGTGGCACTGTGAAAACGTGGACCACTCTCTTTATCTTGACTCTTTTCTTCTTTTTACTTTGGAGAGATATTATAGAAGAGACAAGGGTACCAAGTCTGGAATCAGATGCCAACTCCACTACTAGCTGGTACTCTTAGGCATGTTACCGGGCCTCTCTGTGCCTCGGTGTTCCCATCTTAAAAATGGAAATAATAGAGCTTACTTTATAAGGTTATTGTGTTGGTTGAGTTAACTGAAGCACAGTGCTTAAAAAGAGCTCTCCCACGTAGTAGATTCAATAAATATTAGCTTCATTATTGATAACACTATTTTTCTTAGCGTTCTTCCTGTTCTGGTCATTGTCTCACGGTCTCCTTCAGGGGAACTAATTCCTTCACCTAATCCCATAAAATCAGCATCCTTGCCATTCTTGCTCCACACTCTCACCTTACACGATCTCATTCACCCCAAACCTTCACATACAATCAAGAGGTGAAAGGCCCTTCAATCTCAGTTTCCAGCCAGGCCTCTGAAGCTCCCAGCATATCTCCAAGTCCTTACTGTACAATTCCCCTTGTTTGTATTGTGGAAACCCCAAACGAACTTTTTGGCCAACCCAATGCTATCAGTACCTCAAATTTAATATGTCCACAGAGGAACTCATCAGCCCCTTCACAGAACTTTAACCACCAGAGATGAAGCCATTCTATTCAAAACAACATGGGCAACATGGGACGGGACGGGGGGTTGGGGTGTGTGTGTTGAATGGTGACCATTCTCCGGCTCAGTTCCAGCACACGGTGGGCAAAGAGACTTCAATCCAAGAAGGTAGATTTGGCTCAGATTTTTATAAACCTTGCTTATAATTCTGAATTCCATTCCGTAGGGAATGGGGGAATCATTGAAAATTTCCGATTAGAGCAGCACCTAAAATTGTGATCGCATGTTTCTAGCTCCCGTGTCAGCTATTAGACTCTAATGATATCACGGATGACCTCAGTCTCTTTCTCTGTCTTCTGTGTATCTC
The DNA here is from genome assembly GCF_937001465.1 of Orcinus orca. NCBI lineage: Eukaryota > Metazoa > Chordata > Mammalia > Artiodactyla > Delphinidae > Orcinus > Orcinus orca. The sequence goes on along the minus strand of NC_064561.1, from coordinate 119,665,744 downwards.
TTTCAAGAACAATCAAAGAGCTTCCTGCTGTCAGATTTTCTCTGAGTGAGCTGAAAATGTTCAATATGTGAACACGAATCCTTTCCCCCATGGAAACCTGAAGACCAGCTGCTCGGGCTCCCTGCCTTTTTCTGAAATCTCTGCTGAAATGAGATTATCCAGTTGCAGTTGCAGGACATCAGGCCTCTCTGATAGTTGTTGTTTCGTGGCCTGTTAGACTGCAGTATTTTAACTTGTACCTAGGAGGGTCTTTTTCACAGATTTCCTGAGTTATGATAACAGTTTAATATTAGATATCTCAATAGATGGTAGATTCTGATTTATTTTACTGTCCATATATTCATGCAGCAAAAGACCAAAGGCCACGGCCCAAACTGGTTGCTCACTGGTAATAATTTAAGCTACTCTAGAGAGTTAGCAGGGCAGCCAGACAACTCATAGGAGAGGGCCTCAAAGCATCTTTGCTTTATCTGGTACGAAAATGTAGCAAGTCAGAGAAGATATCCTCACTCAAGACCATCCCCTAACACAGTGCAGGACAAAAGAGGATCACAACCACACCGGGTTTGGATGGCACGGAACATCTACAGCCAGGAAGAGAAATTTCTGACTGTTATATGCTGAGTACACAAAAATTACTCAGGAGGAACGCTGTTATTCACACCGTTTCATTCAATATCTATTAATTTAGCACCTACTATCTACCAATACAAAGCACTCTTCCAGATGCTGGGAATGTTGCAATAAACAAATGGACAAAAATCCCCATACTCGTGGAACTGACATCCTATTGCACTGAGAAGGAATTTGAGACATAAGAGAAAGTTTGGTTGGAAATGTTTGCTTACTGTTCTTACTGAGACCAAATTTCTTAATTGTACATCTATGCTCTAGTGTTAAAACAAATAAAAAAGCACACACACACACTGAGATGTATGCCTATATATGTATATATTCATACATAATCATATATATCAATATAATTAACAACACCATTCCCCTCACCCCACATGTATTTTTACAAGTAAGAAGGTATTCTCTCAGATGGTGTCACAGTTGAAAAGAAAAGCAGATGGTGCTTCTGGACGAGGCAGCTTGCTTGCTGAAATGTCATGGATATACAGAAATAAAACCGAAAATGAAAGGCAAGAAAAATTCTCATTTGAATAACGAACTATCTCATGTTTCCTCAGAGCCACGTAGCTCAGATAATGAAAAGAAACACTCTCAGACCCTTTGTTCTGCGTGTACAGTAAAACTCAAACCACATGTCTGTCATGTAACAAGCCACTCTGGATAATTTCTTGAAGAATAATAATCACTGTTTGATGGGACCACTTGTAAAATCCAGAAGGTACACCAGAGAAACTGGCACTGGGAGTAAACCATCCGAGGGCTAATTTGTGGGAACAAATGATACACTGAGTGTTGCGTTTGAACTTTGAAACAATCACTCACACACAAAAGAAAACTAATGTCTGAGCCCGCTCTCCACCCCAGCTTCCTGTCACTGTTCATTTTTCAGTGTTCCCCGTAGTTGAAGGAAGCCCTCGGGACTCATGGCAGCAGATAGTTCAAAATGATGCCTATAAAGCTTTTATAATTATTATTATGTTAAACACATAATTTGGTGGCTTTGTTCTGTGACTATATGTGCTTATTTCAGCCTTATAATAGTTGCCAGATTCTGCTGCAGGATTTGTATCCTGCAGGGAAACACACAGACCACAGGTTCTTTCCTCTGCACACACAGTTCCACCAGCACTGGGCACACAGACAATGCCCATCACTGTGTTCTGGGAGCCTTGTCCAGACCTGAAGTGACAAAAGGGAGTGACTTTGGACAAATCAACAGCATGGAATTACAGGTGAAGAGTTGGGCTTTACTCCCTTGAAAGGTCTTTGAGGCCTGGGATAAATTTTGACTCAATACCAATTCAGCTGGTTTTAGGATCAGTTGTTTACCTAAATCTGTAACATCCAGATTTTACACAAGCCAAGAGACCCACCCGCAGAGCCTGCCCAGAGTGTACTGTCTTCCAACTACCTTCTGGGGCAGGGAAAAATCCTTCGGGAAGGATGAAATGAACGATACTGGAGATGTGACCTTTAGCACTGTCAGGGTGGACCAGAACCAAGTGGTTAAGGCCCCTGGGATCCCAGTGATGTAGAAGAGGAGCGGACCATTGTATAAACCCCTCTGATTGCCGTCCCACCCCCGGACTTCCTCCTCCCAAAGCTGCTTCTGGGAGCAAAGCAATTTGCCTGCTGTTTGGAAACAAATCACCCCAGGTCTGAACAGACAGAACACACATTTCTTTTACGGAGAAGGTGAGATACCCTAAAAGCAATGTGAGCCAGCAAGGGAAGAGGTTTGGAAAATTGATTGAATTGTTTTCCCTTAAGAGTTATTTGGTTGAATAGTGGGAGGCCAATTGTTAGGATTTGAAAACAATTCAGAAGCTGTAGAAATCCTTTGATTGTAACCTCCCTTGCCCAGACTTTGGTCTCATGAGAAAGAAAACGCTCCTCAATTAGACTCAGCAAATAATGGCTCCACGAAGGTTCTCAGTGAGGTCAGATGAATCAAAGTCAACAGGAGACAGCCGATAGCAGTGCTCTGCAGTCTGACAAATCCTGGTTTTAAAAATCAGGCTTCTCCTACATAGTGGAGAGGTCGGTCAGCATATTGACCAGGTGGTCACAATTAAAATATCAAGGAAGGGCAGACAGAATTTGGTGCCTCTGGGTGTCATATCCTGAGAAGCACACGACCTCATCTCGGTAGTCGTCTGAACAGGACGTGCATAAAGTTGACTCTAATCATAAGGAAACATCAGAAAAATAATTTTGGAGCACTTTATTTAAACGGGAGGAGTGAGGCTGGAGGCTTCACAAATGACAATGTGATAAAAGGCAATGAAAGGGTAACATGTGATCTTAGACTGGCTCCTGGATGGAGGGGGAAACGCTATAAAGAACACTGTTGGGCTAATTGAAACATCGAAATATTAATTAGAGATTAAAGTATCCAATGTTAAATGCCCTATTCTGGTTATGTGAGAGAACATCCTTGTTCTTAGGAGATACACACTGAAGTATTTAGAAGTAAAGAGGCATAATATATGCAATATATTCTCAAATAGTTCAGAAAAAAATGTATATATGAGAGAGAGAGAGAAGATGGGACAGAATGGAAGAGAAAGAGAGAATGAGAAAGGAAGGAAGGGAGGGAGGAAGGAAGGAATTAAGGAAGGAAGAAGAGAGAAAGGAAGGATAGGATAGGAAGAAGGGAAAAAGTGATTGGAGCAGAATATGAACAATAGGAGAATGTTGGTAAATCATATAGCGATGTTCTTTGTGCCATTCATGCCACTTTCCTATAAATTGAAATTCATTCTAAATAAATAGATTTTTAAAAAAGCTTTTAGGATGTATACAAGGGTGTCCTTTAAGAGAAGGCAGATTGGTTCCTCTATGTGTTCTAGTTTATTTCAGAATCTTCTCAGATTAAGGGTGATTAAATGATGAAGGAAGACATACATGACATCCAGGCATTAGCTAAAACCTATATGAAAGGTTAAGTGAGTCTATTTTCTGATTATGATATTTGGTTAAGAAGGTATTTGAAAGACATTTAATAATTTTTTTAAACAAATCAACAATACTATAATAGAGCATTTAGTAAACATAAATCAGTTTCTAAACTTAAAGAAAAAAAGCAGCCTCTAAAGCTTCTTGTCCAAGATACTCAACCTTTCTGGGCTGTGGTTTCCTTAGAATAACATGGAAAAAAATGCTACCTCGACTTCTTCTAAAGTTTACATGAGATAACATATGTATCGGTGTACATGTTTTACTGTAACTAAAAACATAACTCAAACTAGTTTAAATAGTAAGGGAATTTATTATCTCACAGAAGAAGGTGTTCCAGATCAGGATATTGTCTCAGAATAAATATGCTGAACTTACTCTACTCCCTCTTTTCATGTCCTGCCCGTGTTCCCGTTGGTTAGAGCCAACCAGAAGCCAGAGGACAAGACAGCCCATCCATACAGGTCCAGACAAGTCGGCCTTTCACAGCAAAGAGAAGGGTGAGAAAAGTAGATGATGGCTATGCAGGGTGAAAGGAGGATATCTGCCCAGCTCAGTCTAGGTTTGGTTGATTGATTTAATGACTGTGACATCAAGGATCTAGATCCTTCCATTAGTCTGCCACCCAGAACTTTGGCTTCTTCCCCCCAAAAATGGAAAAACTCATTCCTTTCAGTCAGATTTCCCAGATTAGGTCTCATGCCCGGCCTAAATCCAATGACCCATTAGGTGAGTGTAGTGCTCTGATGGGCTTAAACCTGGGTTTTCAGAAGCCCCTACAGGAGAGAGAATGGAATTACTATGAAGGGATTAGCCTGTTTAGAAACCATTCCTTTGTTGCTGCACAAAGGAAGGGGTTGGAAGGGAGGTCAGAGAGTTAATCTCAGCGTCTACTATAGATGTAAAGCACCCCTACAATTCCTGGCACTGACTGGGTGCTTAATCATTTTTTTTTCTTCCTGCTGGGCAAGGCCCTCTGCCAAGCACTTTTCTTGCTCCTAAACATTCTGGGCATTAGAATGTGATACATAATTTCTCTTTTTAGAGGATTGGCGATCCACACGAAGAAGATGAGGAATATGAACATAAAAAATATGTAACCGAAGAATATCAGTGCAAAGTGGTATATTAAGTGCTCGCCTGGGGGCACTGATTTGGGGCATTTAGAATAGTGGTTTCCGTGACATGGTCTCTTGTAGAGGGGTGGAAAGAGTAAAGCATTACAAGAGTTTGGGAATCCAAATGCTCATCGAGCATTAACCCTGGGTTTCAGGCTGTATGTGTTAATAGAATAAATACACACCCGAGTGCACTCACTTTTCTTGGTGGTAGAGCAGCCTTCAGCAGTCTCCCCTGCAAATGGGTTGGGTGGTCTAGCACCACCAGTCCCTTACACACCGGGGCTTCTGTTAGCCACAAGCGGAGCATGGCAGCCATGACCTCCAGCAGCTGGCTCCTGGCTACTCCTTAGACCAGTGCTGGTGCTGCCTGGATCCCCTTTCCAGTAAAAGCTCCTGCAGAAGTGACAAGTACCCTGGGGAGCCATCCCTCACCACCCAGTTCCCCCCAAGGCAGGCCCTGGTGAGCCAGCTCATTCTCCCCTCCTGGCCATGGTGTTGGAGTCCCCAGAGCTCTCAGACTCTCCCCAAGGCTCTAGTGGCGTGATCCTCTGTGAACTGCCTGGGGAAGCCAAGAGGAAGCAATTGGGTGGCTGGCAGGGCACAACTGCAGTCACCAGCCTCCGTGTCAGAGGCAACAGAGCCCTAGCTAGGCAGGCTGCAGTGAGCACAGAAGCAGTTGGGTTTCTTTTTGCATCAAAACACCAAAAATGGGGCTTCCCTGGTGGCGCAGTGGTTGAGAGTCCGCCTGCCGTTGCAGGAGACATGGGTTCGTGTCCCGTTCCGGGAAGATCCCACATGCCGTGGAGCGGCTGGGCCCGTGAGCCATGGCCGCTGAGCCTGCGCGTCCGGAGCCTGTGCTCCGCAACAGGAGAGGCCACAACAGTGAGAGGCCCGCGTACTGCAAAAAAAAAAAAAAAAAACTAATATTAAATGAACAACCATTGTTGTAACACATCCCTGAAGTGCTTTTCATGCTTTTGAGATATCAAACTGGAAAAAGTTGAGACCCCTGATTTAGGAGTTCTTAGTTGCTTTTACCTTAGTTGTTTTACCCTCCTCCTCCCAGCACACGTTCCTTGTCTTCCTCTGGGGATCATACGGGCTACTTCATTCTTGTCAAATGTTCTGTGCCCCGTGAACTTTCTGCTGGAGTTTGTATTAAAGAAAGTACTGAGGAAAGGGAGAGATGTGCCTGGCAGGAGAACCTGACCCTTTTATAAGCTTCTGCTACCAGATCCCACTCACTCTGGCCTGGGCTTCAGAGCATCCACTCTTCTTTCTGGACACAAAAGTGCTCTGTCAGAACTCTTGGGTTGGAGACCCATCTTGCCAAGGAACGATTTTCCACTGACAAATCAAGAACCACATGTGTGAATTTTCTGAGGAAGGACATCTATTTTCCCTCATTTCCCATTCTCAAGAGAGCAAGGTAATATTTTTCCTGTAGAGACAGTATTTCCTCTATTTCGTTCTCTCTAAGGGATTTGAAATTAGATAGACTTTTTCCAAATCCTAACTCTGTATTTACTAATCGCATGACCTCAAGCTGTATTTTACCCATCAGTAAAAATGGCTTATGGTGAAAGATAGGATATTCATCTTTACACCGTCAAATACATATAGGAAGAATTCAGTAAACTGTTGAGTGTATGGAAGGATAAGTAAATAAATTCCTAAACATCCCTGTCCCAGCCAAACTAGACCATGATCTTCTTTAAAGCCATAGAAATAAAACCTTAAGTGACAAGTACAGCTGGAGTGGTCTTGGGTGACCTGGAGAAGACATTCTCTTAATTGGAAACCTCCAGCTATTCCATTCTTGGTATATATCCCAAGGAGGTGCTCACACAGATCCAAAAGGACTTGTGCAAGGATGTCCACTGCAGCATTACATGTGGTGGCAGAGAGTTGGGGCAACATGGGTGTCTATCACTGGGAGTGTAACTGTCAGAAGAAATGGATTCAATATACACATGTCAACATGGATGTATCTTAAAACAATGGTGCTTAAGGACAAAAGTAAAGCACTCTACACACAGGCACACAAAACAGCAATACTCATTTTGCCAGGAAAGCATGCAAACAAAAGATTCACAATAAAAGCCATTGCCTTTCTTTCTTTCTTTTTTTTTTTTTTTACTTACTTTCATGGCAGGCAAGGTATAAAAGGGGAAAAATCAGTTTTATTAATCAGATGTTACAAAAACAATATACCATTCCTTTTCACACAAGAATAAAAAGCAAATCCAAGAAATTAGTTTGTTTAGTATTTCTTCAAATCACTTGACATTGGCAATAAAACATTAGCTGAGCTGGTATCTATTATAATTATGCATGCTGATGTATGTTATTTCTTATTCCATGGAACAAATGGCAATTCTCCAGAAACTCTTGGTCTGCTACTCTCCAGAAACTCTTGGTCTGCTATTATATTGTAATATTCTTCAATACAGAGGAAAACTTTTTAAAAAACTTTTTCCACTTTTGTTTGAAATGATTTCCCATGCCTTTCATGGACCTTGGTAATGTTCCAAAACTTTTCTAATCAATCTAACTTTGTAAGTTGTCAGAGCAGATTTTCTTCCCTAAAATTTCTATGACACTATACATTTAATATCTTTTATACATAAATCCTTCTATTGTTTTTTCTTTGTATTGTTTCCTTTGTTTCTTGAGTCATTTTTTAAAGATCTATTGAGTTATCTCCAATTTTAAAAGCTTTATTAAATAAAGTAGCTCTAGAATTCTATTTTCAGAAAAACTGAATCTGCAAAATCTTTTTGACAATTTTCTATCATGTTACTTGGGGTTTGTGACTCACTTCATTTGAAAAGTTTCTAAAAAGAGGGGCGTTAGAACTTTGAGGAGTATGAGCTGTTTTGATTGAACTAGTTGACAAATTCAGTCACATAACCAGAGAATTCTGATAAGAAGTTTGATGATTATGGGATTGTTTTGTTGTTCTTTTCATATATTGAGTGGCTGCCTTCATGAGTTTACCAAAACAGAATTTTTGTTTGTTATGTTTTTGCCTCATTCTAGTCCATAATCAAAAACTAACTATATCGGGCTTCCCTGGTGGCGCAGTGGTTGAGAGTCCGCCTGCCGATGCAGGGCACACGGGTTCGTGCCCCGGTCCGGGAAGATCCCACATGCCGCGGAGCGGCTGGGCCCGTGAGCCATGGCCGCTGAGCCTGCGCATCCGGAGCCTGTGCTCCGCAACGGGAGAGGCCACAACAGTGAGAGGCCCGCGTACCGCAAAAAAAAGTAAAGATTAAAATTAAACAATAATTGTAACTTGATAAATGAAAGTTCCTTCTTCATGTAAACAGTTTACAAATCTCCCATGTTCAGAAGTTTTCATTGTCTTCTTTGGCCATTAGCATCACTGACATAAAAATATCACACTGCACAAGCTCTTTCATCTATCCACATGATATTGGCCTCCATTCCTAAAGAAAATCCTCTCTATGGTTTCTGTGGGCCATTGGATTTGATAATGTGAATAGAAAAATAACTATTGCCTGAAACAGAACATAAGGGCTGCTTATGGTGTATTAAAATAATAGATCAGTTTATTGTTATTGGTTTGTTTTGGAGATTTTGGGTTTGTAGTCGCCGTCATCCTTTAATCTCCACCTGCAGTGCAGTGTAATTTAGGAGGCGCTGGGTGTTGGTTCCATGTGGCTCATTTATGTCCCTGCTACTCAGTGTGGTCTGGGGGCCAGCAACATCAGAATCTGCTGTTGTTTTTTGGTTGTGCAGACTCAAGCCCCAATATGCACTTGAATAGACTCTCCAGATGCTTTGCGTGCACTTGACAGCTTTGACCTTCTAACTGGCTTCTCCTTGCATTCATGTTCCTAACATGACTTCAGCTTCTGGGATGAATTACTTGTTTGTTGCTTAATGAAAATGATTATAACCCCACCAGCAATACTGTTTATTTCTGTGGACCTCTTTTTCACTGTAAGCAGTAACACAAAAGCAAACACATTGACTTTCTCCCCCAAGTTAATTAAATCAGTAGAGTCCCATTTAAATGCTCTTTACCTGAAGTTCCGTCTTTAGGAACTGACCTTCTCTAAGATGTGGCCTCACTAGCAACTCAGCTCACCTCAAACACGTCTGTTAACAGATGTTAAAGTTATAAAAACCAAACAGTAAAAGTGGGTCAAGGAAAGAACGCCTGCAGGAAGGAGGAGTGCCTCAGAATGTTCTACTCATTCCCCCTTTGGTCCAAGGGGATTTCGCAGGTATCTTAAAGGCAGAAGGATCTGGCTACTGCAATTTCTGCACAATAACTCTCCTTTGCTCCTTCCTTGAATTTAGCTCAGCAGTTCACAAACTCTAATGTGCTGAAGAATTACTGTACAGCAATCTTATGCAATAATATACATCTTGGCCTCGATGGCCTAGTGAGGAAATTTAAGGGTGGGTTTGACTTCATGAAATTTTTATCTTATGTAGTCATTTAAAACCTAATCTCCATATAAAATGGGCCTGTACTTTATTGTTTTAAACATCAGTAACTGAAGTTCCTGAAGTGTTTGTATCATGTGATTAAATATTCAGAATTACTAGATTATTTTGGCATCAATTTACCAGTCTTTTAAAGTGCATATGTTATATAGGTAAAATAACTGATAATTCAGGGAAATGCTCAAATGTTAATAATGGATTATCTGAGTGGGATGTAAAAGTGACATTATATAACAAATTAAAAGTGGAAAAACTGAGTCTGATATTCACCACATAAAATACTATCCCTCTTTATATAATGTTACCTTAGCTGTCCAACTACAGTTAAGATTTGAGTTGCATATTATATTTCAGTATTGTATTAACTTTGTGTGTTACTGATTGTTCTTTCAAGAACATACATTGGAGAATATATGCAGAATTCTATATATTGTTTGCATCTCTTAAAGATCCACCAACCATTGGGAAGATGTCAGAATGGGTATGTGCTGACCTTGGAACCACTTACCTTTGTGTTACTCCTGTACGTGCCATGTGGGGAAAAAAGGACTGAACATTAAAGAGTATGTGATTGACTGAGAACAGTAGAGACCAGCCAAGTCAGTGCTCATGAGATAGTAAAAATCTTAGTTATTTTGCAACATGAACCTTTCTGTTACTTTGGGTTTAAGGCTAAAGAAGCATTATATAAATACGTTGACATTAGACTGCTGACAAAGTAGAAATGTTTTGTTTTCTGAAAACACCACAGACTATTTCTGAAATGTTTAGACTTTGGCATTAACCAAATGTACTTTCCAAGTACCTTTCCCCTATTTATAAATATGAATACATATAGTCCATATGTTTCTGATTAACTTGCAACTAATTTATCAAAATTGGCAAGACCTATTTGCTAAGCACAAGGTCTAGGGAGTCCATGAAAAAAAAAAAGAAAGTCTTTTAAAATCTTCCTTTTGGATTCAGTTAATCCAGAGGGGATTCAAACTCTGATTATGAGAGTTTATTAAAAGTTGAGAAGCCATTGCATGTTTCTTTTCACTTTATTTTTTTTCAAACTTTAAAAAAAATTATTTATTTGCTCGCGCCAGGTCTTAGTTGTGGCAGGCAGGTTCCTTAGTTGTGGCTCATGGGCTCCTTTAGTTGTGGCTCGAGGGCTTCTTAATTGCTGCTCGTTGGCTCCTTAGTTGCAGCATGCGAACTCTTAGTTGCGGCATGCATGTGGGATCTATTTCCCTGACCAGAGATCGAACCCAGGCCCCCTGCATTGGGATCGTGGAGTCTTACCCACTGGACCACCAGGGAAGTTCCACTTTATTTTTCCTATCTTATCTCCTTTGCTATTCTAAGAGGTCCCCAATTCTCCTATTGTTTGCTTTGCTCTCAGGATAGGTGGGACATGTCCATTAACAATATTAACAATGATAAATCCCCAAAATGTGTATTATGAACATGAATGCTTTCATCCCCCTTGATTCTTATTTTCAAAAAGAAAAAGTTGTTTGAAGTCAACTGTATAGTAAATTCAGCACATGTGCTTTGAGTTTCTTCCATACTTAACTGATGGTGTGTTTCAGTCTAGATGTTCTCCACTTAAACATTCCCTAAAACCCAATACAGAAGCTAAGTGTGCATATTAGCAATTGAACAGCTGAATATCTACACATCAATCTATCTGTTAATTAATCAGTTAAGAAATATTTCATATTATCCAGTCTCCCAAATGTGCCTTATCATAGGACTTACTTGAGCACTTCCTAAACACACAGAATCCTAGGTCCCTGCTCTGGAAGCTGCGGAATGGGTATGTTTAAACAATGCCCCAGAGTGATTCTTGACAGTCTGGTCCCCACAGACACTATGCAGTTAATTATGCTGCTATGAAACAGAAGTTCTCAAAAGGCCTTGATTTGGGGTCATTTTAAACTTTTCAATGAAGATTACATTTTAAATGTACAATTATATGTGATTTAGTATTTATATATCATAAGACCTTTCCTATTACTATATTTATGAACTGGAAGATTTCCTGTATGAGACCACTTGTCTCAATTTTTCCTTTGGAAAAATGATCAACATAATGACCATAAGTATGGACAAAAAGACCATAAGTATGGTCTTTTTCTTCAAGAAGTTTGAAGAAGCTGTTTAGACAGGGGATGTAATATGATGGTGACAGCCACAAACTAGCTTTGTGATTTTGGACAAGTTACTTCATGTTTTTGAAATTTATATTTGGCCACAAAGGCAAATATCAAAATTAGAAATGGAGTTGCATATACTTTGAAAACAAAGTAGCGCTATGTCATTGTTTTTACTTTATTTGGTCAAAGTATTTATTTTTACTTTGTATTTTAGGTAACATTAAAAGAGTGGTAAATGTGTAAGTTTACTGTTATAAAATGGGGGGCATGGATTAAAACAGGTTAAGTATAGGTTTAAGCAGTGCATTTGTTTTCTATTGCTGTGTAGCAAATTATCACAAACTTAGCAGCTTCAAAAAACACATTTTATGTCCTAGCTTCTATGGATCAGAAGTCCAGATATAGCTTAGCTGGCTCTTCTGCTCAGGATCTCATCAGTCTGTAATGCTGGATTGATTTAGAGCCTTGAATAGGGAAGAATCTGTTTCTAAGCTCATTCACATTGCTGGGAGAATTTATTTTGGTTATAGAACTTTGGTTATAGGACTGAGGGCTCTTGCTTCTTACTGGTCATCAGCTGGAGGCCACCCACAATTCCCAGCCCTCTCCATTGGCCGTTTACACCATGGCCATTTGCTTTTTCAAGGCCAGCAGGAGAATTTCTCTCTCCAGTTCACTAAGATGGAGTCTCATATAACAAAACAATCAAGGAGTGACATCCAGCACCTTTGCTATATTCTACTGATTAGAAGCAAATCATAGGCTTTATCCGCTCAAGCGGAAGGAATTCTACTAGAGGCATGAATCATGTGGGTCACCATGAGTGGGTCCACTTCAGTGGTGTCAACTAGATGATCTCTTGAGTAAGTTATTTACTTAGAAAATAGTGTGGCTTGAAATATGGTCCCTAGACCTCATACGTGAGAATCTCCTGAACTGCTTTCTAAAAATGCAGATTACTAGGTCCAAAGCCATACCTGCTGAATCAGAATGTCTTGGAACAGGTTGAGGGAATCCTCGTTTTTCACAAGCTCCCAGGTTATTCTGGTGCATATTAACGTTTGGGGACATGATGATTCCTATGATTCTGTAAGTTAATTGTGGAAAAGTAACCTTTAAAAGTCAATGAGGATACCAAAGAAAAAATAAATTGGACTTCATTAAAATAAAAACTTTTATGTTTCAAAGGACACTGTCAAGAAAATGAAAAGACAATTCACAAAATGAATAATGTACCTAATAAGGATCGATTTTCCAGAATATATTCTTACAACTCAAGAAGACAAATGACCCAATAAAAAAAGGGGCAGAGAATTTGAATAGACATTTCTCCAAAGAAGATATAAGAATCTTTCCATAGGCATGTGAAGATACTCAACATTATTAGTCATTAGGAAAATGCAAGTCAGAACCTCAATGAGATACTACTTCACACTCATTAGGGTACTAAAATAAAAAAGATGAACAATAACAAGTGTTGGTGAGGACATGAAGAAATTGGAACCCTTACGTATTGTGGGTGACAGTGACTCCCTCCTTGATCAGACTTAAGTCAGGCTTCTCTGAGCCCTCATCTCCACTAGACATCATCCTTGGCCTGCACATTCTTGGATTGATGAGCCCAGTTCAGCAAGAATCCTGCCAAGACAGTTTAGCAAGAATTACCCACCTTGATACCCAACGCAGATCCTCTTAATGATTTTCCATCCACCCACTCTCTCACCCTGCCACCTGGCTGTAAATTCTCAGCTGTTCCTGTTATATCTGGAGTTGAGTTCAATCTCTCTCTCCTGTTGCAATAATTTTGAATAAGTCTTCCTTGCCTATTTAACTCCATCCAGTGCAATTTTTATATGACAATGGTGAAAATGTAAAGTGGTGCAGCTCTTTTGAAAACAGTTTGGCGGTTCCTCAAGAGGTTAAATATAGAGTTACCCAGCAATTCCATCTCTAGGTACATATCCAAGAGAACTGAAAAGGTACCTTCACAAAAATAATTTGCACACAAATGTTCATAGCATATTCATAATAGCCAAAAAAACAGAAACAACACAAATGTCTATCAACTGATGAGTGGAAAAACAAAATGTGGTATATCCATGCAATGGAATATCGGTCATCCATGAAAAGAAATGTAGTACTAATAGATGTTAAAACGTGGATGATATGAAGACATTTTGCTTAGTAAAAGAAGCCAGGTATATAAGGCTATGTATCATATAATTCCATTTATATGAATGTCCAGAAGAATCCATAGAGACAGAAAGGAGATGAATGGCTGTCAGGGCTGAGGGAGGAGGGGATTGGGGACTGACTGCTAATGGGTACGAGGTTTCTTTTCAGGATCATGTAAATTCCCTGGAGTTAGATAGTGTTAATGATTGCACAATCTTGTGAATATACTAAAGGCCACAGAATTTTACACTTTAAGAATGTGAACTTTACAGTATATGGATTATATTTCAATTTTTTGAAGTATATTTTAAAAAGCAGTGAGGAAGAATCATCTTCTAAATGAACTTGCCTCGTGTGTGTTTGTGTTGTGTGTATGTCTGAGTGTTGAAAATGAATATTCATTATGAGACTAAAATAGAAATACTGAATGTTAATATTTCAAACAAGTACACCATCAGAATCCCTTCTCTTTTCCCAGTCGCTATACCTAACCTTACATTAAGCTTTTAAGGATTTGTCATCCCTAAATAATCAATAGAAAAGACACAGGGAACTAATATCCGTGAATAAACCTTTTCTGCATCACATTATCAGAGATACACACATCTTCTCAGGTACATAGCTTATCTCACCTGTGCTTCTCTCAAGCTTTATGTTATCCAGGAAAGGGGGAAAAAAGGAGAAGGAGGGGAAGGAGGAGAATAAGCAGAGGGAGAAGGAAAAGAGATCAAAAAAGAAAAGGAGAGGAGAGAGTCATCAACGTGCATCCCCGAAACTAAGCTTTCTGGCTTCGTGCTTTGAAGCTACTGCTGGTTTTCTCCAACACCTTCTTGAGATCAGGCATTTTGGCTGCAGAGCGTGTTATAGTACCTTCCATAAAACATTCTGCAATATTCATTTGTAGCTGTTGAGTTACATAGCCAGTAGTTTGGAAGGAGAGAAATAAACCAGAGAGAAATAAACTGCTTTGCATAAGAAAGAAACAGGAAACTCATGGGTGAGAGACAAGCAATTAAAACAGCCTAAGGAGGGGTGGGAGAATCTATTTAAAAGACAGGGTCCCAATAAAATGGTGAGATGTCCAGCTCCACGGCAGGGATTAGCCATTGAGAATGCGGAGAGACTTTTTAAGAACAGGATTCTCTAATACTATTGAAAGTCACTTTCTGAGTGGTGCTATAGTAAATACCACTTGCTTTCCCTCGAAGTCTGCTGAATGCACAGCCTTGTGCACGTGGTAGTGTGAGGGGTGAATAAAAGCCAGGGGTCAGGGAGAGACTCCAGTATACAGGTGAGGCAGTGTGTGGGTTGCAAATGAACTGCACATATAATGAGGTGAGAGAGTAGGGATGTGTAAAAAGCAGGAGATAGACCTGATGAGGGGATATCTTGACTGTATCAGAAGGACCCCTGCATTTCCCAGTCTGTGTTCTGCTCATCTTTCTTCTCAGAAGAGATGGTCATAGGGCCTCCTATGAGTCAACAAAGAGTAAAACTGAAAATATTAAGCTTATATGTTTCTTACCCTATGGACCAATTGTGATTATTTCTGGTCTGATCTTGAGTAAGGACTTGTAAGAATTCAATGTGCAGCATGTCACATACAGAGAATGACCCAAGTCCCTGCCAAAAGACCGGGTTTGAACCGGTACACCCTGGCCTGCCCATCCAGCCATATTCACTGGGCAACTACAAAGTGTTCAACGCCTTGATCCATGTTTTGGCATGAAGATCAATAAAAGATGGTCTCTGCTATTAAGGAAATAGCTGATCTGTGTTTAAAATGCAAATATAGCGTTAATGGTGCTCAAGTTCAGTGCTACTCAGAGTGTGATCTGAACACCACTGCTAGTCCACAGATGTTTATTGTTTCAAGATAAGTACAGAAATTGAAAGTAAGTGTTTAAAACTTTTATTGTACATTGACAGAGTAATTTTGTATCTGTTGAATCTAATGATTAATAATTGTGATTGTATTTTACATCTTTTTATTTCATTTTTCTATGAATTTATTTGTATTGTATTTTACAAAATTATTAGTCCATGATAGATTGGAGCTAAAGAAAATACTAGTCCTTCACCACTGATACTTTGCGAAATTCTGTTCTAAAAGAGAGATGTGGGATGCACTATAAACTTTCCCTGGAGAGTCAGGGTAAACCTCCCAGAGGAGATGATTCTTCAGGAGAAACCTCAAAGATAAATAGATTTGTCAGTCAAGAAAGGGAAGAAAGGCATTGCAGGAAAGAAGAAGCGCTTATACCAAGGTAGAGAGTCATCAGACAGCAAGGTGCTCTCAGAGAACTGCAAATATTTCAGCATGGTTAGCATGGGTGCTGGGTTGGGGGGCAGGGGAAATTACCAAGATGAAATTGGAAAACGGCCTTATACCTAAGTTTGAATTTCATATTGCAGGCAATGTGTGAGGGTAGCAGGTAGGAAATATAGCTTGTCTTGGTCTGCTTGGGCTACCATAGCAAATTACTATAGGCTGGATGGCTTAAACAACAGATGTTTATTTCTCACAGTTCTGGAGGCTAGGAAGTCCAAGATCAAGGTGCTAGCAGATTTGGTTCTCGGTAATAGCTTTCTTCCTGGCTTGCAGACCACCACCTTCTCACTGTGTCTCTACATGGCAGAGAGAGGAAGCTAAGGGCACTGATCTCATTAAGGGGGGGTCCATCCTCATTATCTCATCTCCCAAAGGCCCCACCTCCTAATACAATCACATTGGGGGTCAGGACTTTACACATGAATGGGGGTGGGGGGCACAAATGTATCTCCAAACATTCAGTCCATAACATAGCTAATGAGTTGGCCATATCTTATTAGAGTAGTAATTGTACATCCAGAAGAGCTGTCCAGTAGGCAACTATGTATACCAGCAAGGTACACTGCAGAGACTCAGCTAGGTTCAAGATTCGGTTTGTAAAGTCATCAACCTAAAGGTGACAGTTAAAGCCAAGGAAGCACTATGATGCTACAGATAAGAAATATAGAGTGAATAAAGAAGAGGGTCAAAAACCACGGTAGCTCCAAGGTGCAGACAGGGAAAGAGGAGTCTGCTTAGGATTCCATAACACTCTGTCAGAGAGGGAGGAGGAGAATGGGAATGCAGAGTCAAAGAAGCAAAAGAGAATTCCAAGGATGGGGAAGGGCTATTCAGGAAGCACTAAGAAATTGATGTACCCCCTAATGCCTCCTATTGGCTGGCCTTGTTGCTTAAAATTTCATCATTGATCATCCCAAATGATGGCAACCTGGTGGTGGAAAGAGACAAGAGTATTTTGACTCGGCTTAGTTTCAGTTCAGACTTTGCTACTTATTGTGTCACCACCAGCAAATCATTTAGCCCCTCAGAACCATAGTGTGGTCATCTACAAAAATCAGGATACTATTGGGTTGGCAAAAAAGTTCATTTGGGTTTTCCCATAAGATGTTATAGAAAACCCCGAACGAACTTTTTGGCCAACCCAATATTTCTAGCCGTCTTCTCCTTCATGGAGTTGTCAGTATTGAGTGAAACCATACGTGTGATTATTAAAATGCTATATCTGCAAAGTGATAATATTTTAAAAGTCTCCTGCTAAGCTGCAACATCTTAACTGAGAAGAGTTAATCCATAATCATATTTATGGATAATTAGTCCTCATCAGCTTCCTCTCAGTGATGGAACATATGCTTAGGTGATCATAGGAAATGTCCACAGCAGGAAATACAAAGCTGGGCATCAGAGGGACACTGCGGAGATGGATGACAACTAAGGACAGGGGCTGTTGAAGAGGAAAATTGTCCTGGGCGAGAATCACTGGCAATAGAATGGGTCATGAATTCACAGCATTCCAAAGTCCCTGCAATCTGGTGAAAGGACAGGTGGTCCTTTGAACTTAAGTTTTAAAGTTACATTTAAAAGGCACATGCAGTAGAATAGGCCCTTTAAAAGAAATAATAGCTTAACTGTTGGCACAATTACCAGGAGGTTTTCTAGTGTTAAGTATACATTCTGAAAATAGAAAGGACATTTCATAAAACTTCCTCTCTAGCCAAACAATCAAAAGCAAGTGTTAAAACTCTCAGACCTTTGGATGACAGAATTACTGAACTCAGGGAGGAGATACATTTCTTACCCTGGGACCTCTAAAATTACTGGTAACATGACTATGGAAAACGTGTCAAACGAAAGCACCAACTTCAGACAACGTAAGTTCCCAATTTCCCCATGAAGAATATCAAATGTTTTAGACTTACTGGGCCAAACATATGCTCAAGTTAGGTAAAGAGAGTGTGTTATAATATTTTTCATTTCTCTTGCTATCCATTTATCGTTAATATATTACAAGGAAAATGAAGGTGATAAGTTGACAAAATACAGACTAGATGTCTTGATGGTCAAATTTAGTTCTGATTAAGGCACCTGCTATTAGGGAATTTCCCATAAAGGGACTTAAGTCTTCCAGCCTTGGGCTTAAGGAGAAAAGAAGTTATTGATGTAGAAATAAATGAAATAAAAGAATAGGGAGATGCCCTGCCAAGTGAAAGATTCTAAAGGGAGACAACTTTTCTTGAAAGCATGTATTCATTCATAAAACAAATTACACTACAATTATTAATTGAGCCCTTTTATGTGCCAGACATGTTGCCAGTGCTGGGGAGAGAGCAGGAAGAACTTGGAAGGGGCCCCTGCTCTTATGAAGTTCACAGTATTGTTGGGAAGACTTAGATCAATCAAGCAATTAAACAAAGCATCACCTAACTGGACAGACAATGCAGTGTTGGTTGGAGATGAATGAAAGGTCATTTGAGGCTGTGGATGCTGTTAATGTCTATAGCATCCCCTTTCCCTCCGATTGCTATTTGCCTCACACACTGTGACTCTGTTCCAGCCTTCCTTTGCTTTTAACAAAAAAATCTGAAAGGTTTCGGTTGCATGTCAGAAACCGAAGAAGCTCCTTGGCTCATCATAGAATCAAGTGCAGGTTCCCTCGCGGCAGCCAAAGTTAAGCTGTCAAACTAATGACATGCGTACTACCTATTGTGCTTCATAGTAATTAACCTAAATGGTTCAGGTAAATCACTTTAACTTGTATTATGCTGACAGACTCAAACTACTTTTTTTGCTATTTTTCTCTTTACCTTTTAGTTTAATCTTGTCTGTTGTTGACATCATAGATCATGCTAGGAGACATCACTGTTTCTCCAATTTGCTACTGTCTGAAATTCCTTCCAAAATGATAAGAGAAAGGAGTGGTGTCTTGTATCCCATCAGCAGGGCTGGAATGAGTGAAGTTGAAGAGTCAGAGCTCCATATGCATGGGCCCTTCCAAGCAACTTTTTGTATTTGTGTATTCTTTTTTCTTGAAGAGTGTCCCCCAAACCTGGATCCACCCTCAAACAAGATTCAAATTAAAAAACTATATGCCCCTGAGAATAAAAAGTGTTGACAAAGTATATTCCTATCATATCAACGGGGCATCACAATAAGAGACGTATTTGCAGGTGGGTCAGGACTGTCCAGGGAGGGAGGAAAAGGTATAGAAATAAACTTTACTGGTCTTCTTTACTCTTGCTTGGGACGGACACTGTTCAAACATTCAATAATTCAACAAATAGTTATTGTGTGCTCACTCTGTGCCAGGCAGTGTCCTAGAAAATTGGGATTTATCAGGAAAATGAAACAAATAATAATACCTGACTTGTAGAGCTTACGATCTAGCAAGGGAAGACAGACAATAAACAGTAAGCATAATAAGTAAACATCTATTACCTTAGAAGGTAATAAATACAACAGGGGGGAAAGGTAGAGCAGGATAAGGGAGACTGAGAGTGTAGAGTGAGAAAAAAAGTTCCACACTGATAGGAAAAGACTGGTTATTTTTGTAGCTCTAGTAACAAGACAACTTCAGTGAATCAGGGCAACTCACCTCTGTGAACACACTTTTACAAGCCAAGCAATCAGTGTCAATCCCTTTCATCTAAAAGTCAGCCAATCAGAAAGGAACTCCTTCCAAAAAAACATACCTCTGAGTGCCAACCCACCAATCAACAGCAGTCTCTTGGAGTAATCTTTCTTCTACCAATGAATCCATGCCTCTGAAATTCTGCCAATCCTTAAACTTCATGTTTCCCAAAACTTTATGGAAGATTAACATAACAGTCTGCTCTCTGCTTTGCTTGGAGAAGCTGTGGGTGATCTACATAGCTCTCTCTGACCATAGTAAGCAAAACAATTGAGCTTTGTCTTTTTAATCTCTGAGATCCTAACAAATTGATGGGTAGACAGTATCATGTGGTGGACAATTGGACAGAGTAGATCCCATTGAGAAGATGACATTTGAGCAAAGATAAGAAAGCTAGAGAGTTGGCCAAGCGAGTAACTGGAGGCAGTACTAAGAAGGGATGAAAAAGGAGTTCACTCTTCCCTAGATCAGTTCCTGAGTTCTTCTCAGCAGGAGGTTAATGTTTAAAAACATGGACTTTTTAATGACATGGTTCTTACATGCAAACTTACTACGCTACTTGGTGTTTAATCGGAGAAACAGGAATCTATTCCAATATTGAAAGAAAAATTGACAGTGTTAGACATATTGAGAGATGGGCTGTGGGTCTCCAAAAAGGTAACTTCTTGAGGATTTTCATGGAAAATTTGATTATATTTAAATATCACTTTACTTACTGATTTTCAAACCTTATCACCAAGTAACATACAATTCCATTTGTATGGAGACATAATGCTGCTAACACTATATTTCAGGTACTATTAAGTAAGTTAATTTATTTAATCCTCATAATAACTCTATAAACTTATATGCATGCATCCCTATACACATACATAAAAATCCTATAAAGATTTCATTTTACTTATGAAGGAACTGAGGAACAGAGAGGTTTAGCAACTTACCAGTGTTACGCATGTGGTAATAGCAGAGCTTGGGTTTCAGACCCAGGGAGTCTGGCTCTGGAGTCTGAACTTCCAGAAGACATATACTACATATACTACATATACTACTACATATACTACTCTCTGAATGCTTTTATGATTAAGTACTGACTTTTGCAAACTCAAAAATGGTTACTTTCTTCCAAGCAAAGGAAAAGTGTCTTCTCACCAGGCAATCTGAAGTCACTGAATTCACTGTGTAGCCAGAAAGGTGGTTAAGTGTTGAGAGAGTCAAAAGAAATGTAGAATGTACAGACCCCTGATGTTTAGATAAAACAAAACTCTCTAAGACAATAGAGAAACCTTCCTTGGCCTCCCCAGGTACATGGAGGTAGCATTTTCTGGGAATTAATAATCTGCTCATTCACCATTCTCCATGCCCCTCTGTACCTGCTGCATCCACCCTGCCCCTCCAGAATGGGGGCATCTGAGAAGGTAGAAATCTGCTGTCTTCCTCATAAAATCCTAGGTGCCTAGTACGGGGCCTGGCACAAAATAGAGTCTCAAAGTTGTTTTGAATGAAGTAATTAAATGAATGGGGAAAAAAAGGAATAAAATTGTCATTTACATGATGATTGAACTTTCTGTTCTTTTTTATATCTATGTATGAGTCAAACATGCAACCATATATTATTCAGTAACCTTGAGGCTGCTGCTTGTCACTTTCATGGAGCCCCAGGTAATTATGCTGTCCTGAAAACACCCATTACTTATGTAAAATCTTCAGATGTTTATCTCTAGGGGCAGTCAACTTTAGGTGACCTAAGGCAATTTTTGGAAGCAGTAGCTACTAAAACTAGTAGAGAGTGGTTGCTCTCTTTTATGTATATGGTAAATTTGCTGTCTTTAGTGTTGCCTTCAGAATAAGAGAAAGTATGTGCTTTTAGGCTGAAGAGTAGAGATAATTAAATGGTGAGGAAAAGGCCAAATTCTTTGCTGGCTTCTAATGATAAGCAATAAAGACAGTTAAAGTTCAAGGGTGTGCTCTCTGAGGCAGAGTCTTTCACCTCAGGGCAATCTTTGCTTCTTTGTGAAACCAAACTGCCTAATTGGTACCCTCCTCTGGGTCCCAGGAGCCCTGTAAGTATCTAGGGCTCCCAGCTATCTAGCAATAATGGGGACAAGAGGGGAATAAATTATCATTAAAGACTCATTGTCCTCCAAAGCTGGCAGTTTCAGCATTTGAAAACAAAATGTGCTAGGTCATTTAATAATTCACTTCCTGAAGTGCAATCTAATTTTAATTGAAGTGTATGTTCTAATTAGCACTTCGTGAGAAACCTAAAATAGAACCACACTTCTAAAGGTACCTCTTTGAGGAAGCCTGGCTTTCGTTTTATTGAACAGCTTTCCCTTCATCTTCATAACTTTGTAGTTCACATAGATTTTATAAAGATAACTTTATTTAAAAAAAAAAAGATAACTTTATTTTATAAAGATAAATCTAAGGTGGGAGTTTTTCCTTAGGATTTGTTCTCTCTCAGAATTCAGATGCCCGGCTCTGGAACAGAAAGTGAACATGAGTGTTTTGCAGATGATTTTTACTTATACATATGGCTATTATGTTGTACATTCTAAACATTATATTTAATGCAGTAAATGCAAGTGCTTTCCATATATTTTTTTCCCTCCAACTCCATGTGGGTTAGTTCTTCCTCTACTATTTCATAACCTTGAGGGATATATTAATAGGCCAAAGAACGACCACATACCAGCTGCAAATTGTATATAGTTAGGACTCTTTTGGCTGCAAGTAACACAAGACAGGTTAAACCATTAGGACAAATACTGTCTCATTAAATGGAAAGTCCAGAGTCAGGGCAAACTCCGAGTTTGACAAGCAGCCCAACAATGTCACCAAAGCCCTAGGTTCTTTCTTTCTCTCCTCTCTACTTAATTCAGTGTCAATGTCATCCAAAGGCTGGTTCCTCTTGTAGTACCAAGAAGGTTGACAGTGTTAATCAGGCCTTTATTCTTTCTTATTCTTGTCCAGCAGGAGAGAGAAAAGAGAATCTCTACCCACAAGCAAGGTCTCTGCTGTCAGCCTGGCTGGGCAATCTTAGGCTCCAGACGAATTATAGTTTCCAAGGAAATGTAGTCAACTTAGACCTTCAGTGACCAATATGGTGGCTGCTAGTCACATATGGCTACTGGGCACTTTGAAATGTGGCTGGTCTAAGATGATATGTGCTGTAAGTGAAAAAGATACCCTGGATTTCAAAGACTTAATATCAAAATTATATCACATATCTCAATAAGTTCTATATTGATTATATATTAAAATGATGTTAGATAAGATAAAATATATTATTAAAGTTAATTTTACCTGTTTATTTTTACTTTTTTTTTTTTTTTTTTTTTGCGGTACGCGAGCCTCTCACTGCTGCGGCCTCTCCCGTTGCGGAGCACAGGCTCCGGACACGCAGGCTCAGCGGCCATGGCCCACGGGCCCAGCCGCTCCACGGCATGTGGGATCCTCCCAGACCGGGGCAGCCCTATTTTTTAAAAAATGTGACTACTAGGGCTTCCCTGGTGGCGCAGTGGTTGGGAGTCCCCCTGCCGATGCAGGGGATGCGGGTTCGTGCCCTGGTCCGGGAGGATCCCACATACCGTGAAGCGGCTGGGCCCGTGGGCCATGGCCGCTGAGCCTGCGTGTCCGGAGCCTGTGCTCCGCAACGGGAGAGGCCGCAGCAGTGAGAGGCTCGCGTACCGCAAAAAAAAAAAAAAAAGTGACTACTAGAATATTTTAAGTTACATATATGACTCTCTGTATTTCTTTTGGACAGTGCTAACTAATCTGGATTCCGCCTGGGGGGGTGGGGAGGTGGGCAGGTATACATTAAAACAAAATTCAGGGGTTTTTTAGAAAGAGAGAGAATTGGTGTTCAGTAAACATATGGCCTACTACATCTGGAGAACTATTTCTTTAATTACTCTCACTATTTTTATTCTAATTGCTAATTGGTGGCTAGAGGATATAGGAAAATCAGTAGCCAAAGGTGGGTTTCATTTGGGACATGACAGTTTTCTCTAAGCATTCCAAACCTACAACCACTGTCCTGTCCGGGAGTTCCGAGAGAGCAGAGATTTCGAATACTCTTCCTCATTTACCTGCAAAACCACTTACACATGGGAACAAAACTGGACTGAACTCATAGGCTTGAGTTCTCTTTGACTACTGATGCCGAAAACTCGGCCTTTGTGCACCAGTGCCGAATTGAATCTCAGAGATAGAGTTTGGGGTGAAGTAGCAAAGAATATCTTTATTCTTTGCCAGGCAAATGGGGGACACAGCGGGCTTGTGCCCCTCAAAATTGGGTGTCCCAACCCAGAGGGTATTTGGTGAGGAGTTTTATCACGATGGTTCCAGGGTGGAGTTTCTGATAAGGATCAGGGTGTGAGCAGGGCCTGCACGCCTTTAATCTGGCCTCAGGTGGTCTCCGGATGAGCTTCTCTGGTTCCTTTAATCTGATCTCAGGTGATCTCCTGCTAAGCTTCTTGAAGTTATCAAACTGTGGCCTTCTCTGGAATGAAGAATGCTAACATCTTCCATTTCTTTGGGGTTTAAGTTCTGTAGAAGAGCTCAGAGATATTGTTATGTGTATCCCTTGAGGCATAACCAGGACCCTGCGGCAAGGTTGCACTATTGTTTCTTGACTGCTCCTGCCTTGTCTCTGCATCCCCTCCCTTCCCTGATTAGCAACAGTTGGAATCTGCCTTTTGGAACTCAGGGAAGGTCATGGAGGCTGGAGTCTATTCCCTACAAACAAGAAACAGGAGACAAAGAAAGGCTCCCAAGCCCAGGAGCCCCACAGGATCCTGCTCGGTTTCACTACTTAGTCCTAAACAATTTTATTTTGTTCATATGCAGTATTTATTGTTACTAAAGCTATATGTAACAGCAGCACCAAATGCATAACATTGATTAAAATGCTGTGGGGACAGGAAAATCATTGATGGGTATTGCTTCCTGCTTTTCTCCTCGGCACTATTTCTCTTTCTCCCCTTCTGTTTTCTTTCTCACACTCATAGGTAGAAGGGTTCTTTTCCACACTTACCTTATTATGAGGTTATCCTTGTCTCTCTGACAGCTAATTGCACAACTGTTCTAAGAACAAATATTCAAAAGAATTTGTAATCAGGAGAACTTTAGAAATTGGCAAAGAAAAATCAGTGTGAATTCTCAACAAATTATATGTTATGGTCAAGATTCTCAGTCATAAAGTGAAGACACTTCCTTTGAGAAATTTTCCCCTCTCTCTTCATTCAAGAAGTGCACATGGAGCAGAACAACATTCTATTTTAGAGTCAACTATACCCAGAGCTGACATTCAGCTGGTGCAGAATACAGCACAGGCTATTCCATGAGCTACAATACTGAAGTATTTGTGTAGTAATCAGTAAGTAACCATGGCCTCAAGCCCCCAGATGCCCTTTTTGCCAGCCTGACTCTCCTGGCCTCTCCCCTGCAACCGTGTTTTTTTCAAAAAACATAATTAACTTCCAAGATTAAAAGAGACCTAGTTAACCATGAGCATATGAATGCTGTAGACTCAGGTCATGAGGCCATAAGAGCTTCCTCATAGAGCAGGCAGACAGCTGTAATTAGAAGGAAAAGAATCAAGTTCTACAAGTGTGCATGCCAACCTAAGCCTGCAAAATGATGGCCAGCGTCCCAACCATACTTTAGCTTTAAAGTTGGATTGAGAATGAAGCAGCTTTTTGTTAAAGCCAAAGTAGAACAAAGCAATTTTTTTTTCAAAGCATTTTTTTTAATCATGCTTGATGTAGATAACAAAAGAAATAAATCCAAATTATAGCATTTGGTTGACCTTTTTTGGAGTGGGGGTGAGGATGGAAGTTGTTGAATGTAGACTTTCCAAATGCATGTTTGTTGCTTAGTAATATAAGGAGCAGCTTTTTACTAGAGGGGGAGGAGGATGCAGGTGGGGAAGGCTTGAATCTGCTTTCAATAGGAACAGACAGGATGTATCTTCTCTGACCTCTTGCTACTCTCCTATTTATGTCAGGCCTTCTGGGTGATTGTGCTCAGATTCTTATTTAAATCCAATTAAGTCTGAGACTTGAGTAAACACACATGTATATCATCCAGAAGATAGTATTAAAGGATTCTGCACTTAGGCCAGAGCAGCTGTATCTTTTCTTCTATTTAAGATTTGTTCTTTTTCTTGGGATCTTTGGGGGAAAAAACTTTGCAGTAAATATTGGGGGTTTTAATTTCATACAAAACCAAAGTGTTGCTCTTTTCTGGTCTTTCCCCCTTTTTGATCTAGGCCAGACTGATTATATTAAAACAGAGTCTGATTGGGTCTCCCTTTTCAGAGTCTCCCCATCACCCACAAAATAAAATCCAGCCTCCTAGGGGAACTTCAGATTCCCTTTATGTTCTAGTGTCTCCTTGCCTGTCTAGCTTTATGTCCTGCCACTTCTCACATAGAATATTCCATCAAACCCAGACTCTTGCGATTTCCCCTGCTCAGAGCTATTTCATACCTGCATGCTTTATCAGCCTTGTTTATCTTACCCACATTATTACCATGTGTGTTTGTGTGTGACTGATCCTCTTCTAGCTGGTGAGCTCTGTAAGGGATGGTCCTCCCTCCTAATTGCCTTATACTCCTCAGTGGGTAGCAGGGTAACCAGTACATACATGGTTGATGTTCTGTGAACGTCTAATGAAAGAATAAGGAATCATGTTCCTGAGGTATAGAAGCCTGTAGACACTTTCATTATTATTGGATAGTTTCTAGAAAGAAGATGATTGAGGGCTACCTGTGAAGGGCAAGACTTTGAATTTACGATACTTGCTTACTCGCTTTGTGCCAAAGTAAATGATAAAAGGTCATCAGAAACTACAGGACTTTAGCTGGCATACAACTGTTTTGCCCTTCATGGACATGGATGTGGAGGGTATCAATTAATCAAGAACTAAACAGGGAGCATAACCATCCTGAGAACCAGCTAAGTGACCTTGGGCAAGCTGCTTAATCTCAGTATCATCTAATCTGTAAACTGGGAGCAATGATAGACTATTAGCATTCCCCACCTTAGGTGGAGGTGTTAGAAAATGAGAGAATATAATTTTGGTGGACATTTCTGAAAATGTAAGTAAGGCAATTCCTAGCAAGGAGTGATCTTGCCCCACCCCCCAGAGGATCTTTGGTAACGTGTGGAGACATTTCTGGTTGTTGCAACTGTTACTGGCAGTGGTCACTGATGCTGGTAAAAAAAAAAAAAAATCCACAATTCGCAGGACAGTCCCCGGACCCTCAAGAAATAATTACCAGGCCCCAAATAACACTAGCACTAAAGTTGGGAAATCTCTGTGTAAGGGGCACTGTGACATTTCTTAACATTTGGTTCTGTTAATATTTTTTCTTACATCTTTATTAAAGACAACAAAGGATGACAATAGTACTTAAGTTCTACCACCTGTAACTTGGAGACACGCTGGATTTATTGAATTGTAGATTGTCAACATGGCATTCTCTGCCACCTTGGTTAACTAGCTGCTATCATTGAGCCAGGTGCTATTTTAAGCACTTTTCCTGTATTAACTCATTTAATCCTCACCACAACCCTATAAGGTAAATAATTTATTACCCCTCTTTGACAGATGAGGAAACTGAACCAAACTGACAAAGCCGGGTTCGAACCCAGTCTTGCTCCAGGCGTCATGACAAAGATTCAGCTACGACTAAGTCTCTCCACCCTCCACTACAAGTATCTCACTTCTGGTCTTAATTTTTTTTTTTTAAGCTTGTGTGATTTTCTTTTCATCGTCACCTTTGGCAGGGAAATTAACTCTGGTTTCTCAGGTCTTCTTAACGGAGGGGACCTACTGGTTTGAGGTGCTTGACTAACTGGAGAGGAAAACAGCAACAGCACGGAAAAGGACATAAGGAAACAAACCTCTGAAGAATCTGGGGTTTGAGCCTGGCAATCTATGGAAAAGCACTTCACAAGTGGCAGGGCAGTGGTTTTCAAACTATAGCATGTTCAAGAATTACCGGGGGAGTTTGTTAAAAATGCTGATTTCCCAGCATTACCCTAAGAGCTTCTGAATCAGAGGATCTGGGAGGCTCCCAGGAATCTGCCTTTTTAACAAGCTCCCACGTGAACCTGATGCAGGTGGTCCAAGCGCACACCTTGAGAAACACTCTGGTATATGCAGGGCTTGGGAACAAGCACTAGCTGATCCCAGAAGAAGACTTGGGTTTGCCTGCACATTAATTCAAACCACCTGCAAGGGAGCATATTCGTGCTGTTCTGGTCCTGTAATTCGCTAGCTTTAGGCCAAGGACGTTGATTGAGAGGGCAGGGATGGGGAGGACGGAAAGGAGAAGAAAGGAGTAGGGCAATTACAACCACTTCCAGGGAGGTGATTGTTTCCCTGCTGACAGGGAAGGACCTGTCACTGGAGACCCTTCTTCCTTCAGTATCCCCCTAATTGGCTGTTGTGACTATCGTTCTGCCCCAAGGGAGTTTAATAGAATCAAGAAGAGAGAAGAAAAGGATGCCAAATAACTTGGAGCAGGAACAAAAGAGGAGCAGGGCTCATTTCCACCAGCATGGAGAGAAGCCCTGATTGGTCCCTTCGCCCAAGGTCCTCTTTCACACCATCTCTGTCCAAGACCTTTCCCCTCTTTTTTCTTTTCTCCCTCCCAGGGACCAATAAATGCAGGTTGTCTGGACAAGCACAGCTTTATAATTATACAGGGAAAAATTCCGATGGCCCAGAATTCTGCCATAAAGTCATGTTGTGCTATTGCAGCAGCAAAGCCCGGGACGTTTTAACCTTCTCTCTGAATCACATTGTTTTGCAGATGAACACCAGGCAGAGGCTTTTTTATTCTGAGCATCTTTTCAAAAGATCAATTGAGTTATTTTGATTTTAATATCTGAGCAGTATATGACATGCGTTAACAATGTAGGCAACTTCCCTTTCCCTGAACTGAGTAATTTAAAGCCATTTCAGCAATATAGTGTAGCATAGTGATTAAGATTGCCTGGCTTCATTCCTAGCCCTGCAAATCCCTGGCTGTGTGACATTGAAGATTACTTTACATATCTAAGTTGCAGGTACTAATCTGTAAAACTGAGATAATAATAGGACCCCACTCCCAAAACACACAGGCGCGCGCGCGCGCGCGCACACACACACACACACACACACTTCAGTGGATTGTTGTGACCACCAGATGAGACAATATATTTAAGATATTCTTCCTCTTTCACAATAAACCCACAGTGTTTGCCTCCATCATTCAACTTGTTTTCCCTGAATTATTAATGTTTGATATTTTAATCCCATCTCTGGACAAAAATCAGCAGAAAAACATAAGGAAAAGAGAAACAATGAGAAAGGTGTTTCCACTCTCTTCGCATTGAATTTCAAATGCTCGTTACTCACTGTGAGCTGGACAACAGATGACTTCCATCCGAAGGGAAGTACACAGAACTTGAGAAGCAGACAGAGGAGAACAAGATAAATCACTCAGTTGCCTACCACACACATCGTGAGATATTCAGTGTGGATTAGAAGTTTCTTACCAACAGTTTGGCCTCCATTTCTTGAGTGGTTTTATATTTCCAGACTGCAAACAAATGATTATATGTGTGAAAAAAATATGTAATAGGCTGGAGGACAGATTCAAGTGAGCCAGAAGACCAGGGGCTCTAGAGTTGCAGCTCTCTGCACAAGAAATCCTCTGAGTGCAGTGTTGCCGCCAGGCATCTCATTCATGGGCAGCTTCCTCCGGGTGGTAGCTCTTGAGAGTAACAGCCCCCAGTCAGTGTTGGGATTAGCAAGCAACTCATTCCCACTTCGACATTCCAGGAGAGAAAGTCTTGATTTTAAAAACAAAAGAAAACCAAAAAGCCCTGCTGAGCAGACTTAATAATACACACACACACCCTTCTCCTTTAAGTAAATTAACCCTCTATATTGTACCTTTACCAGATAGCACAACCTCCCGGGGAAATCGAGTTAGAAAGCAAGCTGCAATTTTACAAAGTAACTTCAAGCACTGTCCTAAATTACTGCTAATAAATTTTATTTTAAAGTGGAACCTCTTCTAGTGAATTATATCATATGCCTCATGGGTGCCTGAATGAAAAGCAACTATCGTCTGAATAATAGTTTTAGCAAATCAATTAGCCAGTTTTTACTTTTGGACTTAAAATTGCTCTGTTTTTTTTTGTGTGTGTGTATTATCCAAGTCATACATGCTTATGGCAAAAATTATTACATTTAAAGTAGTTAATGCACAGATGATAACAATGAATAGTTGACTGGATCATGAGCTTATTTTAAGAATTATAAATAGATCTGTACATATTTGCATGTTCCCTACATACCCCCTTAGGAGGACACAATGAAACATTTTTGTGTTCTAATTCTCACTTTGATTAGCGTTTATTAAGCATTGATGTGTGCAGAGCACTGTGCTGGACTCTAGGGTTGAAGTGGGAAAAGGAAGAAGAGACACCATGTAATGACATAAGGTCCAGCCACTCTAGGAAGTGTACATTTCAATGGAACAAATAGACTCATGCATAGATAAAGCAAGAGGTGGTGGGAAGAGGAATGAGAACGCTCTTACTTATGTCATAGTAATTGAAATTCCTAGCTTCAAATAGCCAAGTGATAGCATCACTGTTCTAACCCTTCCCAGGATTGGGCAGGAGAGCAGTACAGAGGGAGTGGGAGAGAATTAGAACTCCCAAGTAGAAATGAGCCTGGGCCTGACAGCAGGCTGTACCTTCTGACCTTTTTCACATCATGGTATATTACGTAAAAAAAAACACACAAAAAAAACCACAAAAAACCATAATTTCATTTTTACAATGTATCGCGGCAAAAGGACTTGTGTTGGAGGAGAATGAGGCACCAATGACCCAGGTCTTATCCAGCTGCTTCCAGGTCACCTCTGGAGCCAGACATACCCATGGGAAGCCCTGCATATTCAAGACATGCTGCTTACATGGCTTTGCCCACTGGGGAGCCAGAATCTTCAGCATAACATGAAGGAATGTTGTCCCTACAGAGCTAACTATGGTCTGTGGGATGTAGTGTGCTTAGCAAGGCAAACTGAGCTGGGATGGAACCCCAGCCTGAACACTCACTAGTTTACATGACCTTGGGCAAGTTAGCTCACGTCTCTAAATTTAGGAAAATGTCTAAATTTAGGAAAATAATATGTAGTGCCCTGTTGAGCCATGTTGGGGCCTGAAACAAAAGGAAGAATATACCCTACTACATACACTTATCAAAATACCCTTCCATATTTTGAATCAAGTAGAAAAAGTTAGCAGAAGCTCTCCAGCGAAAAAACATGTCTTTTTATAAAGCTCTGTGTTGCCCAGTCCACTCACGCCATTACTAACTCTAATCAAGTGGCTGGTGGAGGATGTGCTGACCGGGAATGACTGTTCCTATTGCATAATAGTACAGGGTTGTGAGACACAACCTGAAATTTTTATTTAAAAAAAAATTTTTTTGAATTTTTTAAAAATTAAAATTTTTTATTTCAAATTATGTTTTATTCTTCATGGAGTTTTTGTATTAGTTTTGATTTTTAAAAAAATATTACATGAAAATATTTTGTTAAGTACTGAGTTTTTTGATGCCCCCTTAAATTTTGCTTCTGCAGTGAGTACATCACCTGCCTCATCGTGGTCCTGAAAATAGGGACTTGGAAGGACTATTATAATTCGGAGTAAAGACTGTGAAATACCTTCACAAAATCAGTACTTAAAAAGAGTAGCCATTGTGACTGTATTTCTACAAGACCTGCAGAGAGTCTTGTAGCTATCACAGGACACATTGGCTGGGAATCCCTGAAGCAGCAGTGTGAGAACCTGCAGCTTAGTCAACAGCCTTGAGAAGATGGTCAGTGAGTTCTGCGATCAGCCCCCAGACCCTGCTCATCACGGAAGTGTTGATGATTCTTAACCAGAACCTGCAGGAGACGGGGTTTGGACCAGCTGGGATTTCTCTTAGGTTCTGGGGAATCTCTTGTGGATCCCAAGCTGCATGCACACCTGTCACTTTACACCGTAATGATTACACTCAGAGAGCTCTCAGTCTTTGCACCCAAAATAGTCTTAAGTACTGAGTTTACCAGTAGACGTCTATAAAAAGCTCTGCTTCTCTCGTTCACATTCAGCAGAATGCAGACGGCCTGCTTGACTCTGCTGTAGGCCCTCTGTCTCTCCAGCTAGGGAACTCTGCTCTCTGGCCCAATATTGGGTCTCAGTGGCAGACCCGGGGATTTTAAATCCCCCTTTGGCAGGAGGAACAACTCCCTGCTAGGAGTCTGCCCCGAAGCCTTCCCTGTTGGCAGCACTGGGCCTCTTCTTCCTCAGCAGGGGCAGCAACTCAACAGCTCTCCTGTCCAACCACTTCCCTTCGGATGGCGTGAAAGCTGCAGAAAACAAACCGACGCAAAACATCACTTACCTTTGCCTCTGAGAATATATTTTGGGGGGATTTGATGGAAAGCATTGTAAAAGCACCAGTGTGCAGTTACATTCAACAAACACTGGAAAATTTGCACACTGACTGCCTCTAACTACCTCCACTTATTCTCTAACGTGGTGTCTAGCCAAACAGTTCCTGGGTAATTTTGCGATACGCTACTTCCAGCTTAAGAAGGCAAACAAATAGGTACTTTAACTTTTCATTCCCTGGGTTGTTTGCAGAGAGGGAAAAAAAAGAAAAAGTCAACCTATTCAATACTGAAAAAATTTTAAGCATCAAGAGAAAGCGCTTACCAAAGGAAGGCCTTGACAAAAAGTAATATCTAGACACAACACAGGCCTTCTCGCTTCTGATGCATTTGCAGCCTAAATAGTAAAATATGCTCTTTCCCATTTCACCTTGTTTCCTCAGAGATCAGGCGCACAAACAGCCCATCACCAACAGTTATCACACTTTGTCTGCCCCGGATGCCGAAGGCTCTGTAAGCAGAGAATGAACAAATGTGAGATAAATGTTAGCTGCTGATTTCATTCTCACTCGGAACCGTCTCTCTCTCACTTCTGAGTCACTATGGAGCTCTCAGATTTGCCTCAATCGGACTCATTTTACACTCTGGCTTTTCTGCGATCTGCTTTTTTCTCTTGGTGTGCAGTAAAGATAAAGTGCACTACAAGATGGTGCTGTGTTCTGCATTTGCTTGTTTACATTTTAATTCCAATTCCTTTATTATTTATTCTCTTTACGAAGGCAATCTATGTGCTATAAGCTATTCCAATATAGAAAGATGGAAAGAAAAAAGTGGAAAAAATCACTGATAATCTCATCATCAAAAAATAATCACAAAAGGGCTTCCCTGGTGGCGCAGTGGTTGAGAGTCCTCCTGCCGATGCAGGGGACACGGCTTCGTGCCCTGGTCCGGGAGGATCCCACATGCCGCCGAGCGGCTGGGCCCGTGAGCCATGGCCGCTGAGCCTGCGCGTCCGGAGCCTGTGCTCCGCAACGGGAGAGGCCACGAGGCCTCTCGCGGGCAGTGAGAGGCCCGCGTACCGCAAAAAAAAAAAAAAAAAAAAAAAAAACCACAAGCAACATTTTGATGTACTTTCTTCCAGATTTTTCCCTACCTCCGCTTCCTTATTTATTTATTCTCTATCCATTTTCTTCCCCTGCTTATTTGAAATGCTAATTATATTACATAGCAAATTCCCAACGATTTGTCAGTGTGTTTTCTAGACTCCGTCCCAGTGATTTTTTTGTACTGACTCAGAGTTCTGAGGGCTCTTCAGAGCCCTTGGGGTGTGGGCAGGAAGCAGATCCGTCTGCTGAGAGCTGGAGGTTCTGGGTCTCCCAGTTCCCTTTTACCAGACCGATTTTTTTTTTCCCAGACATTTGGGCTTGTGTGTGAGATTTTGTTAGAATAAACAATTACGTGGCAAAATCAAATTCAGACTTCACATATTCTGCTCCATTTTCCCATCAGGGTAGACTCTGATACTATGCTTTAGTAGCAGTCATTTTGGTGTGACTGCATTGATGTGACGATTTTGAAGTGAGGATGTTTCTCTGTGGCCTAAAAAGCAATCATTCCGTGGATAACTCATCAGTGAGTACTGTGTGAAATAGACGTCCTCACCAAATTCCTGAGCCATCCCTGGGCACGGTTGTCCTTTTCTGATGTCCCCTGTTGGTGCCTCTCTCCATCCCAGGGAAAGAAGAGTTCTCACAAGGTCTCTATTCATTCCTAGCTGCTCTCCCTTCCCATTCGTGGTGGTGTGAAAGTTGGACACACCCCATAGGACTAGAGGCCTCCACAGTGGCTGAACCTGACTTGCTATCCGGGGACTACCCACCTGATACACTAGTTTTCTTGCTGTAGTAACTGCCTCCATGCACAGATGGGACTACAGGGCCCCAGTTGCTCTTTGTCTGTCTTCATAGGCCAGGGACAGCTCACCAACCCCGTTGTCATACCCTCCCCCCTCACATTCCTGCACTCGCTAATGAAACCTCTCGATGTCTCACTTCTGACCCAAGAGTAACCGTTTCCCAGGATTACTGAGAGTAGGAAAGAACCCACTTTTATCAACCAGGATGTGGCCTTGCCTCATGACCAAGAAGGAAAATAACAGACAAGTTTTACATTGGTATATATTATATATTTAAAGTGTGGGTTATCTGTCCTACCCATGACTACTTCGTCACGTAAGCAAAGTAAGCAAAAAGTTTGTACATTTTCTGAGAATTTATTTGTATATTAAATGGTCTGCCTTTCAATACTTTCATTTCTCTATTTACTATGGTCTTATTCATGTACACTCAATTGATAAGTTATTGAACTGTTTACTAATGGCACTTATTTGAAGATCTAAAAGATATACACCTCTTTTTGTAGACTTTCTCCTTATTCTAAATCTATCTAAATCAACATAAAGTAGATACAAGAGAGTAGGTATGAGAAGGGGCGGAGGGGGACTCAGACCTAACACTAACATTTATACAATGCCTCAATGATATATGTGAATTATATGAAATTTATAAATGTGGTTAGAAGAATAGGATTAATATATTTGGGGAGGCTGGCTTACTTATAACAGGCTTTTGAAATATTTTATTGAATTGATATGACTGTAAAATTAATGCATATGTAATTTTTAAAATCCCAACAGTGTAGCACTGAGTAAAGTAAAAGTTCTCCATTTTTGGTGTAAGGGTTAGAGATAGAATAAGGGTAAAACATGTCTTTGGTACAAATTTCTTGGAAATAAAAGAAAAAAAGTAGGATCACTTTTGTAGGATCATTTTGGTGCGATTATGCAAGAATATTTCAGATTGTAGGTCTACACCAAAACCACACAGTTTTCATTACTGTAGCTTTATAATATGATTCAATATATACCAGGTCAAAGACCCACTAAATTACTCTTGCCCCCCATCCCCCCGCCCTCAGGATTTTAGTGATGACTCTTACTTGTTTATTGTTCATTTAGAATCATTTGGCTAAGAATTGAATTAAACTTTGACTTTACAGAAATAGCATTTTTAGCAGCTAAGAGAAAAGACAATAAAGTCCTAGTCTTTCAATGCAACTCTATTATAGGCTATAAGCATTTTGCTTCTGTGAGCATCACCAGAAACTATCTTGACCTTTAATGCTTAACATTTGTCCTCATGATAGATTAGAATTTGTGAACACAGTTGGTGGTTCATTCTACTTTTACACTGTTTTTTCCCCCTGGGAAGGTTTGAAAGGAGTGAGTGCATTGTCCTGATCAATTAGCACTTTATTGGCACATAAGTCGACTGCAGCTCTCTTAACAGGAATCGTTGGTTATAAACTGTTGCTGGGGAAAAGAGGAGGAAGAAACTTCACATTACAAAGTGGGAAGTGGTCTCTTGAAGGCTAATTTTGTTTTTCCTGCGGCTTGCTCTTTGTAACTTCAGAAAATTTATTCAAATGTATCTATACACACAGTAACTAGGTGGCAACACAAACGTTTCACCCATTCCCCTTCCTCTTCTCCTTTATCTTATGTTCTTGTAGGTTGCGATGATCAGAGACCCACTCAAAGTACTCAGGTTATGGGATTTTATTTTAAAGATATATGGGAAAATGAGGACTCTTTAAGCTCTTTCAGGTTACAAGGAACAGAGAACCTTGCCATGGGGGTTAAATATAAGGATGCCCACTGAAGTAAGAATAACAGGGGGAAAAAAAAAAGTTTTATATCGGCATATATGACATATTTTGAAGTGTGCATTAGCTGTCCTACCTATGAATATTTTGCTGCATAAGCAAAGCAAGCAAACAAAAGCATGAATTTTCTGAGAATTCATTTGTTTATTAAATGATCTGCCTCTCAAATACTTTGATTTCTCTCTTGATTTTACCATGGTTTTATTCATTTTTACTCAACTAATAAATTGTTTGAATGTTTACTAATATCAGCTACCCATTCAGGCCTCAAGGAGCCAGAACAGGTTCTAAAATGGCCTCAGAATATAATGCTTCCTACTCTCATATGTCCTTCTAATAGGTCTCAAGTTATCTCTGCTTTCACTTCTTCTGAGACAACTTCACCACTTCAGACCAGCGCTCTCTATTTTTTTTTTTTTTTTTTTTTATGGTGCGCGGGCCTCTCATTGTTATGGCCTCTCCTGTTGCGGAGCACAGGCTCCGGACGCGCAGGCCCAGCGGCCATGGCTCACGGGCCCAGCCGCTCCATGGCATGTGGGATCTTCCCAGACCAGGGCATAAACCCGTGTCCCCTGTATTGGCAGGCGGACTCTCAACCACTGTGCCACCAGGGAAGCCCAGTGCTCTCTACTCTTATCCTCTTTGCTTGTGAGCACCTTCTTGCTCCTGGTACATGGCATCTCCCTATTGCCTCCTTTCTCTGTCTTCCTCAACCCACGCTACTCTACACTGCCAAGTCTCTCTGGATATCTGGCGTTCAAATTCACCCAGAGGGAGAATCTGATTAGTTCAGCCTGTCACCATCCTTACTAAAAAGCTTTTGTAGTAGCCTCTAAACGGACTGCTTTTGTATCAGGCATCAGTCCCTGGCCCAGTTAACTGTGACCAGGGCAGGGTCACCTGGCAGAAAGCATGAGTCTCCATGCCCAGGGAATCCCCCTGCAGCTGCTTTTCTCTGAAAGACATCATGCGTATGACAGGCCTTCAGAGTGGAAGGGCCTGATTAGTATGGGAAAATTTTAGATTTTTATTCATGCTCACTAAAGGGGTCAACACTTATACGGCCACAAATACAGGTCTTGACATTGGTCATTGAAATGATAGAGCACCACGAATGCAGCTCAAAGTCGCACATGTTGGCAGCAAAGATTTCTTGGCCTTTACCACTCAAATACAGCAGTGAGTGATTCCAGCCAGAAAGGCGTAGCTGGTGGGGAGTATGGTATGTGATCTAGATTTCCCCAATCATATCAGCCTGGGGAAAAGACATCAATACCAGTAGCCAGATAGCATTTGTCAGAGTCCATCGTTTTGTGCTCAGAAGGAACTGTATTTTTCACCAATGGAGCTTGCATTTCCCGGAGGATTTCTCCCATGTGCTAGCAGAAATAAGCCTCTGGACTACTGTGGCGTATTTGAATTCTGTCCCTCTTTTGTCGTGACTCCTTGTGATGAAGACCCTAACTGCAGCCGATGCCAAGAGTAGCAGCTGTGCTGCCTGCCAAAAACACCATTGCAGCTGCTTCTGCTGCTGCCACTGCCTCCCAAACAGAAACTGCTCCTGCCTGCAGAAAAAGACGTCACTACATCTACACCAAATGTAACTCTGCCCACTGTAAAGTCGTGACAAACAGCCACAGCTGCAGCAAACTCCACTTCCACTAATGTTGCTGCTTTCATTGCCAGCAATGTTGTCACCACCACCAGTGCTACTCTTGGTGTCTATGGGCCAGGTGCCTTGCACTCTTAACGTCCCAGAGAGATGTAAGAAAAAATAGCTTTTTAACTTTTACTTCTTAAGTAAAAGTAACTTTTACTTTTACATTCAAATTTTATCCTCCATAAACTTGGCCATGAGTCCATAGGAGCTGGGCCAGGGCATAATCTAGGTGACAGATTGTGTCCAGAATGATCCCTCCCTTCCAGTATCAGCTCACTGGCTCCTCTCCATCTGCTCATTGCTTTGGGATGAGCTCTTTCCCACAAACTTCTTCGTGCCTCATGTGTATTGGAGTATGATCGGCCTCAGGCAGCCCACAAGCTGCAGAGTAATTAGCCACTTCAGAGGAATTAGCTATACCTTGTTATGTGATTAAGTAATTTAGAGATCACCCAGACTAAAAGATATCGTCTATAAGCATGTGTTTAAGGAGATTAGGGATATCTTAACATATATGATTGATGTGAACAAGAATTCGAATTTCATCAGCTGTATTCTTCCCAGTCTAAAGAAAGAAAGAGAAGGTAGGTGGTCTCCCTGCATTACAGAAATGGGAAGACCAAGATGCAGAATTTTTGCGTTGATTCAACATCTTTCAAAGGAAGAAGGCACTGAATCTGACAAAGATATCCCAATCATTACGAATGCGTAGTCTATTTTAGCATAAAAATATCTTCTTCTTCACCATAGCCTGAGTAAAATATCAATACTTCCTCAAGATTATTCAAGTCTTTGCTCTACTTCTGTGTTCATCAAGACATTCTTGTGGACTATTAAATACATTCACTTTGAGCATTAATAAATTTGGGACTCTGCAGGGAAATCCATCCTCATGTTTAGTGTTGGACACAGTATTAGTTTTCTGTATAATATTGAGTAAGTGTACACTATACTTACTGACGATATCATACTTTAAAGTTTTAGAAAGTTACTCAAACTAAACTCTTTACTGCGAATTACAGGCACTCTTGATTCATAAACATCGTTATCTCCCTAAATTCATGTTCTTGTATATGATACTTATTTTAAATGGGAAATTAGAGAGGCATCACTTAGTTTCTTTAAA
Source organism: Orcinus orca (assembly GCF_937001465.1). NCBI lineage: Eukaryota > Metazoa > Chordata > Mammalia > Artiodactyla > Delphinidae > Orcinus > Orcinus orca. Next base: position 119,627,308 of record NC_064561.1, on the reverse strand, counting down.
AATAATAATTTTTCTGAAACTATAGAGAATGTGTCTTTTGTGAAAAAAAGTACTTATGCTGTCTTTTTATTTCCCCTAGGGCTATTAAACACTGTGTGCTAGTCCTTTATCAGCAGTGTTTATACTGCATGATTTTGTTTATTTAGATGCTTGTATAGAGTGTAAAATTATGGGTTTGGTGGTTTGCAGCTAAAATTTGCTTCCCCACTTCCATTCTTGCTTTTACTTGAATTTTGAAGGTTTTTTTTTTTCTTTTTTTGTTATCTTTTGTTTTCCTCTGTAAAGCAGATAAAGAGTGTGTAAACTCCCCAAGGAACTCTCTGCAGATTGATAATTGGGGAAAATTCCTCTCCATTTGGGAGGTGCACAATTTTCAAGTCCAGTGATATCAAAGGAGCATAGCTTGGGTCAGGCTGGGAATTGGCCTTGTAATGTCTGTATCTTTTCCAGACCAGGGTAGTTCTGCTTGCCCTTCACCTCTCCCAGAAGAGATCCTATTCTCTTTTTAGTTTAGGAAGCAACTTAGGAAGGCTGATTGGCTCAAAGCTGTGGAGAATATCAGTTTTCAGTTCATTTATTCTTTACATGAGTCAAATATAAGCCTACTTTGAAAGAATAATCTAGAGCTGGGTTGTTCACCTCTACTCCTTTAAATGGGTATTTGTTATGCACCCTCTGACGGGAACACCAGCCTTTGTCAACTTCTTAGATTGTTCTCAGCTCATCCTGATTTTGTGACTTCTACACTCTTAAGTCTCATGGACTCTTCGGAGCTAAAGTCAATTTGGCTTTCAGAAGTCTACATGAAGTTACAATTATTGAACCTAACTCAATCAGGCACAGCTATACAACATCAATTATATTAGTTTTTATTTTTGTCTTGTTTTGGAGGGCTGGGAAGGTCTGTTTTTGTTTTTGTTTTTGTTTTTTGGTTGCAACTAACAGAAAATCAACTTGAACTAAGCCAGACAACCATAATAGGAAAGGGGATTTATTGGTTCATGGAGACTAAAGACTGAAGAAACAGAAAGGATACAAATGCATCTGGGTCTTAAGTCAACAGGAAACCTCCATCTGGATTTTGCAAGGTCTCTCTCATTCTCATTCTCTCTCTCCCGCTTTCCCTCTCCATGACTCACCCTGGCTCTTCTCGGGGAGTTGCCTTCATTCTCTTTCATGGAAGTGTTCTCCATGGGGCAAGAAACCACTGATGGCTTTTCATTTCCCTGTGCGGTTCCTATATACCAGAGAGGGGTACTGAGTCTCTTCTTGGTGGTTAACATTGCTCAGGGAAGAGTTCGGAATGGCTTAGCTGGGAAGGTGCCCACCCCTGGACTAATCAAAGGACTAATCAACAGTATTGCTTTGTAAGAATTTGGTGGTTTCCATGGGAACCACGGGTTAGATGGGGAGGGAAGGAAGGAGGAGGAACAAGTCCCCCAGAAAGAAAGGGAGTAAGAGTGCATGGTATCCACAGAAAGGAAACAGTATATGCCCATTTGAGATATGTGGTATAGCTGTATGGACACAAGGTTATTCCTTTTCCTTATTGGAGTAAACTGACATATGTTTATTTGTCACTGCTCACATTCACTCCCAAGATTAGATTTTCCCCCTTTGCAGTATGTGGGGACAATAGGCTTATTTGTGTGTACTTAACAATAATTAAGATCTTTTTTGTATTGTGAGATAAGTTATCCGATTAAATTCAACTTTTTACTTAATGAATTTGTCAGCTGATTGGTTGATCCTGCATCCACAAAGGAGTTTGAAGTGGGTTAAAGGAAACACATTCAGACTCCTTCCATTGTGTGTGATATGCCGAAAGTAAAACAAATTTTCCACATAGCCAGTGCTGAAAATAAACTATGATTTCAATCGCAGAATCAAAGCGTCATCCAGAAAACCACCCTTTAGAAGTCTCATAAAATTGCAATTTGAGTTACTTTTTATTTTCTTCTGACTTTAAAGGTTATGTAAGCATTGTGCAGCCCATGGCTCATCCAAATATTGGACAAAGGAAAACTTCAGAAATCTCCCAGGAATTTCCTCTGGTTGTAAATTAATAGAAAGGATGGAATTTTTGACAGTCAATGGATAAATTTAACAAATGATTACTCATTAAAAACACAAACAAAAAGAAACCAAAGCCACCCTGGCTTTGAGCATTGGCCTCACTAGCAAGATATTTTTCCCATTTTTTTCCCCTTTTGCTCTTATTTAGATGGCTTTAGAGCAAAATGCACTGTTGGAAACTGAACAAACCAGTTATCTCTGCATACACTTCTTGCTTCCCTTTTCCCAGAATCCATCTTTGAATGCATACTTGCAGAAAGGGTCTGTCTTGATAGGCAGAGGGACATTTTCCACCAGAGGACAATTTGGCAATACTTCAGCCACGCAATCTACAGACACTTATTGAAAGCCTACTCGGTCCCAGCGACAGTACTAGGTGCTGGGTTACAGCCCTGAACAATCAGGATAAGGACCAATCTTCATAAAGTGCATAATATTATCCAGTTTCTCTTCTTCCTCCTGCCATCAAAGTTCTGTCCTTGAATTTCTCTTTTTACTTGATCTCCTTTGATCATCACACGTAATGTTGCAGTTGTATAACTTCCGAATCTATAGCTTTGTGTATTAAATAGAGTCCCATAGATCTAATGGCACGTAAAACTTGTCTGTGTTTCTTTTTACCACCTCACATTGAATATGTCCTGAAAAATGAATCATCGCCATCTGCCTTCAGTGTCCTCCTTCCTCCACTTCTGATCATTTCAGTCCCATTATTCCCACCCCATCACTCAGACTTAAAATCCCAAACGTCATTGCAGTGGGTTTAACAGGTCTTTTGCTCCCAATATTTCCTCTTTCTTTGATCCAGATTAAATTTTGATGTCAGAGGAAAATTCATGACTAAAAACCAATCATTAACTCTGATCACATATAGCAAAGAACTTAGTAAATTACAAAAGTGTACCGTGTTAGTTGTTTTCCATGTTCGTTATCATGTTACTACTCAGCTGAGGAATTTTCAACAACTACCTACACTTCTCAAATTCTAAACTCTTGGACTGGACATTTGAGGCCCTATAAGATCTACTCCTTGTCTATTTTTCATACTTATTTGCCTTCGATTTTTCTGTGCATTGGGCAACTGGAATTGTTCACTGTTCCTTCACAGCCACATTGAAGAGCCTCGTCACGCATGCGTTTCCTTTGTCCTGGAACACACGTCTCCCAGTCCGTCCCTTCATGTCTCTCTCCTTGTGACCAACAATTGAACTCTGCCAGGAGGAGAGGCCCTAACATGGGAGTAACGGAATTCCACAGGGCATAGGATAACTGTGGCTTCATGCACCAGTTAATATAAACCTTTGTTTGAAAATGCCAGACATGAAAAGCTACGAAGAAGTATTGTAATTCAGGGAGGGAAAACGGGCAAAAATTTTATGGGGCTTGAGGAGTAGGACGACAGTCAGCATATGCTACTTTCAGAAGTGGGAATAGAGGGACTGATCTTGGAGTCTGGGTGTTTGGACAGTCTGGAGTTTTGATATCAAGAGCTGTGGAGAAGATGAGTTAGGGGATACAGTCATTTGCGAGGGGATATAGGGGTGGGGAGGAACAGCTGCAGGGACCCAGGACATGTGAGAGCTGCCGTGGAAAATTCTCAAGCCACAGGTCCTTCCGGGTCTCTCCCAGTAGACTCATATCTACTCCACTGTGGATTTGCCCTAGATCTGAGAGCTAATACGGCCTCCTCTGAATCACATAAACTGGCTACAAAATTTTCAGTAAAGAGAAAGATGAATAAATTAAACTCTACCCTTCTTTGTGTGTGTGGTTCATTTAACTTGCACAAAGGACAACTGAAATCTGGAAACTTCCCAAGGACTTATTGTTTGTGCTTGTCAGCACACCTGAGTAAAATCAAACTCCTAAGAATTATCTAGTCTAACTTTACAGGTGGCTACAGGGAGGAATAAATATCTAAATGCTTAGGGGCAAGTCAAGTGTAAAATATGCTTTGTGAAAATGCCTGATGAATTATGACATGATATGCTTCATTATAATAATGAATGATCTGAGAGTAAAGGACCCTCGGGCTTTTGAAGCTCATTGGTGTCAATTTGGGGAACAAGGGTAAAAGATTTAATCTTCAAGCTTTGCTGTTACGCTTTATATTGGGGTCTTTTTAGAAATGTTTATAATTGTTATTCAATAAAAACAACAAAAAATAGATCTGCTATAGAATTTTTATATGAAAAATTATCAAGCTATAAATTTGTCTTGTGATATTTAGTCTATGTCAACTCAATTTTGGAAAATAAATATAGAAAAGTTAGAAGTTTATTTCTTGATTATTCATATCAACTTTCCATTTGTAGTTGTGACAGATTTCTCAAATTTGGTATTTCTTACACTGAACTCCTGATCTCCCTCCACCAGCCTGATCTACCTGAATACATACATGTCCAGCTCAGTAAATGGCGACTCCATCCTTCCAGTTGTTCAGGCCATGATCTTGGAGTCACCCCTGACTTCTCTCTTTTTTATATCCCAACATTCATGTGATCAGCATATTCCATTGATTCTATCTTCACAATAGATCCAGAATCCAATCAGTCACTCCTCATGTCCTTCATCACCACCTTCCTGGTCTAAGCAACCATCATCTACTGTTTGTTGCCGTAGCCTTATCCTTCTTTCGGCTTTCCTGCTTCACTCTTCTTCCATATAGTCTACTCTCAAAAGGGCAGCCAGAGTGATCCTCTAAAATCTCATATTCTTCTGCTTAAAACTTTTCAATATTCTCCCATTTCTCCCAAAGTAAAGATCCTTCAAAGTCTCTCAGAACCTCCAAGGCCCTGCGAAACCTACCCCCTTATCTCATATCCTGTTTACCTCTCTGACCTCACCTCCTGGGACTCTCTCCCCTGCTGAGCTTCAGCCACATTATCTTCCCCGCCCTTCTTCCATTCTCAAGGTGCTAGTGGTAGCCTCTGGGACTCTTCCCTCCAACGTGAGTTTTCTGTTCCTGACCCCATAGGAGATGCATCCCCTGCATAAGAACTCCAGCCTTGAAGCTAGCAGTGGACAGTCATCAGGAGAAAACGGTTCCTACCATACTCCTTTAAATTTCTTCTATTGAAGTCACATGTTTACTCTAAGTATGAAGAACAGCTAAATCATATGTGATGGAAAGAAAAGAAAGGGAAGATGAGGAGACCTCATGGAACTATAAATTTATGAGAATGGAGCCTTAAGCCACAGCTGAGATTAATTCCCAAAGTACTTCATATTATTTTATATTCTTACCTTTCATTAAAACCAGAAATTTCATATGAACATTTCTGTACCATTTAGAAGAGAGACATGAATATGTAAATGTGTAGACTGTGGTTCCTAGGCACCCGACTAAAGCTGCCAGAGTGGGTTCTCTTCCAGATTCTGAGAAACACTGGTCAGCTTTGGAAGATAGAAATATTTCATCATTGATACCTCTAGCCTAGGCAAACAACTGAATTAAGATTATGGATTTTAAGGTCCTAGACACTGACCGAAGAATAAAGGAAATCAAAAAGCAAAAAAAATGCATGTTCTATGAGGTCCAGATTAAGAAACATTGATGAAATTGACAAAGCAAGCCTTGCTATTTTAGCATGTATTACACATTTTCTTAATAAAATAAGACTGTCCACATGATTCATCTCAGGTTTCCAGCACTGACTGCAAATATGTTCATCCTTTGGGAAAACAGGAAAGGACATCTAATGATGCAGAAATAGTCATAGAGCAGCCAGGAAAGAAAGAGACCAGAAGGAGAAGCGTGAACTGGATGGCAAAAGCTACACCCAAAGAGCTTGAAGACAGCAATCAAACACCTCCTCAAACTATGCTTGATGATTTCAAGGGGTGGGGGAAAAAAAAGAGTAACAGACATTGAGCCTCACTCGTTTTTCAGATGTACTGTGATTTTTGCTTGACTCATCAGTAAAAGTACGCATTACCTTTTATGGTCTTTTATGGTCAATTCCTAGACTATTTTAAACTGATCAAATTTTGTCCAGAAACTGGCATTCTTTTCCTACGATTTCCATATTTTCCAAACTCCTGGAGTTTCCTGAAATTCCTACCAAGAATTCTAGATATCATAGTATTAATTTTACTTCTTGTTAAAAATATTTTGCTCCCACCATCCATCCCAAATCCCCTTCACATTCCGTTTTTTACTTGTTTGTTTTATTGAGTTTTTGGTTTTAATAGACAAAATTTTAGGATATTGAAAGGTAAAGATATTTACCTTCCTTGATTCCTGAATAGAAACACTTTTATCTATTTTTTGGTTCTTCTATTGTTTCTTCCTGTATCTCTAGATTATAAATTTACCTGCTAGCTTTTCATTTGTTCATTATAGTCATAATCTGCTATTAGCTTCCTGCTATGATGCATTATGATTTAACACATTTACATAATTATATTGCCAAATTTTATTTTTCTTTTAGTTTGCCTTTGTTGTTTATTTTTGTTTCTATCAACTACGAACAGTATTCTTGACTCTGCTTCACTACTGTTCTTCCCCACTTTCAACCATCTGTACTTATACATGTATATTGTCACATTTAATAACATTTCATTTTGTTCTGTGTCAAGAAATACTTCTATTTTTTTAATTTATGGTTTGTTATTGTTTGGCTAACACCTGTTGAGGACTTTCTATGTGTTCAGCACTGTTACAAGTGCTTTGTGTAAATTAACTCAAGCCTCACGTGACTATAAAATAGATAACTTATTATTTCTATCTTACAGAAAGGAAATTGGGTAGTATAGAAATCAAGAAAATTTCTAGATTCATATAGCCAGTAAGAAATTTAGAGATGGTGCTCGTAACAGCTGTGTAATACTATCTCTTTAGGTTGTCTGTTCAAGTTGACAGTCATTAACCACTATTTACGTTCTAGTAAGAAATCAAACGGAATCCATGGCAATGCCAAGTAGTGTGCTAGGATTATACTTAGTTTCTTATCTGGTCTGTTTTCTTAGAGTTCTTAAGTGCTTTTTTTTTTTTCTTACTTTACCTTCCTTTTCTGTCTCTTAAACTGTTTTAGGATCTCGAGAGTAGTATTAAATCTTTTTTTCCTTTGATACCTTTTCCCAAGCCTTCCATTATTCTGCTCCAAGTTGTTCTGATTTCTCTCTGGGATGGATCATCACAGCCCTCTCACAGATGACTGGATCATCTGTTTGCTAGATATCACATTTTCCTCTTTCTTGGTTTACTGTCTCATTGTGCTATAGCATATTCTCAAGTAATATCCTAAGAAATAGGATAGTATCTTTCAGGGGATGTACATTTTTGAAGGTTTTAAAAATGTGTCCTTCTTTGGACAGTTGATTTGACTGCTTTTAGGATTCTAAGTTGAAAATAATTTCCATTCAAAGCTTTGAAGGCTCCATTACCTTCTAGCATTCAAAATGGTTGACTGGATAACCAATGCCAAGCTTAAACTTATTATTTTTGTTGATATGCTGTTTCTTCTCCTTGAAAACTACTAGGATAGTCTTTCGCCATGGTATTCTGAAAATCTATGACAATATGACAATTAATCTGGGCTCTAATACGTGAGGCACTTCTGGATTCACTGGACTTATTTAGTCTGAAGACTTTTGTCTTCTACTCTAGGATATCTCTGTTTTTGTTTCCTCCCTTCTATCTTTTCTGTTCTCTTTCTAAAATTCCTATGAACAGGCTGTTGAGCTTTTGAATAATTATATATGTGAATATATATCTTAAAGCTTTTTTCTCATATTTTCTTTTTAGCCTTTTGATTTTTATTCTAGAAAGTTCACTCAATACTCTCTTTTAACCCTTCCATTTTTTTGCTTTTCTATTTTTTAGCTTCAGACAACATATTTTTAAGTATCTAGGGATGTCTTTGGTCTCTGATTTTTCTTTTTCATTGCATCCTGTTTTGTTTTATGGATGCAGAATCTTCTCTGATTTCTCTATATTAATTAGAAATGTTTTGGGGTTTTTTTCTGAATTAACTCTATCTCCTCTAGGATCATGTTTTCCTGTTTGTTAATTTTGACCTTTCTCTTTTTTTGTTGCAGGGTTTTCTCATGTTCAGTGTCCCTTGTTTTTCATTTATAGTTAAGCACGAGGCCACAGAAGACCCGGTCTCTCTGGGGTGAGTGGGGCTAGTCAACTGGCCAGCTCTCACACCAGAGGACTCTAAAATGACAGAACAGAGGCATTTGCTCCAGTGCCCTTCTTGGCTGTCCTGGTTCTCCTTAGATTGTTCATTCAATATGATGAGAAAAGATCTTCCTCCTTTTTTCATTGGTGGGTTTGTTTGTTTAAGGAGTGTGTGCCTAGCTTCCAGGAGTGCTGTGTGCAGGGGAAGGGAAGGCTGCAGCAGGGTAGTCTATATTCTGTACTTCAATTCACTCCCTATTCAGTGCCCCCTGCTTCACCCCTACTCTCCACTGTCCCTGTGATTCTACGAGCCACATTCTCTAGTGCTGTGAGAGCTGATGAGTTTCCATCTGACCTGCAGCTCTCCCTCCCCTTTCAGGCTTCAGCCTCCTCTCTTCCACATCAACAAATCCCAATCATCCTTGCCCTTCCAGGAAAGTATTGAAATGTCTGTTCCGATGATGATGGCTCCCTTCCCATTCTCTTCAATGTTGAGAGTTTATACTTTCACTATTAATGTTCAGACCCTGCAGTCTTCACTAACAGAATGTGCTGAATGTTGTGGTTTGGCTATTAAGACATTTTATGTCGGCCCTTTTTTCTCAAAATATACCTCTCTTCAGCCTTGCAGGACTGAAGATATTCCTTTCTGATTCTTCCACCACAGTGTAATGAAACCGGAAGTTCTGGAGTGAGCCTTAGTTTTGGGTGTTTTTAGGAAGCTCTGAGTGACCAGAACATGCAGCTGGGGCTGGAAGGACTGCTCTTGCTGGAAGCACAGAGAAGGCAAGCTATAGTCCATCTTAGTGCTGATAGGTGTCTCTGCGTGACCTATTTCAAATTTTCTGCTTTGGAAGACATTTTTGAAAGACTTACTTGATAATATATTAAGTCATTAACTAAAGTTGAGAGAGTGCCATATCAAGCTACTGAAGTGTTATCATCAAGTTCTGCTACTTGTCACGTGCAAGTAACTGTGTATGTAATAGTTATAGGATCAGGACGTTGCCGACTCCTACTTCTCCGTGGTGCAATGGGACAGAAAAGCCTCCTGTGTTGCACGTCCACTAGAATGCAGGTCTCTGTGGGCGCTCATGCAATAAAGTCATGTTATGTCACTTTTAAACTTCCCATAAGGAAAAGTATGTATTTCTAAGTTAAGCATCTATCCCAGTTCAATCAATCCTGCCAGTAAGTTACCAGTATGATAAGTGCCCCCCAGATACTATTAGAACTGTTCATTTTTAATGTGCAAGTTTATAAAACTTCTTGAAGCGTGATTGTGTCCCCTTGGCCAAAAAGCTCTGAGTTCCCTGCCCATGCCCCACTTTTACATTAAAGCTGCCACTCCTTGGAAGATACGTTTTCCCAATATGAAAGAATTTTGAAATTCTAGTGTGTATCACCTGATGAGTTTATTAAAAATACAAAATTCTGGGCCTTGAGCTCAGAAATACTGATTCAGTAGATGTGGCCCAGGAATCTGCATTGAATAAATTGTGCAGGTTATTCAAATGCAGGAGGTATTGAACCTTCCTTTGAGAATCACACTCTGAGGCATAGAGGAGAAAGAGGCAGATTAATTAACAAGCCAGTGTCTTTTGATAAATACTTTAAGAGGAAACAGAGCAGAGAAAATCAGTATGTAAAGGTCTGTAAAGGACCTGAGTCCCACTAGAGCTAAATAGATGGTAATTCTTCACATTATACATGTAAATGAATGAAAAAGATACGGAAATCATTATCAGGTTAATTTCATTTTTTAAAGAAAAACTCATTTACTTAAGTAAAGAACTTTTAGTTATCAAAATGCCAAACTTTGAAATGACAGTATTTTCATTCGCTTGGTGAAACCCTAATTCTACAGAATCATGCTTCTTCTGCATGCAGGATTGATGTGTGTCTCCCAAACACTGAAGACACACAACCTCAACCTGCTCTTTTAAAATAAATAGCAGTTTTCATACTTGTCTCTTCCTAAGAATATCTCTTAGTCTCTGAACCTCTATGTGTTTGCTCGTTGTGTCAGGGCAAACCTCAGACTCAAAGACAAAAGTGAACAGGTGAACATGTTGAAACTGGAGGCCTTTCTTTGCTGTCAACTATTTCACTCGGAGGAAAGATCACCAAAGGGGGCTAAATGGTTGAAGACAAGTATTCAGATGAAGTCAGTATTACATTCAGGCCGCTCTATTCTTTTTTTAAAGAACCTGAGCTATTTTTCACTATGTTATCATAAATGTAGGCAGGTAGAAACCTGCAGACTCAAACTGTGAGGGAAGTAAAAGTGACAGAAGTATTTGTTAGATACTTAAGTAGCTTGGCCCATCTTCCTCTAGTGTATATCCACCAGACAAGCAGTTATGATTGCTTTACAGATATTAAATTCTGCAGGAAAGTGACTCATTCTGATTGAAAAGCCTAGCATGATGGGGCCCAAAATAACCATGGCCAGATGCCAAGTGAAATTTCCCCTAAACATGACTGTCTTGCCCATTTCCACAATCCCAGACAAGGGTTGCTTCAAATCGATTCACCACACACCCCATCCCTCTACTGGTTAGAGCAAAAGTCCTTGACTTACCTTCCCAGTCCCCTAAATTGTCCCTTCTAGCCTGCATTTCTCATCTGGCTGTAAGTTTGTGGCCAGTATTTAGTGGCTGACCTGTGGACGGACTTAGCAAAGCTCAGATCTGCTCATCTTGCTGTTTTAAAGATATTTTGATTCCCAAAATGATTAGCTTCTTTTTATACATAGAAATGTCCTCAATTACTAGGCTTGTCACACAAGAGGGAGGAGAAAAGAGAGGAGGTAAAGGGAAAATAAAGGGGTCCCTGGAAGATGTCTGGTGTGAGCCAGCACTGGTTCTGCCTATGAACCCTTCACCCTCCTCCTTCAATAGGGTTTGGAAATTGGTACAAGTCTTTCCATTCTATTATTTACCTTGTGATTCATATTTTTTTTTTTAAAAAAGGATCAGTTTACCTATAACATATTGTGACCAAAAATAAAACTAAAATCAAGAGAATTTTGCTAGTTGACTTATATTTTATAGGGTGATGAGAATATACTATGCCTTATGCCAAGTGAGTATCAGTGTATCAACCATCTTCATTAATTAAAACTGCATGTACTGATGGCCCATTCTGTGCCAGGCACTGAGTTGAAATAAAGGTCCCACTGTGCTCGCTTTGGCAGCACATATACTAAAATTGGAAGGAAACAAAGACGATTAGCATGGCCACTGTGCAAGAATGGCATACAAATTTGTGAAGCATTCCATATTAAAAAAAAAAAAAGCGGTCCCACTGATCATTACATACATATCACCCAAACTTAAAAAAAAAAAATGCAGTCTTAATTTCTACATGCCACTTGAGTTTATTTATTTTAATTTTTATAAAAGTTTTTCATTTCTTGCCCTTTATTATCACTAAAGAATATTTTCAATGTTTTCAAAATCTTCTATGATGGTTCATATGTCATCAGACTGTGGTTGGTACACACTGGGATGGAACTGCCATCCAGGGGCTTAGAGTCTGGTTGGCGAGAGAGATTAATCAAAATATGATGATCTAACGCAGTAACCATGTCTGTGATCCTAAGTTGAGATTTCACCTAATAAGTAATAACAATAATTATTTCCTCATTTTTTTCCTGGGTATTAATGGTCAACTTTAGAGAGATGCTATATTAGTACAATAACACAAAACACTCAAAATATCTCCATTAGATTTTAATTTTTTTCTTTTAATTACAGTAGAACATAGGTTTAGCTTTCTTCATTTCACAATACTTTAAATTATAATACATCTAATGAATGAAAGCAGGTGGTTCTCCCTGGCTCTGTGATTGAGTTTTCTGGGCCCAGGAGTAGAAACAGGCTACCCTGTGCAGACAGCTGAGAGCACCACAGCAAGTGAAGCTGAGAAGAGGAATTGAGGAGATAATTAGGCCTATGAGAGTGAACCAAGTAGTGTCAAGTAAATAATTTAATTCTAGCCTTTTTTCATTAATATTAAAAAATTAGACGAAAGGAGAGTTTTGGCTGTCTCCTTCTAGTACCCATAAATTACATGTGTAGCATTAAAAATGTCTATTGCTGGTCTAGGCTTTTAAAAAGTAGCTCAGGGATTAGATTAGCTATAGGAGGTCTGAGACTAATACCTAGGATTCTGACTCCTAAGGCAATGTTTTTTCACTACCATATACAATAGCCTGATCGTCAGCAAGAGATATCTTGCTGAAAGGGACTTTCTTGTAGGACATAAAGGCAAATAATGATCTGTTCTGGAATGCCCAGCAGAATCCTTTAGCTTTAGTCTTCAAGATTCAAGTGTGGGCAGCTGTCAAAAAGAGCGAGTTCTCAGCAGAAACAAGGGCATGGGCACAGGGTGAGGCAGTGGTGGGAGGGGTAAGGATTGTCTCTTTCTTCTCCCCTGTCCTGCCCCAGGCCAAAATGTTCCCTTGACTCTCATTTCAGAATCAGAAGTCAGAGGCAGCACTTGTAGAATGGCTGGATATTCACAAAAGCACTGCTCTTCCTTTCAGTACCCATCCAATCTGAAAACCAGAATGATTGTAATCTTTGATCTCTGGATTCAGCCACGGGGTTTAGAAACAGCTGTACGTGAAGAGAGACGCTAAGCTGATCAATTATTTTTCTAAGTCATTTTCTAACAGTCATATGAGAAATCTCATGACAAAACCCGACACAATTTAAACACAACTTTAAAAATTGCTTTCAGATATTATTATAAAAACACATCAGTAATTAGTTGATAAAACTAACAATGTAATAGGGAGGTCAGAAATTGAGTTTTTACAATTAATAATAGAAATCACAGAAAACACACCATTCAAAGAAGGTAAGTGCTATTTAACACATTTTTCTCCTTTTCTGGAAATGAAGGATGACAGTCTCAGAACTTCAAGAAGTAGAGGTATTTCTGTGAAAAACAATCAATTAGATGGGTCAAATTAAGCTATCAATCATTTACATCTAGGTATTTCCATTAACATTTACAATCTGATCAAAGTTTTGGCTCTCCAGCTGGTCCCCATAAATTATATTCACAACACCCCAAATTTGTAAAGTGTTCAGTCTCAATTAAAAATAATTTGAAATTAAATTGGCAAGGGTGTGGTGGGTGAGGATTGAAATGCAAAGCAGTGCAGGCCAGAGGGTACAGTTAAATTTGAACCAAAGCCACAGCATCTTGTTATAAATATGCTTAAAATGTAAAGTCTTTGTCTTTGCCAAATGATGTGGGAAACTGAGAACATTCTGTGGGGATAATTGAAAGAAAGTAAAGAGAAATCCAAAGTTACTTTTGATTTGAGGTATTCAGAAAATGCAAAGCCAAAAAGATTTTTGATTTTGTTTTGGCTTGAATTATCTAAACATAATTGCTATAAATTTCTCCACTTCAGTTATTATGTTTCCCTTAGAATAAAAGATACAAGGATACTATTTAGAAGCATGTTTGTTGAACAACAGCTAGAGTGAATTAATAAGTATAGTCTATACAAACACGTAAATCCCCACAATATTTCCTTTCTTCTTCTCACTTCTTTCTTGAGAATATCTGGAATTTTAATTGCCAATTATTCTTTTTTAAAGTAATCAAATACTATTTACATTTAACTATAAGTTCTATAGTTTTCCTTGCTCACTTATTATTTTTTTAACTCATAGTTTTTCTTAGACTCATTTTTTTATTTTGCTGTAACCTATCCTCTAGAAATTCTTTCTGAGAAATTCTGTGGGTGGTAAACTTCATGACTTATAGGTCTTAGCATTAGTTTGCATTCTTGATTCAAAATTATTTTCCCACAGAAATCTTGAAGAAATTGTTTCACTATTTTCTTGCATTCAGTGTTGCTGATGAAAAGTCAGCAGAACATATTAATCTAGCACCAAGTAGGTAGGTTCTGGAATTTAAACAATGAAAGAGATAAAGGAGTTCAGGGTTTTTACAGTGAGTGATTAATCTGAGCAAGGAGTGAAGGGTGGACAAAAGGGGGGTGATGAGAGTTTGAAAGTGGTAGGATCAATGGATTGGACTTCTTGACAAGGTCAAACGATAGATGGAGTGGGCATACAGAGGAGGTTTGATTGTTAATTTTATGTGTCCATTTAACTGGCCCATGATACCCAGATATTTGGTCAAACGTTATTCTAGATGTTTCTGTGAGAGTGTTTTTGGATGATATTAACATTTAAATTGGTAAATTTAAGAAAAGCAGATTTGAGTAAAGCAGATTGCCCTCTGTAATGTCTGTCGGCCTCATCCAAGCAGTTGGAGGCCTTTGGACTTGAATTGCAACATCAGCTCTGCCCTGGGTCTCAAATCTGCCAGCCTACCCTGAAGATTTTAGACTTGCCAGTCTCCATAATTGCATGAGCCAGTTCCATAAAATCTCTCTCTCTCTCTCATACCTATCTATCTATCTATCTATCTATCTATCTATCTATCTATCTATGTATCCAGGTTCTGTCTATTTGGTTTCCCTGGAGAATCCTGACTAACACAATAGGTGAGCTGGAAGGAAACACAGAAAGTCATGGTCAGAAGGTAAAATTGAGGATTTCTGATTGAATTATCTGAATAAATATATGTAATCTCTGATAGATTAAAAACATTAGTGAAATTTTTCTAAAATGCTTAACCCATTCACAGGGCATTAATAAAGCAGAGGGAGTGTTTAGTTATACGCAGTATCCCATTTCCTTAGGATGTACTTAAGGTTAAGCTCTGTTCTTAAGGTTATACTTCAGATGATAAAAATAAATAATAGTAACAGTGTTAATGGTGATGACATTGGTAGCAATAGTGATATTAACAGCTAACAATAACAAGTGTTTTGTCTATGTCAGGCTCTATGTTAAGCACTCCAAGTGCATTACCGCATTTCAGCTTCACAGTAATTATGAGGTAAGCACACTAGTTAGCGTTATTTTAGAGATGAGGAAACTGAAACGTATAAAGTTGAAACAAATTATCTAAGACCATATAACAACTAAGTGGCGATGTGGTCCTGGAAACCAGATCTGCTTTATCACTCCACTTACCTCTTTGTATATTTAACTTGGACACTAAGGTAGAATAATCTAGAATCACTACCTTATTCTTCTTCCCTTCCCCTCTACCATATCTTGCTCACGTGTTATTCTGTCCTCAGTCTTCTTCCTGGACCCTAGTGAGCTCGTGTCACTAACTAGATGCTCATCCTCGGGCAATTCACATCAGCTATGCAGACCTCGCCGTCTCATTCTACAATGTGAGGCTATCTTGGCCTCTGTGCCCCTTCTTGCCCCTCATCTTGTGAGCCTGTGCATTTGCCTAACATTTATTTCAGTAGCTGTACTTGTTTTCTTTCACTGCGTAACAAATCACCACAAACATAGAGGCTTACTACAACACAAAGTTATCATCTCAGTTTCTGTGGGTCAGGAATTTTGGCAAAATGTAACTGGATGCTCTGTTCAGGGCCTTACAAGACTGAAATCAAGAGTCACCTGGGGCTGTGAGCTCATCTGAGGCTCGGGTCCTCTCCCAAGCTCACCAGTTGTTGGCAGAATTCCGTTCCTTGTGGTTGTAAAGTCCCTGTTTTCTTGCTGGCCTGTGGTCGGGGATCACACTCAGCTTCCAGAGGCCACCTGCACTTGCCTGATATGTGGCCTCTCCACAGCCACAGTTTGTGTTTTCGAATCCACCAGGAAAATCTCTCTGATGTGTCTCCCTGTCTTCTAGAACCCCTACTAATAGGGCTCATCTGACCCACCCACACTCAAGGAGAGATTTTTTTTCCCCCAAGCAATATGATTTAGAGGGCCATCCATTCTGATACATGTTGTTTTTGCTCATTTATTTTTATTTGCTATATTGAATCCCATTGTATGAACATACCAGTCATCCTTTGGATCTTAGTTCACACATTTCTTCAGGAAGGACTTTTCAGATCTGACAAACTCCCCCCAACACCTCATTGCCATGTAAATAGATAGATAGATAGATAGATACAGATCAATCAGTTCCCCTGATGAGGCACTCTCATAGCACTTGGTAGTTTTCTTTGTAATGCATTTTTACTACTCATGGTTATTTGGATTACTTGGTTAATTTCCCTCTTCCCCACCAGTTTATAAGCCCCATGAAAGAAACAATAATGTTTATTTTGTTCACTATCATGCCCTCAGTTCCTAGCATGAAGGAGTTCAAGACGTATTTGTTAAGACTGTTCTGGTGCAAACGTTTCTAACAGCGTGGTTCTGATAGAATTATATGGCCGTGGGCATTGGTGAAATGTGGAAGAGCACTTCAAAGTCAAACCCTCTGTCAGTGAGAGCAGGAAACTGGAGGTTGGTGCACACAGGGCAACAGACTTTGGAGCTGCAATAATGCTGGATTCCTGCAGTGGAGGGACAGTCATTGCTTTTCTTTTCTCCGTCAATAGAGAATTAAGTGTGTGTTTATGGGGCTCAAGGTTATTTTCTTTTGAGAGAGTTAACTGATGGAAGGTCAAATAAAGCCACAAGTTTTTACTTAAAGAAAACAGAGAAAATGAAGAATTACTTTAATTATGAACAATGTGTCAAAAGACATGTTTCCGAAATTAATCTTTTTTGGGAGTGTAAAAATTCTTCCTATAATTCATTTAACTCCTCTTAAAAAAGGAGGGGGCTACGTTCTACCCAATCCTTCTCTTGTAGACACATACACACACACACACACACACACACACACACACACACACACACACACATACAGTGTTCAGTTAGCTCCCGCTCAGATTACAACAAACAACATGAATTAATTACAGGCATTAAAGCTTTTCTTTCCAAGGTGTTTGTTTTCCAAAGATTAGTTTTTTCCGTTAGCTGCAGGAGGTACCCCTTTATGGTTAAAGAAGAGGCTCATTCTGGAAAGTGACTATAAAAGCCTTAGCACTGCTCCCCTCCTTCAAAACACCCCAAACCCAAGAGGTCAAGGGTCAGAAATGTTACACATCCAATTGTGTCTTTTAAAGACAGCTCAACTGAAATTCTCCTGGAGGAAGAGAGCAGAACAATCTTGGAATGGCTTGACTGTTAACATTTGTTCTTAATATATCAAAATTCTCCTACTCCTGTTCACAGAGTTTCTGAGTATTCTGTGAAGACTTTTCAGTTGAAAATCAGTCCGATCCCAGTAGTATTGGAGGATTTAAAAGAATGGAGAAGGTGTTCCGTTGGATTTCTTTTTTCCCTTCAATGTAGATTAGTGAGAAAACTCTGACGTTGTTTCTTACAGGTCAGGGTTTGTTTGTTTGTTGGTTTTTCCTTCTTGGTCTCCCTAAGGGGAATGTGTTGGTAGGGGAGGAATTGTAGAAAAACAGGAAGGAGGAAGCGAAGTGTGGGAAGAGAAGGATCTAAGATTGAAGATGTTAAGTGTAAAGTGAAATTGTCAGGATTTAAGTAGCTTCATCTAACTAACCTGCCATGAGCTCTGTGTGGTGACATTATAACGGTCCTGCAATCTGAAACCCAGGAAAGGCAAGGAAAAACAGGGGGAAATTTGAGGTTTCCTATACAAATTCTGGCCAAGAGCCAGAAGCTTTGAGGGTTTTGCAGTCATTTTCAGACTGGTCATGTTTCTTTTTTGTTTTAACTTTACACTCATGCAGATTTTCTGGAAGTTCAAGGAGAGAGTTCACAATATATTGGCCTTGGCTTCAATGATTTGTGATAAACAGTAACCTTCTGCAGGGTTTAACAACGGTGGGACAAAGCACACTGTAAAGAATACAGGGTAACTTCATATAGTATTAAGGAGTCATCGACATAAAAGTCCATGAAATGTTAGGTCTGTGAACAATGGCAGAGCAGAGTAGCAGAAAAACAGTTACTGAAGATAAGTGGCTAAACCTAACGCTGGATGTAAGGCAGGCAGCAGGGGATACAATGTCAAAAGAAGCAGGTCACAGATCTCTATCTCTTGTCTCAGCAGAGGAGGTCAACCAGATGTATAAAAACAACTAAGGATTTGGAAAGAGAACAGTGGGTCCTTTCCTTCTCCCCACATGCAAGGGAAATGGATGTAGTTTTAATAGAAATAAGTGAGGAATAGATATTCCCAGCTCCCCACATACCAACCCATTGTACTGACACTGATGATTTGCTCAGGGTCAGATGAATATCTTTAGAAGCTCTTAACATGGAAAATATTATGAGGTCCTTCCCACTGGCAATTTAAAACAATACCTAAAGAGTGAAACACAACTTGCAGGAATGCTGAAATTAAAATAGCCTCTTTCTAGATCTTTTTTTATAAGAAAAATAGCTTTATTGAGGTGTAACTGACATACAATAAACCAGATGTGGGTTTTTTTGTTTTTTGTTTTGTTTTGATTTTTGCGGTACGCGGGCGTCTCACTGTTGTGGCCTCTCCCGTTGCGGAGCACAGGCTCCGGACGCGCAGGCTCAGCGGCCATGGCTCACGTGCCCAGCCGCTCCGCGGCATGTGGGATTTTCCCAGACCGGGGCACGAACCCGTGTCCCCTGCATCGGCAGGCAGACTCTTAACCACTGCGCCACCAGGGAAGCCCAAACCAGATGTTTTGATTGCAGAATCTGGCTGAGTTCACTGGAGCTTGACTTCTCTTATTGGTGTGGGGCTGGCGGCTCAGCTTTGTTGGTGCCCTGGGCCCACAGTGAGTCTGCTTGTTGGTTGACCCACCCCTGGACTCCTTCCAGATCCAAACAGGGGCTGGAGAAGGCAGAGGGAGAGGACCGGGGCACAGGAACAGAGCTTACACTGGATAACTGTGGAAAGCCTTCC
Organism: Orcinus orca; assembly: GCF_937001465.1. Lineage (NCBI taxonomy): Eukaryota > Metazoa > Chordata > Mammalia > Artiodactyla > Delphinidae > Orcinus > Orcinus orca. The sequence goes on along the minus strand of NC_064561.1, from coordinate 119,608,281 downwards.
AGAATCATCTTCCCTCTGAAGTGGTCGCTGGTCCCAGGTCTCAGCCCTCCTGGCCAGTGAGGAGGGTGTGAAGCAGTCCTCTTCCCTACATGGGCTGGGCTGCTGCATCTGAGGTGGGGTGAGCGAGGGGAGAGCCCTGATAGTGCCATGGTGGTCACTTAGCAGTTGAACTTCCAGGCTGCAGAGTCAAGCCACTGAAGGGAAAATGTCTGTACTTGAAGTAATCATAGGCTTTCTCCTCTAATACCAGCCTGTCCTGCCAGAGTGTCAGCAGCACAAAGGGCCCCAGTATTCTTCCTCCATCACAGAGTACATGGCACATCCCCCTGCCGCTTGGCTCCCAGCTCCCTGTCTGGACAGGAACACAGCTGGGCTTTCATCTAATAAGGGGCGGATTCAAGCTGATTACTTTTGTTTGGCCTTCACTGAAGACAACAGAGCAGGAGGCATTTTACATTTGCCTTGTATTCGAAGCCCCAATGCAGGAAGACTCAAGAACATTTTCTTCTCAGAGCAAAGGCTGCTAAGAGGCTGCTAACATTAAGAAAATGCTCAGAATTTTGTACAGAAGGCATGTATTACTTGCATCATCAGAAAAATAAAACAGGATTCATTTAAAAGAGGCAAAAAGAGAAAATCATCTGAATATTTTCAGTAATTGCCCAAAAGATAAATTGCTCTCTTTTCCTTACTCTCTCCTTGGCAATATCCTCTACCCCCATGGCCCCAACATTCCCCATAGGCTGATGATTCCCCAAATCTATATCCTCAGCCCAGTCTTTCATATGAACCCCAAACTCATATGTATCCAACTGACTGTTTGTTGTCTCAATATATAAATATATCACAGCTTCCTCAAACTTCACACCTGAGACACTGAAATTCTTTATTCTTTCATGACCTTCCCCAAATCCTCACCTCCTTCTATATTCTTTCCTTATTTATCATGCACTCAATCAATAATCCAGTTGTTCAAGGTATCCTTCTCTCCTTTTTTCATTTCCCTTTATCCTAGCATTTCCTATATCCCATCAATTTTCTCCTTCTGGTAAAATCATACTTTCCTGTATAATAATACTAACACTTACTTAGCACTTGTGTTGTTCCAGGTACTATTCTAATTGCTTTGTATGTATTAATTCATTTAACCCTCACAATGACTCTAAGAAGCAAGTACTATTTTAATGCCTATTTTACAGCTGAGGAAACTGAGGTACAAAGATGTTATATAACTTGCCATATAATATCATACAACAGGTAACTAAAGGAGGAAGGGCTCAGACCCAAGTGAGTAACGCCAGGGCCTATGCTCTCAATCCCAGTGCTGTTCTGCCTTCTCAAATTATCTATTATATACATTATATACATATGTATTTACATATACACCCTCCTCTCCATCCTCACCGCTTAGATAAAGCTCTGACCATAATGTATCTGAACGATTCCTCCTTCCTAAACCACAAATGTGCCACAGTCCTGCTTAATCTCAATGGATTCTTAGGAATGATTCTCCATCATTTTCTCAACTGGTCATTCTCACAGATGTGTTGCTGAATTTGAGGCAACATGCACATATTTTGCCTTATTGGTTCACCAGGGCTAATACTGTGGCAGTGACATCTGTCACACAGAACACTGAATTGAGGTGATGATGAAATGATGGAGAAGGGATGTGCGTTGCTATGTAGCCTAGAGAAATGTTAAGTTGGGCCAAGGAAAGCACATGTCCACGGAACACGAGGGAACTTTGCCATCTTTGTATAATCAAGGCAGGATGCAGTTCTACTCAAACAGTTGACAAAAAAGATCTGCTGTAAATATGGATGCAAGTTCATTTCTCTCAGGTGCCACCAGAAATCCAGTGTACAAACAGATGTGAGAAACTCAGACCTGTTAGGAAAAGCAAGTCTAGAGGATAAAGTTTAAAGTCCTTCTCACATCGACAACGCCATTTGTCTATTCTCTGGTCCCATCTACCATCACCCCACTTCTCCCTTCACCCCAAACTCTGCTGCAGCTGTAAGGATGTTATGTCTGAGCACATATTCCTCCTTCATGCCTCCCCGCCTAAAGATTCTATCTCCTCTGCCTAGACGGCCCTTTCTTGTCTTTCTGGAAGGTGTGTTTTTGTTTTCTAGGGTTTCACTCAAAGATCATCTCCTGTGCCTCGCCTACACTTTGCACTGCATAGATAAGCTACTATTCTCCCCTATACTGTGTTCATATACTCACCTAAATCAAATTCGATTACAGTGTTCCACAGAACATCGTAATCGTTCATTCTTATGTCTCCCTCACTAGACCGGGAGCTCCTTAAAAGTAGGGTCTTTGCTCTGGTCATCTTTATATAGCAATTCCAAGCATACTGAATAACATATTGTAGATGCCCCATAAATACCGGAATGGAGGAAGATACACTGTTTCTAAACTATTTAGTGAATCAGGTCACAAATGTGTTGTTTTGGCTGAAATGACCTGTATAGCACATTCTCTTTGAATTTATCATTTTTATGCTACGAAGGAGAAAACACCAGAAAGCTTTATTTCAGCTAGTTGTCCTTTTTCCTCAAATAACATGGGAATACCTATTATAAAAAGTGCCAGTGAAGGGCCAGAGATGCTTTAATGGAATCTGAGGATGAAGGGAAGGAGTTTCCGTGTGCCAGCAACTTAAGATTTTCCTGCTTCAGCTGTCCTGCCAGAGAGTATAATTCGGGAACTGATCTCAAGCTGAGCAGAGGAAAAAATTAGTTGCTTCATGAAAATGGCCAAATGTTATCAACAGCTATTTTGTGAGAGGAGCTGTGTCAGGAGCCATCCCCAGGTAAAATGGACTTCTGCTGAATTCCAGCCATCTGCAGGCTTAGGAAGCCTCACAGTACATCTCCTGAGGGAGCCTTTTCAGTTTTGTGCTTTTTCTGATGCTAAGAAATCAGACCCTTGTGATTTACTACAGGGCAGTTATAGGGATGAAGTCAGCTATTTCCTAGGAAATCTAAAGACTGAAATGAGAAATTCAGAAAATCAAAATATTTTCTATGTTAGAAAAATATATATCAGAAAGCTTGAAAAGTAGAAAAAAAATAACTCTGCTTAATAAGATGTAGAGTAATGAGAGTCTGAAAATCCTTTTGTTTCCAGTATATTTTTGAAATATCTAAGCTGTATTAGTTTGCTTTTTTGCCTGGGGAATTACAATATTGTGACTGTGTAAAAGAGTATCATTCTAAATAAATATTGTTAATTTCATTGAATATATCTTTGAAGGTTTAGTGTTTTGATGTTTGAGGTCTCCATAGCGTATTATAGAGAAGGAGTGTAGCACAGAAGAAGTATTAAAGGGCTCCAAGTAAGAAATGCTAGAGTCTGGCTTTATCATTTACAAATTCTGTGACCTTGAGCAAGTCAGTTAGTCCCCGCAAAGTTTCAGGTACTTCATCTATAAAATAATTTTTTAATAGTGTTTTTAATTTAATTTAGTCATTTCTGGCTGCACTGGGTCTTCGTTGCTGTTCATGGGCTTTCTCTAGCTGCTGCAAGCGGGGGCTACTCTTCGCTACAGTGCACGGGCTTCTCATTGCGGTGGCTTCTCCTGTTGCGGAGCACGGGCTCTAGGCACGCAGTCTTCAGTAGTTGTGGCTCGCGGGCTCTAGAGCACAGGCTCAGTAGAAGTGGCGCACAGGCTTAGTTGCTCTGCGGCATGTGGGATCTTCCCCGACTAGGGCTCGAACCGGTGTCCCCTGAATTGGCAGGCGGATTCTCAACCACTGCGCCACCAGGGAAGCCCCTATAAAATAATTTTTAAAGATATCCCTACCATTCCACTCCCTGTGTTCCTATCTCAGCTCATAAGGTGGAAATTGACCAGTACTTCTCAACTCATAGGCAATTCTTTGAGGCCAAACACAACTATTTTCTCTGCATTTTACTTTTCCTTCCTCTGAGAGGAAGAAGAGATGTAATTGATTGATGCAATTAGGGAGAGTCTAATATCTATTAGCCTTGGTTCCTTTTTTGGAAGGGATAATGCCTTATTTTTTTCTGTTTAAATGTGGCCACTTTTTCGAGGTGGAAGGCTATTATCTTTATTTTCAATTGTTTCAGAATCAAGAAGAGGGTATGCATAATTAACTGGTAATCTCCAGGGATTCCCAACAATAATACTTGTGATGTTAGTTGCAGATCAGGAGGGCAGAACGAGCAGCAAACCTGCCATTGCTCTAAGGACTCGATGGAAATCCCAGTGATTTTAAGATATAATACAGCAGTACAAAAAAAAAATAATAATCTTATTAACAGAGAAGTTAGTGAGGGGTTAGAGGTGGTAACATCAGAACAGAGACTCTAACAAATTTTTGAAAATCTGAAAGGGTATAAAAGGCAATTGACATATGAAATAGAACACAGCAAAATGCAGGTCCAAATCTACTAATCCCAGACTGCAGTGGAGATGGAAGTGGGAGTCAGTTTTCCCATTGGAGGCCCCAGGCTGAAGGTGGCAAATAAGGAAGAGTGTGGGAGAGAGAAACAGAGGAAACAAAGATTATCTGGAGGTCTGTGAACCAAATCACTGCCCAGTGTACCTCTCATCTCTCCTTCCTCGCACCAGAAATAGAAGGTCAAGCAGCCTAAATTGCTTGAACTGCTAAGGCTTGTGTTGTGGTATACAAGTTTGAAACCTCTTTGTCCTAGCATTTAGAGAAACTGCAACCTATCAGCTGATGTCCAGATCACTCACCCTGAATCACCAAATCATTTTATTTGACACACCCTTGTCCACATACATAAAACTGTCAGTCAAATTTCAATGTAGTGGAGGGTGCTTTTTGGGAAAGAAACCTATTCACACACCAGCAGATGACACTTATACCAATCACTTAAAATAAAGAGCCTCATTCTTTTTTTTTTTTAAATAAATTTATTTATTTATTTATTTTATTTATTTTTGTCTGCATTGGGTCTTCATTGCTGCACACGAGCTTTCTCTAGTTGTGGCGAGTGGAGGCTACTCTTTGTTGTGGTGCGCAGGCTTCTCATTGCGGTGGCTTCTCTTATTGCGGAACATGGGCTCTAGGTGCACAGGCTTCAGTAGTTGTGGCATGTGGGCTCAGTAGTTGTGGCTCATGGGCTTAGTTGCTCTGAGGCATGTGGGATCTTCCTGGACCAGGGATCGAACCCGTGTCCCTGTATTGGCAGGAGGATTCTTAACCACTGCACCACCAGAGAAGTCCAAGAGCCTCATTCTTTATTCTTAAAGTGGTTGAATAACAAAAAATATAGGAAAACTAGAAGCAGAGAAGTAAAAGGACAAAATAATAAAGCAGAAAAATCAACTTGGCAGAAAACAGAAGAGAGTTTAGTAACAGCACTTGTATAGCACTTGTTTGATGTCAGGCATTGTTTTAAGGACCTTATGTATATTAACTTACGTATTCCTCACAACTACCTTGCCAAGTATGTATCATCACCATCCTCATTTTACAGATAAGGAAACTGAGGCACAGAGAAGTGCGGTGAGTTCCCCAAGGGCATCCAGCTGGTACGTGGTGGAGGCATGATTCTAACAGGGGAGCCTGGTCCCAGAGTTTGCTCTCTTAATCAGTCTGCCCATTCTAATTAATATCCTACTGTGATGTGAGAAGACATTATATTCATGTAATAACAATAGAATGCAATATTTTAAAGGAATCTCCCCAAAAGTTGTCTAAAGATACAGAGGCAATCATGAGCAAGAGATACTGCAGCTCCAATCTATTTGCCCAATTATATTCACAAAGTGAATGTACAGACATTTTAGAAAAATTATGAAGTACTCTATTTAAACCATCCTACACAGGTGGAATCCATCCTAATATGGAAAGGTTGCCACAGAAGGAAATTCCACAAATTTCCTTTGTAAACCTTTGCGATATTTAACAACCCATATTATTAAGAAATTCTTCTTTATATCTAACCTAAATCCCTCTCGCTACATTTTTAAACATTTCCTTGTTTCCTTATTTGGTGGAGATGGAGAACAGCTGGCCAGCATTTTGCATATTTCGCCTTTAGGCCAAAATAATGACAGTTGTTTTAACTCTTCCTGGAAGGCTGTGCTCTCTATCCCTTTATTCCATTTTCTTAGATCTCTTCTGAATCCCCCTTCCATCTTCTCTGCATTTTCGATTCACCTTTAGGGCCCGTCTGGGAATTGAGCAATGCGAAAAAATTAACTCAGTCCTTTTTCAGCATTATCAACACCAATTTCTAATTTGTAAACAACACTGTTAGAAGTACTTGAATTCACACTGAGTCATAGTGAGTAAGTTACATCCTGAGAACACGGATAATGAAAGAGAAATTATACTGACGCCTCCAGGACATGGGAACATTATTAAGGGGCAAAACGGACAAGAGGGCAGCAGGAAAGAGCAAACCGTGGGTGTAGAGCAAGGACGATGAGTTGTGTTGGATGGTGCTCTGCTGAAAGTGGGAGCAAAGCTACACTCCTATGTCCTGGGTGTGTGTGCTTAGGGAGGGAAGCTCTGTGTGTGGTGAGACAACTGGGTCACTTCCCTGGGGTGATAGCATCTGCTCACAGCAGATGGGAGCTGGCAGAGGTGGGATGAATGAGCCATTTGAATGGGAAACACCAGTTCTGAGGATGACTCTGTCTTCCGGCTGCCAAGGAGAGGGCTCTGCTCCTCTGTTGGGGTGAGAGCAGGTGTAGACGGTGGTGGTGTGGAGAGACTCGGATCAGCCAGGCAAGGGCCTCCGTGGAATCCAGGACCAGTAACACCTGTGTTTGCCCAGCACAGGATGGCCAACAAAGCACTTCCACATTCTTGATTTATGTCACACTTCGCCCTGTGATGTTAACAGGCCACACATATTATCACCGCTCTACTGGGAAAGAGAGGCACGCACGATCACATGACCAGAAAAAAAGTGAGGAAAGCCCCTTGCCTTTTTGCCTCCTACTCTGGTGCTGTTTGCTCCACACCACCCTACCTTTCCTGCGAGAGTTCTCAGGGCAGGTATCAGTGAGCATTTTGTTGAGATTCTTCTGTAAGGAAGAGGGTGCCGCTTAATTAGCTAAAGACTTCCGGTACCTGAACCCAAGATGTGCAAAGGGCATGCTCCATAAACACTGAAAGGAGGTAATAATTAATATGATGAAATGGCAAGGAGGAGGTAGTTGTTTCATTGGCACGTTGAATGGCAGCCTGTAGACTCCCCCCAAACAACTGATTACCCTCAGGGGACACCGTTTACTCTGGTTCAGGATTGGACGAAGCTACCTTAACCACTGTTATACTCCTTGGTGAATAAACACTGAACAGAAAGAAGACAAGTTCTTTAAATACATGTGCTCTTTAATCATTTAAAAGAATATATTCAAAGAATTATTAACGTTATTTCCTATTCACAATACCCTAAAACCAAACATTATCCCCATCAGGGTAAACTGTGTACATTGAATTGTTCATCAGTCAAGTAAGAACTGAATACTGTGTTGAAACCAAAGCAAAATTAGTGTTTTTTTTTTTCCCACGGTAAGAAAGGGCTTCTTCTTCCCACTCCCAGAGTTTCCACACAGATTAGAGAATGGTCTATTTTATTTTAACAAAGCTTTTGGCAAAATGTTAACCAGCCACAAATGTGGCCTCCAAGCCCAGGCACCAAAGAAACTGATACTGTTCCTTTGAGAAATACATAGTTTGTCCAACAGATGAGAGAAAGTAGAAAACCCTAGTTTGTAACACGTAGTAAATGAGTAAATCCAACTATCCCAATTATGGTGTGAAATTTCTCATAAAGCAGCGGCCGTTAAGTCACGTTACACAATATCTCTTTTTATTTTTACCATATTTTGTGATGCTTCCCAATGTAAATTAATGACTAGCTTAGTGTGCTCAGTTGTTTATTCATTCAGTACTCTTACAGAAACATGGAAACATTCGGCCTGTACAGGTCAATTAGACCACATGCAACCGCCAGTAAAGAGCAAGACAGATACATCTGGTCCCTGCTCCACAGGGCAGTCACATAGGTGGCCAGATCCAGCTCTTCCTGACCAATCAGAAAGAACAGCTATTAGACATCTTGGAACCAACCATGGAAGTATAACTATGAGCAATAGAATAGAAAACTCATTCTAAATCCCATGAGGCTATCCATGGAAAAGTACAGACATTTTTTGTTTTGTATTTGACTTCATAGTTCTGCCATTTTAATCAAAAATATATTCTTGGTCCTAAGAATATAACTTCTCTAAATGATATTCCTTATTCTGTACAAATGTTCTTCATGTATTCTGATTACTGTAGGCTTAAAACTTCAATCATGAGATGATGGTGTTTATGGTGGTTTGTGGACCTACGTTCTCCATCTCATATATGTCTGAAGAATATTCAGTCTTATTTGCTCAGGGCGTCAGTAGTTATAATCTGTCTACGCAGTGTATCAAGGCATTCATTTATCTTAGTTCATGGTATAAATAAGGCCAGGTAGTATGTTTGGTCCCTCTAAGAGTCATTCATGCGTTTTACACAGTGACAAACTCCTGCTTGGTCACCCTTGAACAGACCACAGAGGGAATTGGGCATCTTTGGATGGTTCATTCCAAGACCTATTGCCTGCCAATGAAAAATGAGCTCTTGGGATCCACTAAATGTGGATTTTGTTCTATTATGTTCATCTGTAACCTTCTAATCTGCTTGTGTAGCCATTGAAATGTTTGCCCATTTCACACAGCCAGTGACCTCACAAGGAAGGCCCTTGGAGGGACCAGGAAATCAGTGTGGGTCCAGAGCTTCCAGAAAGAGCCGTCTTCACTGGCTGCACCACTCCTCTGTCCTGGCCTGGACTGGGTACCCTTTTTTGAACTTAGGCTGGGATGGCAGAGTTTCTCATCCCCTGTGATTATTTTTCTACACAGCTTTTATTAACTGAGCAGAGCAGAGAAAAGCAACTTGCATTACAGCCAAACTAATATGTGGTAGAAATTCCCTGAGGGATTAAGGTGAACATGCTGTCCCCTCCCTCTGAGAGACAAAGTCAGGAGAGTGACAAATCTGAGTTCTGCTTCATTACGCAAAATATACAATCCCCAAGGGCTTTATCTGAAAGGAATCTAAAGACTAATGAAATATCTTAAAATTCCACCCTATAAATGAAGAAACTGACAAACCAAGAAGTTAGCAAAGTGATTAATGTAGGTCGGTGGTGGAATAATGTATTAGCTTCTTATTACCATGAGCTTAAAATACAAATTTATTTTCTTAGAGTTCTGGAGGTCAGAAGTCTAAACTGAGCTGGCAGCGTTGTGTGCCTTTTGGAATCTCTACAGGAACTTTTAGAGGCTACTGGCATTCTTTGGCTCATAACCCCACAGTCCCTCTTCAAAACCAGCTATGCAGCATTATCAGGTATCTTTCCTCTCTGACCTCTGCACCTCTTGTCACCTCCCCTTCTCTGAGTCATCCTCTTACAACGACCCTTAGGGTTAATAATTTCCCGACTCAAGATCTTTAACTTAATCATGAACGCAAAGTTTCTTTTACTGTGTAAGGAAGTATATTCACAGATTTTGAGTATATGGGGTGGGGATCGGGGGGGAGGCAGGATATTATTCTGCCTACCACAAATAGCAACCAAAAAGCCTAAACCTCATTAGTGACTAAGGATCTAGCAAATACATGTGTTAATTTTGTTTTAAAAAGTTTAATAATTATTTACTAGATCTAGAATACTGTGATTGACAAACATGGCAAAGCAAATAATAGACCTGAAATTCTCTTTATTTACTTTGCAAAGGTATATTTTAAATGTAATTCGCAAGTAGAGAAGCCTTCTTAAGATCCTTAGAAAGAAAAAAAAATTAAGAATAAAACTGTGCTGACATATAGGAAACAAAGACCTCATAATCCCAATATTTTAAAAAATGATCTTACAAATCAAAAAGAATGGGATGGGGCTTCCCTGGTGGCGCAGTGGTTGAGAGTCCGCCTGCCGATGCAGGGGACACGGGTTCGTGCCCCGGTCTGGGAAGATCCCACATGCCGCGGAGCGGCTGGGCCCATGAGCCACGTCCGCTGAGCCTGCGCGTCCGGAGCCTGTGCTCCGCAACAGGAGAGGCCACAACAGTTAGAGGCCCGCGTACCGCAAAAAAAAAAAGAATGGGATGAACAACACAATAGAAGACATGGATAAAATGAGCAATTTACATAATAAAACACACAAATAGAAAATGCATATATAATAAGAAATCCTGTTTTACTTCTCAGATTGGCAAGATTAAAAAGATAGGTGAAAATAATCTTTACAGTGGCCTACAAGACCCGCATGATCTGCCTCCTGTCCCTCTCTCTGATCTGATCTCCTTCTCATCTCCACCTCACTTGTTTGCTCCAACCAAAAAAAGATGCCCTTTCACACACTGTAATAAAACAACCTTGCAATATCTACTAAAACTCAAATCTATATACCATTTGACCTAGCAATGCACTTATAGGAATTTAACTTTCATAAATATTTACACAATGAGGTTATATTACAAAAGTGTAACTAAAAAAACTTGGAAACAACCTAAATGTTCCTAACTAGAGATTTGGTTAAATAAATTAATGTAGGTTCATAAAACAAAGTACTATGTGACAACGAATTTGAGTAGGTGCGTGTGTATGTGTGTGTGTGTAAAATATTTCTCAAATATACCGGCACGGGAAGATTTCTGAATTGTGTCATTTAATATAACTAGTAACATGTCTGTTTTAGTCCTTCAGGCTGCTATAACAAAATATCGTAGTCTGGGTGGCTTATAAACAACAGAAACTTATTTCTCACATTTCTGGAAACTAGAAGTCTACGGTCAGAGTACCAGCACGGTTGGGTTCTGGTGAGAACCATCTTCCAGGCTGTAGGCTGTCCGTCTTCCCATTGTCTGCTCACACAGTGGAAAGAGAGATGAGAGAGCTCACTGGCATCTCTTTAATAAGGGCACTAACCCCATCCATGAAACCTCTGCCTTCATGACCTTATTACCTCCCAAAGGCCTCTCCTCCTAATACTATGTCATTAGGGGTTAAGATTTGAAATTATGAATTTGGGAGGGGTACACAAACATTCAGTTCATAACAATGTATGTTATGTATTATATACTTATTATACTTTGTATTACTTATAAAACAACTGTATCCTAATACACGTCCTTTCCAAAATACCTGAAAATGGCTGTAAGAGGAATGAATATTGTTTTCCATTTAGCTGATTATTGACATATATAAACTGTCTTAGTCCATTCGAGTTGCTCTAACAAATTGCCACAGAATGGGTGGCTTATAGACAACAGAAATTTATTTCTTACAGTTGTGGAAGCTAGAAGTCTGAGATCAAGGAGCCAGCATGGTCAGGTGAGGGCCCCCTTCTGAGTGGCTGATTTATCATCATATCCTCACATGGCAGAAGGGGCTAGAGATTCTCTGGAACCTCTTTTATAAGACACTGCTCCTATTCATGAGGATTCCACCCTCATGACATAAGCATCTCCCAAAGGCCCCATCTGGTAATACCATCACATCACTTTTGGGGATTCGAATTTCAACATGTGAAGTTTGGGGGGACACACACATTCACACCATAGCATAAAGCCAGAGGAAACATTTCTTCAAATCATTTTTTTAAATTTTCCCTTCCAGTCAGAGAGAAAAGACCTAGCAAAAACTGGCTTTGTCAAAATATTGGAAGAACTCATTCCTTGTAGTCTCTGTTTTACTAGTCAAAGTCACCACCGTCTGTTATACACATTATACTCAAAGCCCTTTGGATGTTTTTATTACATTACGTATTACATAGAGAAGACTTAAGCATCCTTAGAATTTTTATAAGCATATGTTCTTCCTTCCTTATGAGGAAATGTAGATCTCATTAAAGTAAATTTTTCTAAAATGAAATGTTTTGATGTATAAGCTTAGCGAGACTGCATCTGAAAGCCACAACTTTTGCTACAGTCTTAAGTATGACCAAATTGACCTACAGCAGATTTTATTAAAGACAGAGCAAAAACAACTTTGTCTTATTCTTTAAGAAAACTCAAAGACAGTGGTCTTTGTGTAATTTCTTCTAGTTTTCACATGTATATTATTTTTGTTCTCACTAAAATGGTTTCTAATCATTAGTGTCACCAGTTAAAATTATTTTAAATAACCAAATTCTCTATTTTTACATTTAATGGAGTCATTTCCAAACAATAATTTTCAAGGTTGTTTTTAACTTTTTTTCCCTGCAAATCCATACATGCAATGTTATAGACAGTTTCCCTCTGGACAACATCCTCCTAGCCATGCATGTTCGGTTTGGTCTCAATGTCCTAAAACAAAAAAACCACTGTGTAAGGTCAAGTTGAAGCAGATTAAATTTGAATTAGAAGCACTTCTGTATTAACATGGAAGTGTTAGTCATATTTCCCCCCTTCTACTCTTGGAAATCAAAGAGACAAGAAATATAAAAAGAACCCACAAACTCCATTTTGGCAACACTAGGTAGCAGATTTAAATTACAGTCTCAAAAATAAATGTGAAGGCTACCAAAAGCAGCCAAGACCAGGCAGAAGCCACACATAAAACATGAGGAAAATAGCAAAGAGAGTCACGAGATGATCCAATGGCAGCAGATTTCAAAAAACACTTCCTGCAGGCGAGAGGTTCATTGAGAGGTGAGGAAGCTGTATCCATGTTGGCAGAATTGGATGTAGGACCTGTGTGAGTAGGGCTGGCAGCAGAAGTCTTCATGAACACGGTTAATTAGAGAGAAGCAGAGAAGGCAGGGTTACATAAAAAACAACCAGCTAAGCCATATTAGAAGGAAGAAGTCTGTCTCTGAGGAAGCAGAATAGGAGAGAGCACTGCATTAGGAAGCCTGAAAAGCTACAGTTGTGTTTCTTCTCCTATAGGAGCTTTCTATGAAAAGTTGCTCAGGAAAATTCAAATGGTTCATTAATAAAAGGAATTGATACAGTATTGATACAAAGGTTACATAAGAGAAGATATGGAAAATAGTACTAAAACCTTCAAGTACAAGTAACATTCACCAGAAAATGTTGCCACAAAGCAAATGAAAGTTGTAGCCAAATGCTTCGTTGTGAATTTAAAAATTTAATAAATCAGTTTTCTCTATGAAAGAAAATCATAAAGCAGAAATAAATAAGTAAATAATAAAGATATGGAAGACTGAAGTAACATGATGAATAAGACATCTCGTCAAATCAACTGATAAAGTGCTATATGCAAGAAGAAATTTCTGACTATGGTAAACAAATGACTAATCTTTCTTTATATCATTTAAACATTTTTTCAAACATCTGTTTTGTTCATTAGATTATTTAGTTTTCTCAACAAAGAGAATTATTTTTAAATAGTTAATATTTCTGTTTGGTTTACCATCACTTTGAGGAATTTGGTGCACCTAGGTCAGTGTTTCTTGAATTTCAGTAATATAACATTTTAAATGAAGAGAAAAGTTCTTGAAGCATTAATGTTAACTATAATTTTTATTATATTCTTTAATTGTACATATACCAAAAAATGAACTGTAAGCTTGTTGTCTCACAATTGTGCTACAACTGTAAAACCAAAGCAGACAAATTAATGTAAACAAAATTACAAAAATGAAAAAGTCAAAATTGAAATTAACAGATTATGTGATAAAGTACATTGTGTGGAAATGAAGTCACCATTCACAAGACCAATAGAGAGTTCACATGCCAACACCTCTGCGCGCCTTTTGAAGATTTAAGTTTCCTTCCAAGTCTTTTTCAATTTCAAATTATGCCTAATGCTGTAATTTGTTCTTTACGTAGTGGGAAGCCATCATTTCTAAATTAAGTTATCTTTTGTTCTTTTTCTAACTAGCACACAACAATGACAAGGTACTTTTTGGTGCCAATAAGAACGTTGAAAAGAATGCAACTGTAAGCACTAAAATCAGATGGTGCTATTCAACTATAATCATTCAGAATAGCAAACTAAGCTTCTACTAATTTTATTTTAGTTTTTTGTTGAATACAAAACAGAAATTTGAAAGTTATTTTTAGTGTTCTTTCAAACCCCTGTTTGAGAAACATTATTCTAAATTTTTTAGAAACCTAAAAATTCCATATAACCACCTCTAGATAACCATACTTGGTATGTTCTTGGCAATCCAAGTGTGATTTTATAACATCCCAGAATTCTTGCTGCCTGAGTCTCACATTACACACAAGAGTACTGTTTTGTGGCTTGTTATAAGACTTAACATCAGTGTGGAAATCTCAGGAACTTAATGTTTCACCTTTTCTGAGGGTAATAAAGACTCCAAAAACTCAGGGTATGATTCTTTAGATTTAAGGGGGAGTCAATTAGAAGACTTCAAGATTCCAGAATACGTAGTTAGGGGTCAGAGTCTGAACCCAGTGGACAGATGGAGAACTTTGGAGCTGGGAAAGAATGAGAACATTAAGAACTATAAAGACATATGGTTTTATCTTCAGTACATATTACATACTATAGATGTAGAAGGGGAGATATGCAAATAATCAGTGGTAGACTCAGAGTCACCCCCCAAAATAGATTGAGATTCCACCAGTCTCTTCTCCAAGCACTGAGGCTATAGAGCCTCTAAGCTTTCACAAGGTGCCCTCCACATAGAAAATTCCCCTGGATACAGGAACTCACAAATCACTTGCTGGTCACCATTAAGTTTTCAAAGATGCCTCTTTATGAGAATTATCATGCCCTCTTCTTTACCTCCCATACTTTCTCTGTCCACTTGTTCTAGAAAGAACTGTTCTGGAAATCCCTTCAAGGTACTGTCTTTTCTGAAGGAAAATGGATAGCAGCAGGTGCTTGAGAGGTGTTTTCCCCATGAGAATAGATGGGAAATATTCCAGGTCTCTCTTCAAAACTATAATAGAATTAAGTTAACATTTAAGGCGTGACTAAGAGCTATAGGCAGAATCAACTAGTTCTTGACCATATTCTACATGTGCTTGTAACTGACTATAAAAAAGAAAAAAGTGTGCTCAGGTTAAGAGTTCCAGGAACTGGTTAGTCACTGCTTTCCATGCTTTGTCATGGAGAGCACTTTTAAGCAATGAGAACAGATAAAAATACTGATCCCACACCATATTGTTTTTATCATAAAAATATGGTAAAAACAGAGCCAGTGCAGTAAAAGTGAAATAACTATACAAATGTTATCATGCGACTCTGGTTTATTGAAGGAAAACCTCAACAAAACTATCACGTCTAGATCCAGAATCTAGGTTTCCTAGTCATAATGCACTATAACTAACAGAAGTGAGGGTTTATCCCTGCATTTGCTTAAATTTGCTACACTAACTTAGCTTTTTGTTTTTTTTAATGGTGTATCAAAATAGGTTTACTCGCTTTGGGCTTTATCTCCAAATAATGGTATTTAGTTCAGTGCTATACCCAGCCTATAGTACACTAGCAATAACATGTGATGTACTGCTAATATCCTGGAGAATTCTACTGGCTGTGTTCTTGAAGCAATGTAGCAACTTAGCACCATGCATGTTGAATAGTTATGGATCACACATGGGAGCAAATATTATCCTGTTACCTTTTGTTCTACTTTAAGTTTTTTCATCATGATGTCTCAAGAAATTTTACTATGAACTGCAAGTTTTCTTCTTTTCCTATTCTAGATGAGGAGATATTGTATGACACAGGTGTTTTCAGATGCATAAGTACACACATATATTTCTCATCGCCACAATCATTTTAACTGTCTGGATGGTATACTACCCCTGCACTTTACTCTTGGAAGTGGTCCTTGCTAACTAAGAAAATAGCTTTGGTTCATGTATTAGTCTGCTAGGGCTGCCATAACAAAATACACAGACTAGGTAGCTTAAACAGCAAAAATTGACTTTCTCACAGTTCTGGGGGTTGGAAGTTTAAGATCAAGGTGTCTGCAGTATTGGGTTATCCTTTGGCCCTTTTCCTGGGCTGGCAGATCCTCCTGCTGTGTCCTCGAGTGGTCTTCTCTGTGCATCTCTGGTGTCTCTTCCTCTTTCTGTAAAGACACCAGTCCTGTTGGATTAGGGCCCCACCCTTATGACCTCATTTAACCTTAATTACCTCTTTAAAAGCTTTATCTCCAAATACAGTCACATTGAGGGTTAGGGCTTCAACATGTGAATTGCTGGGGGCATACAATTCAGTTCATAACGGTTCATAACCTTAAAGAGATAATGGGCAGGTGTCTCAGTAATAGATAAAAACAGCCACACATTTCTCCTCTAAAGTCTCCAGATCTTTTCATGATATGTATAATCTTTTTTTTTTTTTTTTGATATGTATAATCTTAACCCCAGGGTACCGCATCACGTCATGTGTCTTTCCAACCAACGTTATAATGGACACAAACACTTCCAGATGTTCACTGCTGGCTGAATCAGCCTAGAGCTGGATTCATGAGCCCTTTTCATGCCAGAGATTGGAGAAATAATTCTATTCTGTGCTCCAACTGGATCAATGCGTAAGTGGCTGGAGTTATTTCAACTGGTATCATTTGGTCTAACCAAAAATTAAAATATGGCCTCATGAAACAAACAAACAAGCAAAGAAAGTTGAAACTACTCAGGTTAGAGGCTATAGACCACTTGACAGCATGATCTCTGATGGAAGGAATGCTCAGGCAAGCAGATAGAGCATCTCTAATTATGAGGGTGTTATAATATCACTGTTATAATATCACTGTCTAATTATGAGGGTGTTATAATATCACTGTCCTAACAAGTGTCCTTTAAGTTAGAACTGGAAAGTCTCCTCTTGTGAAAATGGAAAGTTTGCTGGGATTATTAAATGTTCATAACATGGTAGAGTTAATCCACTTGTTCTAGAGGGCAGGGACTGGGTAAAACATGAAGACAAGGATGAAATCACTCAGTAGCCTGACTGAAGTCAGGAGAAGAAATCTGCGCTCTAAAATAAAAAATTTTCTCTGAGTACCAAAAAAATGTAAACTCTGTAGACTCCTTCTATCACTTATCAAAGTCCACTGGAAGATACACAGTGGACAGAACAGGTCAGGAAAACAGAAAAGAACAAAGGCAAGACTTCAGTTCCTCTTTATTAACCACCTGAGTTTCATTTTGAAGTAGAAGAGAAGAGGAACCTCCTCCAAAACAATTTCACCATTGTCGGTGACTCTTCAGATCTCAGCCTGATTCCCTCCTCAGTTCTCTGAATCAGAAAAGAGCCACATAAGACCGTGAGTGCAAATAAAATCACACAGACCAGTAGGCTGAATGTTGATTTGGTGTACTTAGGCAGTCCTGAGAGCTCTCAGTAGAAACTGCTTTGATTTTTGACTTTTAGAAAGTTGTTCTACCAAAGGATTATTATGGTAATTGAAATTAGGAATAGAATTATGGTTGGACCCTAAATAACACGATGTGCATGCTAAAGCTGCTATTTAGCTGTTACACTGAACAATTTGGAACAATGGGAGGGACAGAGTGTACTCGTCAGGGCTCTAATTTTAATTTGGGGATTGCCAATTTGTTAGCGTTTCACTGTTTCCTTAAAGGAAATGCAGGGTCTTAAGGAACTTGCTCAAGACCTATATTTAAGTAGAAAATTATGAGCTTCACTTCCTAAGGAGGAGATACTTAACTTTTTCTTTCTTTGAGGGTAGTTCACATTCACAGTTTTCAAAATCTCTGCTACAAAATGAGAGATACTCTATGATAGATCAGTTGTAAGAGCTCATTAC
The DNA here is from genome assembly GCF_937001465.1 of Orcinus orca. NCBI lineage: Eukaryota > Metazoa > Chordata > Mammalia > Artiodactyla > Delphinidae > Orcinus > Orcinus orca. Next base: position 119,590,521 of record NC_064561.1, on the reverse strand, counting down.
TTTGGGAGCAATCCGTTTTACAAGTGTTTGCGTAACCCATTTTTCTGCAAGAAGGGGGTACATAGGGGTGCTACTATAAAGACATTATTTATAGGCAAATGTATGATAGAAGATCAAGACTAAAATTCGCTTGTCATAAGGCATAATTCTGACAGTTAATTTGCTCTTATCTTCACCTGCAGACATTTGAATGAATGTATATCAATGGCAAAGAGTTGTTATATATCTTCATTAGATGATAAAGAGGATTATTATGATAATTGAAATCAGGAGTCACAAAGAATCAGATTAGAAATTAGAGTCACAAGGAGCAAATCAGTGAAAAGTACGGAACATTTGTTTTGAAAAACAGAATAGGCGTGGCCTGTTATGTTTTCCCCAAATTGACAGTGCATCTCCCTTTTGTCCCTACCTTTTAAAATAATAAAAAAAAAATACATTCATATTGTGATATTCATACACAACAAAGCTAGGGGAGAAGTCCTTGTTATCTCAGCCTCTGAGAGAGAAGCACTATTAACAGTGCAGTGTGTTATTTTTTCAAATTTATTTTATGTATATACTATCATATTACTATTGCTGTAAGAATGGGAGCATATATAGTACATGTTGCTCTGCGATATTTTGTCACTAAACGTATCATGGGTGATTTTCTATGTCATTTGATGAGAGAGAAATGTACAAATCACAGACATGTGCTAATAAATACATTAAAAGTTTTTGGATGGGCTTCCCTGGTGGCGCAGCGGTCGAGAGTCCGCCTGCCGAGGCAGGGGACACGGGTTTGTGCCCCAGTCCGGGAAGATCCCACATGCCGCGGAGCGGCTGGGCCCGTGAGCCATGGCCGCTGAGCCTGTGCGTCCGGAGCCTGTGCTCCGCAACGGGAGAGGCCACAACAGTGAGAGGCCTGCGTACCGCAACAAAAGTTAAAAAAAAAAAAAAAGAAAGTTTTTGGAACAAACACAGGAAACTATAAACTGTGCTTTGCTCTACAAAGTGAAAATAGAGATGAGGACAGTGACCGCAAGACTTTTAATTCTCCATTTTGTTTTCTTTTAAATTATTAAAGTTTTATTTATAGCCATGAATTATTTTTATCATAGAAAGCTAGAAAAGCAAGTGAGCAAGAAAGAGAAAAAGAGAAAGGCTAAATTTAAAAGGATAAAATAGAAAAACAACCCAAGTTGATTGGTTGTGATTTTTGTACTAAAAAAAATAATGAAAGATCAAATATTTAATCTATTAAATCTTTGACTACTTCTAGAAAAGTCCATAAGCAGTAAAATTTTATCCAAACTCCCAGCGCAAAGCGTTAGCTTTGGTACAAACCAAATCGATACCCCTCTCGTCCTCTGAGATGTGTTTTCATCGTGAGCTGCCCGATCTTGCTTTATTCATGTACTCTCCATGACAGGGAGGGATAATTCTAATACAAAGCATTGTTTTTTTGTGGCCAACCTAACTAATGACTCTAATGAACAGAAGGCCCAGTAAATTCCCTGAGAAGTTTGATTTCTACAGCCTACTTTTGGGTTCTTTTTTATTCCAGGGTAATGCCTGGACCCAGTGGAGGGAAATCTTTGTTTATTTCCTTTGATCTTACTAAGAGCTCATTTAAAGCAAAGGTCCCAACTGGGGACCTGCATGTGAGGACATATATACTAAAAAGTATGATTTCTTGGCATTGTGCATCTTTCCGGTACATTGCACAGCGTCTCCTCTATGAAGACTCCAGGGAGAAATTTCCTTCTGGTCTCAAGAACAGTTGAAAGCACCTGAGCAATTGATTTGTTTTTACATTATGGACAATGTGGATTTTCCAATAAGGCCTGTTTCTGGTTTTTATATTATTTAAAATATGTAACCTAGATGTCCCTAGATCACACTAGCCTGGGGCACAAGTGAGTCACATTAAGATTAACTCCCAAATACTACTGGCTGATGAGCCTCAACCCATTGCAGAGAAGACCCCATGCTCCAAGCATTTCTGCGTATCCCTCAGGGGGAATCACATGTGTTTACATTCATTGATTTTTAAGTAGAAGAAACCAACTCTGTTAGTTTAAGCAAAGAAAAACAAATTTATTACAAGCATTAGGACATGACCCGTAGAACCTAAGGGCAAGAATGCATCCTTGCCTCAGAAAAGACTGGAACCAGAGATTCCAGTGTCATCAGGATGTTCCCTCATCTCTGTTTCTTGCTGCCTAATATTCTCTCTCTCTCCCTCTCGCTCTCTCTCCCTCCCCTGCCCCCAACCCCTCTCTTCCTCTCTCTCTCTCAGCTTCTCCTGCTGATCCAACTCAGTAACAGAAAATAAAGACAACTGAGGGCTCCCAGGTTTATATTATGCGCATCCAGCTACCTGGAAAGAGACTGAAAAATATTTCTGTGTCCCAATTCTGAATTTCTGGGGAAGGGATTGAGAGCTGATAGTCACAGCTTGAAGAGAGTACTCACCTTTGTTTGCTCACTGTGGCAATGGTGACAAGGACATGTGACCTTGCAATGACCTTGTGGTTAGGTGGGTGGGAGAGTAGTTCCCAGAGAAGGGGATGAGCAGAGCTATGCTGACAGCAGAAGACAGCTTCGGGGGAAAGAGACTGCCGTCTGGGTATGGCCACCCTGCCCCATGGCCCCAGAGTGAGCTGCTGGGCTCATGCAAAACTCTGCTCTGCATTGCTCATCTGATCCAATTGCTGAGCAGTTTTAAAAGAGATTTTTTTTTAAATGAAAGCAATATTTACTGAAGATGTGACCTTTGATACTGCTGATTGGTGAAAAACCTTTCTGGAAGAAAATTTGGAAATAGGTATTTAAGAGCCTTAAAATGCAAAGATCTTTCAACCCATTTCTGGAAATTTATCTAAGAAAACAGACAGATATATGTAGAGGTTTATCACATAATGAAATTGTTTATAGTGGAAAATTGATATGATGTTAAAGTGTTATAGTAGTTGGATAAATTATAGCACATTCGTATCATGGACTATAACATCCATCTAAACATACAGTATATTTATTGACCTGGAAAGATGGTTGTGTATAATAATAGATATGAAACAGAACAGAACACACAGCACAAAGTTAAATAGTCATTTCAGGTTGAGCAAGTATAGTTGATTTCTATATATTTTCTCCAGATTGGTTTATTTATGTTTTCTAATTTGTCCTCAAAAATCATGTCACTTGTATAATATTTTTTTAAGCTTTTGAAAAATCACACTAGTGATACAAGTTTTTTCAACACATAAATGTTACCCCAGCATTAGAAATAAATGTTTGTACATCCTTCTTCAAAAAACAGAAAGGGCAGCTCTCATAGTTATAGAGACTATGCTATGTAGCCCTCTGTATATTAATTTCATAGTCAGCATTCAAAAATAGGAGAAGGAGGGTGAGAATAAAGAAAAAGTGAACAGAGATCTAAGGAAAAAACTTCTCCCTTTAACACCTTTGTCAGCTCTCCATCCTTCCATGGTTCTCCAGCAGGGGTGGTACCACTCCTAGGGGCTGTTGGGAGATATTGGGCAGAGGACATTTTTGGTTGTCCAGGGACTAGTGAGAATGACTGACATTTAGTGGGTCGAGGGGAGAGAGGCTGGCTACCCTACAAGGCTCGGAAAATCCAGAACAAGAAAGACTTGTCCTGCTCAAATGTCAATCACACCCTCCACTGAGAAACCCTGCTACACTAAACCTCTCTGAATAAAATCCAAGGCCTTCACTCGCTAACCCCTGCCTATTTTTCTAATCTCCTCTCTCCCAGCTTCCCTTCCTGTTTTATACCCTGCTCTGTCCCACTTTAATTCCTTTTTCCTCTGTCCCATGCCTTAACCATATCAAATTTCTGGCAATTCTCATAGAGTGCCAAGAAGTATTATGCTTCTCAGCTTTCATTTGGTTTAGATTATTTGCTCTGCCTAGAATACTCCTTTCATAAAGTCCTACTTATTCTTGAAGATTCAGCTTAATCATCTCCTTTGTGGAGCCTTTTTTGGATCATAATTCTTCCCCTTTTTTGCCCTCATTGTTACTTCTGTGCATCGCTATTGTAACACTTAAAACACAGTACAGTATTTCATGTCCGTATTCTCCTACTAGAGGTACAAGTTCCTTGTGGGCAAGGAGGGAATACTTCTTCATGGCTTAACCCCAAACAAGAGGAAAAAATCTCATGTTGCTCAACAAATGCTTGTTAGCTGGGAGAAAAAAATGGAAATCAGCTTTTCTTTCTGTTGCCATTGAAAAAAAATAGAAAATTAATTCAATCAGTAAAAAAAAAAAAGTTTGATTTCTGCCTTCAAATTATTTTCCATTTCAATAAAAATAATGTTGACATCTGCTTCATTACCATCGCACAAAATGATTGGGGGAAAGAAAGGCAAGAAAATATATTTATTGGCTCCAAATGTGTCCAAAGGCTTAAATGCTAAGAAATCCACATTTGTGTATGGTATGTGATATATATATGTATCATTCTATTGGTAGTACAGTTTATTCTATTATAATGTAGACCTGCTGGCAAATGCAAAGCAAGTTTAGGCTAAGAAGAAATTTCAATAATCTTTATGATTGAAGTTCAAGGAACTCCGAGGAGATTCATTTTTACTGACGCCTCTTTTTGCTTACAGAACATATGCTATGTTATTGTGATCACTGAATTTAGGGAACTGAGCTATAAAAACATATTGAGCAAATTAAAATTAAGAGTCGGGGCCAAAGACAGTGATCTCACTTTTGTTTTATGTGTCTTGATCTTTAAGGTTAAATGTTTTCCTCCTTCTATTAATATAAAATGTTTAGAAATATATTAGTCATTTATTAATAGGGCATCTATTAATTATGTTCATATTTTAGGAAACAAACACAGTTCTCTATTCTTTTTTTTTTTTTTTTGCAGTACGCAGGCCACTCACTGTTGTGGCCTCTCCCGTTGCGGAGCACAGGCTCCGGACGCGCAGGCTCAGCGGCCATGGCTCACGGGCCCAGCCGCTCCACGGCATGTGGGATCTTCCCAGACCGGGGCACGAACCTGTGTCCCCTGCATCGGCAGGCGGACTCTCAACCACTGCGCCACCAGGGAAGCCCCAGGTCTCTATTCTAATTAACAACTTGAAGCAATTAAAACATCAGATTTGTGAAGGGTGTCATAACCATCTAATGTTTCAACTGGCTATTTTATTCCACATCAGACACCACTCTTCCCCCTTGAAAATGATATAACTACAATGTACTAAGCACTGTGTATATTACTGTGGCAGAAGCAAAAAATAAGAATCTGAACCCTCCCTTCTAACTGTTCAAACTTTAGTAGAAGGAAGAAAATATACACATAGATAAAGTAAAAAGAGTAATGACAAATCAGAGGAGAATCTTCTGGTTGCAGGAAACGTGAGAACATCTGAGGTAAAAATTGAAAGGTGGATAAGTTTTGGACTGCTTCATTCATGTGGATGAAGACTATGACAGATTCAAAAGAAACAGTCCTTGCAATCATAAAGATTTCACAAATAGTAAATTATTTTATTTGAAAATTAGGATGTATCTGTTCTTTATTTTAAAAATTATGAGTAGGATTTTTGCTTCAGGTCAAAATGGAATAACAAGGACTGGATCTACCCTCCTGCCTGAAACAACCAAAAATCAGAAAATACCTGAAACAATGGTGTTGAAGACACTGAACATCTATCAATAAAATACAAAGATTCCTGAGAGATGGGAAAGAAACAAAGTGAGCAAATTGCCCCAGTTTACTGCCAGGGACCACAGCACAGAGAAGGAGAACTTGGGCGGAGTACTGCAGATTCCCTGAGTTGAGGAAATAATGAGAGTCTGGGGAAATAAAAGCAGCAAGACCTTGAAGGACAGAAAAACAAAGGAGAAAATTTTACAGAAAAAGAACTCCGGAGGCTCTTCAGAGTATCTCCATTGAGTATTCAACAGAGTATTGATAAGTGCATGCATGAGGAAACCACCCGGAGCTAGGGAAAAAACTACCCCCAAAATAAAAAAGAATAGTACGTGGCACTCACACAGGGCAAGAAGTATTGTCTGTCCCACCAGTCAGACAGAAAAAACTCATAATTCAGAGGGCATCACAGAATACTTAGAATAGTCTTACTAAATGAGTGAACAGTTAGTCCTAGTTTAAACATGGATCTAGTCCTGTTAACAAATCTTAAAATCAAGACCCAAAGGGATCATACTATTTCCTAAGTAACTTAACAGCACCCCAGAACAAACTTCAAGAATATTCATAGGGGGCTTCCCTGGTGACGCAGTGGTCGAGAGTCCGCCTGCCGATGCAGGGGACACGGGTTCGTGCCCCGGTCCAGGAAGATCCCACATGCCGCAGAGCGGCTGGGCCCGTGAGCCATGGCCGCTGAGCTTGCGCGTCCGGAGCCTTTGCTCCACAACGGGAGAGGCCACAACAGTGAGTGGCCCGCGTACCGCAAAAAAAAAAAAAAAAAAAAAAAGAATATTCATAGGAATATAAAAATGTCTAACGCCAAACACCAACTTGACCTAATTAATATATGTGAGATGTTGCTAAGGAAAATATATATACTTAAATGCCTATATTAGAAAAGAAGAGAGGTCCATCTTGGAAAAAGAAAAGCAAATGAAACTGAAAGAAAATGATAAGAGAGTATGAGAGTGGAAATCAATGAAAACCCAAAGCTAGGTTTTTAAGGTGTTTTTTTGTTTGTTTGTTTGTTTGTTTGTTTTTTGCAGTACGCGGGCCTCTCACTGTTGTGGCCTCTCCCGTTGCGGAGCACAGGCTCCGGACACGCAGGCTCAGCGGCCATGGCTTACGGGCCCAGCCGCTCTGCGGCATGTGGGATCTTCCCAGACCGGGGAATGAACCCGTGTCCCCTGCATCGGCAGGCGGACTCTCAACCACTGCACCACCAGGGAAGCCCCGGTTTGTTTGTTTTTTTAGGAAGATCAAGAAAAGTGAACTTCTATCCAGACTGATTAGGGAAAAAAAGAAAATATAGATATTACTGATACAGATATTACCAATATTCTGACAAGATTTGCTCTTTTTTTCAGTGAAACTGTTACTTCTTACTTGGTAGTACATGCTAAATGATCTTTGAACACAAGTATTTTCCTACTTGTCTTGCCTCTTATTGAAAACAGAAATGTCTTTACGTTTGTGTGTACTAAAAACATTTAAAATATATAACAGATTGTCTTATCAAAGAAACTGAAATCTCCCAGCACCAGGAGATTATGTCTGAAAATGAAACTGCTTATGACTACCATCATTTCAAAAAATAATTGCTCTTCATCAAGTGACGGTAGTTGAAACCTGATTTTTCTTTGAATGTACATATGCTTTACCTCAAAAACCTATGACACGTTACTATGAATTGAAGAAAGTCTTTAAGTGCTCAGACCTCAAGTATAAAAATATGTCCACATTTTCCTCTGATCTTGAAGATTGACCTGTACATCTTCTAACTGTGCTCTAAACATTTCTATCTGTATTTGATTGCTCCAAATAAAAAAAGAAAAGAAAAGAAATCCTCTGAGATTAGTTAAATAACAGGCAATCTGTTTAGGGTTTATTTCCGTCTTTTGGGCTTTGTGAGGATGGAAGAAGCTTGTGATGTAAATTTCTCAAGTAAATATTCCTTGATTATCAAAATGAGATTTCTCACCAGCATTTTGCTTTTAACATCAGAAAGAAAGATGAAGGGAAGAAAGGCGATGTTTATACAGGGAAGCTGGGCAGTTGTTCAGGAATGAGTTCCAGATGCTATGGCCTTGAAGACCTTGGCTTCCATGGAAGGCCTTATGTCTTTCATGGTATGAGAAGCTCAGGAGGATAAATTTCCTTTCAAAACCAAATAACTCAATCTCTTCAGTAGTTGCAGCTTGATGGAAGAGGGTTTATTTACCCTGTCAGGTAATGTCAATACACCGAACAGGACCATGGTGCAGGCAGGTTATCGGAGAAATTGGAACATCTCCAAGGAATCTAGATATATATAATATCAATTATTATAGATTCTGCTGCTATTTCATTCATGATGCTAATTTATCACAATTCAAAAGAATGAGAAGTTTTCTCTAAGCTTATGTATGAAAAATGGGAAAATCCAGACTTTTTTGGATGATATAAATCTTCAAAAATTTTTTGAAGATTTTTTCCTTAAAGAAGAGTTTAATGGCTCTATAGGTGCTTGTTAAATAAAAGATTATAATAGATACAAACACATTGAAATGGCAAAGACTTAATCCTATGAGAAACTTTCTGTGAATTATATCTTGTCTACTATGAATTTTGTGTATATTATTAGGTTTAGATGAAACATTCTTTGTGTGACTCTATAATTTTGTTAAGAAGAAGGCTTTCTGTTATCAGTTTTATACTGCCAAATCATGACAAATGTACTGAGCAGTAACTGTGTGTGGAGCACTGACCCTTGAACTTGTAGCTCATCCCTCATCTCTCAGTTTCCACCACTGCTCCCTGACAATTGATTCTCCAAACAAAAACAGTCAGGGGCTTCCCTGGTGGCGCAGTGGTTGGGAGTCCGCCTGCCAATGCAGGAGACACGGGTTCGTGCCCCGGTCCGGGAAGATCCCACGTGCCGCGGAGAGGCTGGGCCCATGAGCCATGGCCGCGGAGCCTGTGCTCCGCAACGGGAGAGGCCACAACAGTAAGAGGCCCGCGTACTGCAAAAAAAAAAAAAAAAACCAAAAAAAACCAGTTTTTAAAAATTGGTTTATTTCTTATTTTATGTTATATAGATCTTTTCTCAGTGGTTTATGTCTACCTTCACAGATTGAGATTCATTCCATAGGGGGATGGAAATAAAGATTTTGAGAATCCTGGCCACATTACTCTCATATTATTTACATTCTGACTGGTTTGCATATGCTTACATATGGGGCTGGGAGAGGAAAGGGCAGTGTCAATTTGCCTTTAGGTTCATTTCTTCCAACTGCAAATATGAAAGATACCTGTCTCCACATTTGTATTTTAACATGATCTGTTTTGCTATTTTAAGTTTCCTATACATTAAACAGCAAACTTCATTTTTCAGTTCAATCTCCACCACCACTTCCAACTGTCGATTATTGGGCACTTGCTTAGAACTGGAATCTGACCTACGTGGTTTAAATGAAGCAGCTCACAAGTGTCCTGCAAGGTCAAATTGTGGTGGCCCTTTTACACTTGAGGAAACTGAGAGTTTAAGTGGTTTATCCAAATTCATGCATCCTATAAATACAACTGGACTGAACAACCAGGGAACTTTCTTTTGTCTTGGCTGGTAAAGTATTTGTGGCTGGTTAACTGGTTCCCTAACAGCTGGTTAGAGGTTAAAGTTCAGTGCTAATGAGTTGAAAGTCATAAACGGGAAGTTTAAGTGCAGGCTTTCCTGTGATTCATAACTGAAAGTTCAACATTTAACCCTAGGCAGTCAACGTATACTGTTATTCACAAGGAGGACAGAGTGAAGGGTGGGTGGCTTAGTATAATTCCATCACAAATGCAGGAAGCAGTACTCAGAAAACATGTTTCCTGATGAATAGCCAAAATCGTCCTCTTTTTCCAAAAACAACAATAAGTTACATTTAAGCTAGGAAATCATTAATAGTTTTCACTCTAGTAGCCAGGCAATGGAAAAACCAGAGAATGGTTGAGCTGGATGCTACCGGCAGATCTCTCTGGTACAATCCCTTCATTTGACAGATAAGAAAACAAATTAAAATTCAAGAGCAGGGACAGGGGCAGGGATTACTCGATTATTTCCCCAATGTCTCTAAATCAGAAGTACAGAGCGGAGAATAGAACTTGATTTCTCTGACTCTTGGTTTATGGTTCTTTCTACCAAACTAGGGAGAGGGCGTGCTGTAGCCCCAGCCTGAGCCTGAGAAAAAGTATTTTCTGGCTACCTCCTGAATGTGAAGAACACACAACTAACCTGCCTCCAGATGTAAAAGAGAGAATGGAATGCATTGTTTCCCTCAGGGAATGGCCAAATCTAGAGAACACTTTTTTTTTTTGATTCCCATCGAAAGCCTTTACTTTTCCCTTAAAGCTTATTGAAATTTACATTTCAAATTTTTCTTTCTTTGCCTCATTAGTTCCCCTTTCTTCCTCTCAGAATCCTAAACCACACCATTCTCTGTGAGCAATGATCCCAAGGTTGTCTTTCATGGATAAAACACCAACCAGCCTCTCCTAAGGTCTGTGGGCACTTCAAGAACAGTGCCTGTTCCTTGTAGATTTCTTCTCTCTCTTCACATAGAAAATAAAAGAAATTTTCTAGAAAGAGATTGACTTTCATAGAAATACTGATTTCTAGTATATGTCTCTCTGTGTAGGTAAATTCTCCTTTCACCTTTAAATTGTGTAACTTGGCAGGATGTTGACAAAATAACAAACACGGAGACCAGGAAATTGTATAGAAAGAAAAATAAAGTAAAATAGGAATCTAAATATTTAGTATACATATATGATTCACCCTGTTTTCAGCCAGAGTCAACTTTTTATTCTTTGACTAAATTGAAAACAAGTGAAAAGAAAGCAATGTGATGGTGTAATACAGTTAATAAAGTATTTTGTTTATATCACCATCACACTTTTAAATTATACTTTCTAAATTTGACTTCACATCTCCATGTTCCCTAATGAAAGCTGTAAATCAAGTAGTTGTGTAGATTTTATTCAGAATTATAACACTGTACTCTTAATATTACTCATAAGCTTAAAACAACTATGATGGAATTCTTTGTGATTTATTTAGACCAGTGGTTCTCAAATGTAGTGAGCATCAGGGTCACCAAGAGGGCTTGTTAAACACAGATTGCTGGGCCCCCATCCCCATATTTTCTGATTCAGTAGGACTATGTGATATCTGAGAATTTTCATTTGTTAAGAAGCTTCCTGGAAAGGCTAGTCCTGCACACTTTGAGAACCACTGATTTATACCAATACAAGTCTGAAATTCTTTCTTTATGTTGGTGTAAAGAGACACCTTAACACACAAGCAACCTCAGACACAGACCATTTAGCAAGAATCAGATTTGGATTTTTCAAGTGTCTGGAGAAAATGATTGTGGACAATTTCACTTTGCCTCTTTTCAGCAAAGTCTCTTCATCCAGGTGAGCCTCGAGTGACTCCCAGCCAGACTGTCAAATCTAATTCCAAATCCTAGGGTACTTGGAAAATACAATAAAATGTTTGTAAATGCAATTGATCTTGTGACTACATAGCAAGTGTCCTTAGATACTAGCAGTTCATAGCTCAAATTATGTAAATGCTGCTCAGTGTTCATAATGTGCAAATGAGAAATACTGAAAGAAAGAAGCCCCACTCAACAGTTTGGTTATTAGGAACTACCTGGGTGGCACCCTTCATTCAGCCTTGTTCTCATCCTGAATGAAGTCAGTCCCTTTGCCCAGTAGTCAAAACAAACATTAGCAAGACAAGAAAAGAAGGAAACAATGAGGAAAGACGTAAATAATTACCTTATAGCTACTTGTAACATTGCTGCAGTTTTTATGCACAATAGAAATAGTCCCAGTTTTTCTTCCATTAAAAAAAAAAAAGACCTGAATCATAAATATAAATCGTGCTCATTTACTTCCTCCGTGACAGAGTCAGCTTCAACTACACAGCTTGATGAGATTTATTGCGCTAGACAACTGTTTGAGATCCATGGAAGCCCTTTGGGGAGCAGATAAGCACAGCCTAACTAGAGAAACACTAGGTTTACTTCGGTGTGGTCTAGTTGGTTACTCATTCTTCCTGGACTATTTCCTGAATGGAAGTAATCTATTTTGCAGTGGGTCTGAGTACCTTTTGTGAGAGACACTCTATGTTCTGAACCTTAAGTGGGAACTTCAGGCTTCACTGCCATCAGGCCTCCCCTGAAAGGCCAGTAACAGCTATGAAAGTACTTGATAATTTAAGGTGAAAAGGCATGATTATGAGTCTCTAAACGCTAAGTGCCAAAAAGCATTTAAACAGAAGACTGACAGGTTTGTCAAGCAGTAATGCATCTGTATTTGCATCTGACCTGAAAGTACTTTCAACATCTGCAAAGAAAAAAAAAAAAATCAACTGAAGAAAAGTTTTTTTGGAGCAAAAGGTCACCCCAGCTCTTCAGTTGTCACCCAATATTAGACGTTGTTTGGAATAGCTCTGTCTTTAGGGTTATATATTTGTTTTCTTGAAGGATAAAGTAAGAGCAAGAGGGACAAAAAGAATGCATTTCATGTCCTTTAAACTGCAGTGGATCCACAGGCACTGGTTCAAAGATGGAGACTGAGCTGTCTGTCAACTTGGGTAGACATGTCCTCTATCAACACTTTTGTCACCAACTTCCGTCTGGTCTGCTCGTAGCATTTGTAATCATTTCCTAGTATAAGGGGTTGGAAAAAGGTCTCAGTTTCATTACATCAACCGTAGGTCAAAGTCTCCGTTGATAAAGTGTGGATATTAGAAGCCAAAAATATTTTAACCTTGGACTTTTAATTTTGTTCCAGCATAATAAACCTATGTATGAAATCAATCGAATGGGTGTAGCAAAGGCCTATGCCAATTAGAGAAAAAAAATTAAACGTTTCTCTTACTGTTATCAGCCCATTATTCTCAACTGGCATTGTGTCTGTAACATAATGTGGATTCACTGGGTTTAACTGGGAATTTGAAGGTAATCTTATTACACTGTATATTGTAAATGTTGTAAATTGATCAAATATATATGCCTTTGAGCATATATATTTCTCTTAAGAAAGAGAACCTTAGAGTAATTTTACACTATTTTCCAGATATGCTTAAGTCCATTTTCTGTTGTAATTAACATAAGGAGAGCTCTCTTGAAGCTATTTACAGAATGCAATGTCTCTAGGGGTTAGTAAATTGCATGCTTTTGAGGTAATTTCCTAAGGAAGAAGCTTTTATACCTCATGATGAAATCTCCTGGACACCTCCCGTGGAGCTACAGTCGACTTTCATATACAACATAATGACTACATGTCAAAGAAAGAGTGATAAACTGTACCTCTTCAAAGAAATAGGAGCCCATAAGCTTGCTTTCTTTCTTTCAACACATTTAACATAAAGTTAGCCCTCAAAGACATTTGAAAATGTATTTTCGTTTGCAAAGGTGGGTGATTGTTTTCAACATTACAAAGCAACTGTAGCTTCCTTGTTTAAAATGTTTTGTTTATTACTGTTTTGTTGGGGAAGAAGAAAATTCTTCAACAAAATAAGGATTTTGTAAAAATATAGACCTTAATGAAAAATCATATTATGTTTTATGAAGAAAACAAGGGAAAAAAATCTCTTGGTCAAAGTTCCCAGGAACTTAATAATTATAGGCTATTTTTTATATATATATATATATATATATATATATATATATATAATTTATATATATGAGCCCAGATCCTATATATCAGAACTTTGGAAATCTTATCATTCTTCATGTTTTCAACTAGCATCATGATGCAGCTCTGTCCTATCTTCTATCTGTCCTTTCTGCAATGATTTTTAATTTATACTCATTAGTATAAATGAGTGTCACTGCTATTCATGAAATGTTTCAATATCTGAGGGTAGCTTAGCGTAGATACATATATATATAGTTATATTACAGGTCTGAGAGTTTTGTTTTTTTAATTACTGAGCTGTTCTAAGCATAACCAAATACTGTAAAAGAAGGTTTTAAGAAATAAATTATCCTGCTAAAAGCAATTTATATAAAAATATAAAATATTTTGAATGACCTTGCTCAATAGTAAATATTTCTAGCCATAATAGAAGCCAAAGAAATAATCATATTTTCTTGGGAAATTAAGTCAAAATAGGATAGGTTTTAGCTTCCTGAAGTTTAAAAAGAAAGTTATATTTGGAAACTGGGCATCATAATAATATTAACTTTCTGTAGTGCTTTTTGAGTTTGCAAAACACTTTCAGATATATTACCTTTTCTATCTTCATAATAGCTTCATAAGACAGAGAGTGCAAGTCATCATTTTCCAGATTGGGAGATTGATGCCCAAATTAGTTACCTGTCCAGGTTTACGCAACTCTCAGCCATGCCTCTGATTCCAGCCAAGTCATGGTGAACACTTCAGTATAGATTTTGACCCACTTCCTTCTGCCAGTGCCCATCATCAGATATAAGCTCCTGAATGCTAGCTTCCTTCCAGGGGCTTCTCTGACTCATGTGGGATGTCAGTTTCAAGGGAGTCCACCCAGCATTGAGTTGAACCACCAGAAGCATGAGGGAATAAACACCAAGTGGGGCAATTCTCAACAAATGGGGGAAGGCAGACAATGGATAAAGCCTCTTCCTTTCATGCTCTGTGTGGACAATTCTGAGAAGCCTTTTAGAAGGAGTTTTGTGTGAGCCTTTATAAAGCTCCTGAGAAGACCAACGCAACATAGCATTCTCCAACACCCTTAAAATAGCATTCTCTCCTTCCATTTCCCCTCTGCCTGGTCTCCAACTTCTGTTCACATCCCCAAATAAACTACCCTGTCTCAGACTCTACTTTCCAGAGAGGATTCAAGTTAAAATAATCACCTACATAGTCAGAGTAGGTAGTGGGAAGTAGTATGGTTTTGGACCTCAAGGGAGGAATAGACATTTGAGATACGTAGTTGGAAATAATTGTTTAAAAGTAGTATGTAGGGAATTCCCTAGCTGTCCAGTGGTTAGGACTCCGTGCTTTCACTGCCGAGGGCTCGGGATCAATCCCTGGTCGGGGAACTAAGATCCCGTAAGATGCGCATCTTGTCCAAGAAAAAAAAAACAATAGTGTGTAAAGCCTTAGGAGTACATGGCAGAAGAAGAGAAAGAAGAGGGAGAATCCTGAAAAGAGAGAAGAGCTACAGACAGAACAGTAGGGAAGAGCATCAACAAGAGACATAGAGGAAAAATATCTAGCAAAAGAGAAAGAGAAAGAATAGTCAGGGAAGTAAGAAAACCAGAAGAAGGTAGTCATGGAGGCCAAGAAAAGAATTTCTACAAGGAGCCATTTTCCACCTGGTTCAGTGCTGTGTTCCAAGATGCCCAACATGAAAGATTAAAGAAAAGTAGGAAAGATACAGAAAGGGGAAACAGTGTGCTATACTGGACACATGTTTGGGTTTTGTTGCACTACAGAGTATAGCACATGAGCACACAGACGATTCCAGTGCTTCTTCCCAGTGGCTGGTAGATGAGTTTCTAATTGTGACCTCCTATAGCCTCAAGCTGAAAAACACACTTCACAGTGGGTATCTCTATGTATTTTCCTGAGTATCCTTTACAAAATAAAATGCCAGTTGTCCAGGGAGCTTATCATCCTATCTGGATAACCATAAAATGATCTAGAATACCATAGCAAAATAATTTTTTAAGATTATTAGTTTTCTTCTTAAAAGCATTTGCTGCAATCCTACGTGTGTGTGTGTGTGTGTGTGTGTGTGTGTGTGTGTGCATTTAAAAAGTTTGGAAAAACATATGCCAACATAACAGTGGCAATCATTGGGTGTTGGGATTACTGGAATTTTTTAGTTTTAGAAAATATTTTTATTTATTTTCTGAGATTTGTGGGAAGGGTATGTTTTTCTCTTAGAATTAATACAAAAACTATCAAAAAAATTTTAACCTAAATTGAATTATGTAAAAAATATTTCCTTCATAAATTGTTGGCTACTTAAACCATCTCATCTTCAATATGTTGTCAACTCTTCTATTTGCAGCCCAGATAAATGGGGTTTTCTTCCAAAGTAGTTACCTGTAGATGGAAGTTAAAGTGGTACAGAAATGTCTCCCTGCTGGCTTAGTGCAAATAGATCAAGGCAGGAAAACTGCACACTAATGCAGCTCTTGTTGTCTGTGGATTAAAAGATATTACTCTTTATTGTAAATATCTGGGACATCAACTGTGTATTAATTTTCCCCTTTAAGGAGAGGTGTGAAGGGAAACTCACAAAATTTAATCCTAAAACTACCTAGTTCTGAATCAGAGGTATTCTCCTTAGAAAGTGATGGTTGGATTTATTTTGGGTTTTTGGTTGTTTAATTTCATTTCCTTAGGCTAACAGATGTGTCAACTTTCATGCTATCATTTGAAATATTGAATGGATTCAACAGAAGCTGGTTTTTCTCTGATAGGAACCTGAAATGTTTTCTCTTTTGAGGGTTTGGAGTATATAAAATTGATTATAAGAAGGAAAATTCTTCAGCAAAAGGCTTTAATATATAAGAAACAACTTGCATCTCCAAAGACATAACTTTGAACCCTGCTAAAGATTTGGTGTTGGGTGAACCCTGAGGGCAATAAGAGTCTATCTGGTTTACTGTGCAGGGCACCAAATCCCTTCCATCAGTGGTTTCCAACTCCCCAAGGTTAAGAACTCATTCTACCAAAACTAAAAAAAAGACAAAACTCTCTGTAATAGTTGCTGATTAGGGAAATATATAATGTCAGAGAGCTATTATAAATTCATTATGTCTTTGAAATAAATGTTTTATTTTTTAAAATTCCATCAGCATCCACACACATTCGAATATATAAGTCATTTATCTGGGAGTCTAAACAAAGAAAGCATCAAAAATGGAAATTTCCAATTTTTCTTTATGACCATAATTTTTTTAAAATCTCCATTATAATAATTGAAGGACAATTTGTTATAATGCATAATATGCAAGGAAGACATCATGCTATAGGAGCAAATGAGCAATATTGACAAATGTGGTATGATTCAAACAGGTGAAATGCCCACACACTGGTCTTGCTGTTTGTATATTTTGGCAAGTAACAAATGTTTTAAAGATTTAAACTGCAATGGTTAAAATGCTTATTATTATGCATCTTCTTTCTTAACCTATATAACAGAAAGAAAACCCAAAAGAATACATCCAGAAAATTTGGGGTATACTTGTTTTGAATTGACGTATCTAAATTTTGGAAATGTCATTAATTTGAAAGTGGTTATTTACATTTAGTCTGAATAAACACCCTTCTACTGGGAAGATGTATGTGGAAGGGTAATTTTTTGAGATCTTAGCATCTGTTTTGTGTACTCTTTGATCTTTCCCTCCCCTGCATTGTGATCATGAAGCACAGTGTATCAGTAAAGACCATGAGTAAGGACTCTCAGTCACAGTGCAAAGTGAAATCACCACAAAAGCTTACAGATTGGTTTCCCTAGAAAGTCCAAGCATGGCTAGAACCAAAGCTCAGATGTTGCTACCTATCTCTGCCTATCTCTGCTCTGCTTTTCTTTGGACTGTTTCCATTGTCTTGTGAGCTCGCACCCCAGCTCTCAGCAGCTCCAGAAAAAAAGCCTCTATCCCCATAGTTTCATCTATCCTAGATTGGGTCTTACTGGCCTGGCTTGGGTCTTCTGTGCATCTCTTACCAATCACTGTAGTTAAAGAGATAAAATACTCTTATTGGTCAGGATTGGGTTATGTGTCCAGCTCAGCAAAAATTCTTCCCATATAAGCCAAACAAACTAATATTGGGGAAGAGTTGTATTCCCCAAGGAAACCAAGGTGCTGTTACCAAAATAAGGAAAAGTTAAAGGGCAGACAAACGCAAATATATTCAAATCTCCCTGTCTCAGGAATTTTTACAGAGATGAAAGCAGATATTGCTTGAAGACCACATTCCGGCAGGTCCTGAGCCCTTAGGGATCCAGGCAGCCTGGAAGCCAGAGAGCAGTAAGCCTTGCAGGGAGACCAGTGAGAAATGCAGGGGCCTCCTCAGGCTTTGGTGCTACACAAAGACTGAGGACTCTGATACAACCAAGGGGAAGGAAACCCAGTGATGATTATGACAGAATTTCCCATCAGCCTAGTATGTTGGGTGCTTGGTATTTGATGACTAAGATTTATGTGACCACCCATATTATTCAGGAAACAGAAAGTACTTAGAGCATATGGACTCATGCCATCTTTGACAAAACTATGACACTCTAGGAGCCTGTGAGCTCTGGGTTGGAAAGTAAATTCCAGATCCACTTCAGCAGTATTATGCATAAACACACTGTTGTGAAACAGATCTCCAGAACTTTTTCATTTTACAAATCTGAAACTGTACCCACTAAACAAAAACTCCTCTTTTCCTCCTCCCAGCCCCTGGTAACCACAATTTTACTTTCTAGTTTCATTCCATTTGTGATTGAAAAAAATACTTTGTGTGATTTTAATCTTCTTGAGTTTGTTAAGATTTGTTTTGTGGCCTAACATGTGGTCTATCCTCGGGGATGTTCCATGTGCACTGAAGAAGAATGTGTATCCTGTTGTTGAACGGAGTGTTCTGTATATTTGGTCTAATTGGTCTTTCCTATTGTTTAAGTCCTCTATTTCCTTACTGATCTTCTGTTTGGTTGTTCTAATTAACCTTTGTAAGTCTCAGTTCCTCATCTGTAAAATGATGAAAAAAGCAGTACCTACCTCACAGGTTGATATAAGAATTAAAAAAGCTACTCCTCATTAAGTGTTAATACTTGACATGTAGTAACTGCTCTTTAATGTCAGTTACTATTATTAATCCCAAAGAAAGCATGAAAAGGTCAGAGTATATCCATCACCATATTTCAAACATCAGTGCAAGATGCTTGGCCAAAAGACCAAAAGGTACAATTAGTTGAATTATTGAAGGACAGATTTGCCAAGCAGTGGAAAAGAGGAATATTACAAATTTCGTTTGTATTTATTGTAACCCAGTTGTCAGCTGGATGCCTTCCTACCTCCACCTGCAGCCATCTACCAATCAAGAAGTCTCCCTGCCCTCACCTATATGTTCTCATCACAAGATTTAGGAATACTTGACATAAACTCCTTATTTTCATGATCCAGAAGGGTCCAGAGCCCTCCGCATACTATCTACCAATTTGTAACAATTTGAATTCTAATATTTTCCCTGAAACTGTATAGGATGCCTTGTTTCAGCCTCTGCTGACCTAGATCCAAAATTCAATTTCTTAGCTGATGTCCACAAAAGATCAATTTGAGCTAACAATTTCATGCATTCTAAAACTTTCCTAAAGTTTCACAAGGTCATGGGAAGAGGTCACATCTCACTCTGCCATTTTGCTAGACCTACCCTGTTCATTCTCTCCTTCCTTTGCTCCAGCCTCTCTAGAGTAATAAGCAATCCTTACTCATATCCCTTGGAATGAACTTTTTACTTTCAAGTACAATTACCAAGATATATTTTCCAAGCAAATGTAGTTTTCTTATTGAGGAATTCTATTGCAAATGTTAGACAAATAATATTTTTAAGCCCATAACATTCAGTTAGGCTCCATTATATACTCCCATTCAGGAGACAGAAATTGTGCCCATTCTTCCTAAAAGTTATAGTGCAGGAGCGAGACCTTTTTTTTTTTGGCCACACCACTTGGCATGCGGGATCGAACCCGTGCCCCCTGCAGTGGAAGCGTGGAGTCCTAACCACTGGACCACCAGGGAATTCCCAGGAGTGAGACCTTGAGCAGAAATGCTACTACCTAATCTACCACAAATGAAATAACATTACATCACACTGTACCAGTAATGAACACCAGGAGTGTAATGAATCTGCAAGAATTTTAAAACGAAATATTACTATGTTTAAAACTCCAAATTATTATGACTATGTGTTTATAATTGCAGAATTACTTTTATCTCTATTTTCAATGCTGATATTTTTGTATAATTTGCATTTATTTCATTAAACTCTGGGGATTGCAACTAAGACAAAGAACGTGATTTTCTGGTCTATAAGAGATTAAGATTCCTTCAAATTATCTGTGTTTCCAAGAGAAGATAACTCTCAGATTACAGAAGTATTTACTTAGAAAGTTAATAATAGATATAAACTCCAGGAAGGCAGGAACTTTTGTTCACTAAAGTATCCCAAGCTCATAGAATAGCATCTGGCAGGAACTCACTTCACTCTGGAAAAATTAATTAACATGTAATAATTTATAGAACTTCATTTATCCAACTTACATTTATTATGTGCCTATTTTATGCATGGCTGCTTCTAGGTGAATTAGACTTTCAATTTATCCAATTTTATTTTATTTTATTTTATTTTATTTATTTATTTTGCTCTACGTGGGCCTCTCACTGTTGTGGCCTCTCCTGTTGCGGAGCACAGGCCCCGGACGCGCAGGCTCAGTGGCCATGGCTCAAGGGCCCAGCCACTCTGCAGCATGTGGGATCTTCCCGGACCGAGGCACTAACCCATGTCCCCTTCATCAGCAGGTGGACTCTCAACCACTGAGCCACCAGGGAAGCCCCAATTTTATTTTTAAGGTCCCCAAATATTGAAACTTCCATCACTTTCTTAGAGAGATTAACAGCTTTTATAGTTAGGAAGCTTTCCCTGACAATTAAATATTTTATTTTTCTTTTTATTCTTTCACACAGCTCAATCCTTCAATTTCCTTCTCAGGTGATCTTTACTGACCTGTGTGCAGCATCTTTTCTGCACTGTATGACTTGTGCTAAACAAAGCATCATGTTCCAGATGTGAACTCTTGAGTCATTTTGCAAGGAGCTATCAGTTCTCTGTTAAGCACAATAACTAAGTGTAGTTTTTTGTGGCATTCAATTTTTATATTTTTATTGATATAATTGCTACTGAGAATTACCTTTCTTTTTTTCCCTTCATTTGGAACTTTTTCAGGATGACTGTCTTTTGTGTTTTCATCAGTATATTACTAAAGCTAATATCTAAAAAACTTCTACAGCTAACTTTGAGAGTCATTTTACCTACATTTTCTCATGTAATTCTCACAATAAAATCTCAGTGACATAAATATTATGGCCACGATATAGGTGGAGGATGGGGTCACATAGCTATATTGAACTGAGATTTGAATCTGTCTGTTGTGACTCAAACTCTTAACCACTCTGCTATTGTTGTCACATGTTAGATCGAGTTTATTTACACTTAACTACTTTTGGTTTAATATTCAAACTTCTCTGCTTATTGTTGGTCTATATCTCAGGACAAAATCTTGGGATGGAAAGGTTCTTATTTTTCTCCACACTCGGTACAATAATACACGTTCAATTTGGAAGTAGATGTTTATTGGTAGCCTATCAGGTATCCATTCCTGTCTTTCCCCTTCCTAAGAGCAACCAGATTTTCCTCTTGGGGATCAATCTTCCCCCATTGTGCAGCAAGCATATGGTTTGAATGAAATTGACCCCACTTCCTGTTCTAGGTGTGGACTGTGATATCAATCCACCTGTTCATCCAATCCCTGATGGTTGAGGAAGGAACAGTCATTTAGGTTAAAGTCAATCAGAACATGACATTCATTTGACTTCAGAGACTGGTTTAGCTTGGTCCAGGGTGAAATTCAGGTGTTTATGATATGGTGGAGGGAAGAAAAGCCCTCTCTCTTGCTTTGGATAGTGTCATGAATGCCAATGAGACCTGGAATTGCTGCAACTGTTTGGTTATCATGATGGAGGCCAGTCTAGACAAACCAATGCATAGAGTGAGACTGAGCCAGGTGAACTGATGGGAATTTCAGCCAACTTCCTGGTTAAACCATGACTGAAGCCCACTCTGTACAGATGAACTAATAGTTATATATGCCAATAAATTTCTTCTGTCTTTTGTTGCTTGGAACTGACATCATCCAAACGGATAGAACTACTCTCATTTTTATTTCTTCTTAATTTTCCTTTTCTTTTACTTGACCAAGAAGTTTCTCTCAAATTTCTACTTTTGAAGGTTGTATTCTGTGTTGAACTTTGTCCTTGGAATAACATAAATTTTAAGAACTCATTTAAATTAGTTTCTAGATTTCTCTAATTTCATAGTCATTTCCTTTTTTGGTGCTTTATTCACTGGAAATTATTTCCCTGAAGCCCATTTATTAGTGTACTGAATTATCACAGTTCAAGGTCACCGTAGCAAAGTTGCCTCTTAACTTCACATTGCCAATCAATTAGTTCCTGCCAGTAAGCTGTAAATATACTATAAATATTCCTGTCAATCAGCTGTGGATACAATATGGCTTTGCATCCATTCAGACCACAAAAACCATATAATCTTAGTGGTGGAAGGAACCTTAGAAGGCATCTACTCCTGCTTAATTATTTTACAGATTGGAAAATTAGAGCCAAAAGAAATTAAATGACCTGCCTAAGGTCACACAGCTAATGGTAGGTCTCCTGTGATTCCTGGTTCTTTCCATTAAATCATGCCTCCCCATGTGCAATGAAGCCTACCAAAATTATATAAATATAACACAGTATTTCAGGAGACTAGTATAATTCCGTAATGTCTCGTGTAACCAGTGTGCCATAAACCTTGGAAGCAACATAAAAAGGGCACTGAATTGAATTGATTTTCAAGTCTCAGTGGAAATTAATTTAATTTTCTGTGGTTAAAACTCTATTTGAAATTTGACAGTCACTGACGATTGATTTTCAATACATTTTGGATTATAAAGTTGACCTCTTAATGCTAAAAAATTTCACTGAAGATACAATGTAGATTGTTTTCATAAAACAACAGAAATTTTAAATATGAAAGAACATGATTTTGGGTGGACTCTTCTTTCCCTACTTGAAGACAGCGATATTTATATATTAAAATTATTTTTCACATACTTCCCATAGAGCAGATACATTCCTCTGTTGTTCTCCTCATCTGTAGCATGGCTCTCATCAGAATCAGCCTGGGAGAGTTCTAAAATTACAGATTCTCAGATGCATCTAGAACCAGAAACTCAGAAGGAGAGCTCAGATATCTGTATTGTTTTCAAAGTTCCTCTGGTGATTCTGCTAGTTGGTCAAGTTTAGGAAGCACAGCTCTATAGCATTCTATAAAATATGTGTCTAGAAATGTTTTACTGTAAAAACAAACAAACAAAAATACTCCAGTGTACAAACACACACACTCATTCTGTGAACAGTGGATGATGACTACAGTACTTAACAAGATAAATAGTCACATCTTCTGTGTTGGTGAAAATAAGCATGCAAAACAAAGCCAAATTTCATTGACTCCAAGATACCATTGACTGCAAGATGCACCATTATTTATGTACCACTTGGGGGAAAGGAAAGTTACTAAGCTGACATGCCATCAGTTGTAACATGCCTTGTGATTTCAGAGATGATAAAAAACATGCATCTTAAAGTGGATGAAGTACAGTAAGTTCTACTCTTGTAATTGGAGTTAGAATGGTGCCTGCCAGGTTGAAAGTGAACAAAAGAGGGAGATTAACTTCTAGAATATTAGGATAAGGGGAAACCATATTAATGATCCTAGCAATGCTACTAAGAAATCTCTGTGGATCTTATATGCATCAACTTCCAAGGCTTTTCTGATAACCAGAAATCCATCCTGCTGAGATATGAGCTCGCATGACGTCTTAGGGAGCTTTGGTTAAAATTGATGGTGGGACAAGGCCCTTCATCTACAGATCTGACTCGATGCACACCACCTCCACCCACACCCTGCCCCCCACATTCTTCTCAGAGGGGCACAGAGAAGCAAAGCACTGAAAGCAGAACATGCAAAAGAAAAAGAAAGTGACTTTTCATAAGGGTGGCACTCAATTTTTATTGTTCATGGAGGTGAGAGAATCTAATTTTAAAGGGTTTCATATTATTGTTGCTTGCACCAAAATTGTAGTTGTATTTTCTGTTAGGCTGCTCAACTTGGTTCCTATAGCCAACTCTAGACATGCTTTTAGTTTGTCTCACAAAAGAAAAGCCAAGATTTATTGAAAGTTTTTGGTGTTAATAGGTGAATAGTGACTGAAAAATATGGACTGAACTTATATTCTAACCAAAGTAAACCTCTTATCCTTCTCCCTCCTTGATATTCATTGTAAAGAATGATGCATTTGGATTTATCTGTCTTCTTTGTTTCAAAACTACCTATACTAATTTCATGGACGTAATATCCTTCCTTGTTTATCATATTAATGTCATATATTTTAGCATTCCCTCTGGCTGCCCTGCTGACTCGGTTTCCTTTGGTCCCGAGAATACTGCCTCCCTTTATGCTGTTGGCTTTTCTTAAGTGTGCCTTAAGAAAGGATTTTTTTGGATTGTGCCTTTATGTTTACCATTGGGAGTCCTTATTAGATTGTCTTGACACATCTATTCATGTAGTTTCTCTGGGAGAATGTGGGCACTGCTGTTGCAGTTTGCATGCCACACTGCTTTTAGTGAGAAAGGGGGTAGGGCAAGATATGCCACTAGGCAGAAGCTGTTTTCGTGATCTGCAGTGATTCCTCCTGTAATCAGAGTGCCCGTTTTCGTTGTCCCTGACTGGAGGCAGACTTTATGTTTAGATTTTGTGGTCCAAGGTAGGAACGTGAATAGAGCTCAACATTCATTTCTACTCCTTACGACTGACTCCAAATAATGATCCTATCCAATGTCCCAACTATGCTTGGCTTCCTCTCACTCTGTCTGTGACCCACCACTAAGTGCTCCCCTGCACGCATCCTGGCCCACAATTTCTCTATTTAACTTGATGTCATCTGCTTTCTAACATTCATGGGTTCATCACAGGTTTCAGTCATCTGAGTTTTATGTCTTATTTTCATGAGCAGTTATATATTTATGCATGTTGTATGTGTAATTTTAGAGGTTTGGTAAAGGAGGGTTGAATGTTAGTTTGCCAGATTGGAAGATTGGAGGAGGGGAAAAGTCAGGGTATTTCCCTTCTGTTTCCTCTGAGTTTTTTGGGGCATCTCTAGCAATAGTTCTGTTTACTCTGTGGCTTCAATACCCATTTACCCCACGTTTAAGGATCCCAGACCAAGGCTAGACCAATAGCTATATTGTTCTACCCTCTAAGCTCTGTTCCCAGAGCTTGTAAATAGTGGTTTCCTGCTATCATATGCCTTTTATTTCTCTTGCCATCTCCTCTTTTCCTTGTCTACATTTTGATTGTGTGGTAACCAATCACCTGTATTAAATTCCTTTCATTTAAAATGCCTGGGACTTTCCTGGTGGTGCAGTGGTTAAGAATCTGCCTGCCAACACAGGGGACACGGGTTCAAACCCTGGTCTGGGAAGATCCTACATGCCACGGAGCAACTAAGCCCGTGAGCCACAACTACTGAGCCTGTGCTCTAGAGCCCACGAGCCACAACTGCTGAGCCCGCATGCCACAACTACTGAAGCCTGTGCGCCTAGAGCCCATGCTCTGCAACAAGAGAAGCCACTGCATTGAGAAGCCCGCTCACAGCAACCAAGAGTAGCCCTCGCTCACCGCAATTAGAGGAAGCCTACAAGCAGTAACGAAGACCCAACGCTGCCAAAAATCAAAAAATAAATAAATTTATTAAAAATAAATAAAATGCCTAGAATGGTTTGTTTTCTTGCTAGTCCCTAAATGATAGCGTGGAAGACCAAAGCACATTCTCAATCACCATATTAAAATAAACATTTAGAAATGTTAATAATATTTTAAGAGCACAGTTGAAATGCTATTTAAAATCATCTAGGAAACCACAGATCTATTTTCTGTACCAGGTCCACAACTCCCTAGCTGAGTAATTTGACAGAGCAGTTGGGACCATTCTGGTCATTACATAGTCCGCCATTTCCAGGCATACCTGCAACTGTGCTTTAGTGACAATGATTATTGTTTATCTAATACTGTTTACTTCCATTTTTAATTTGCAACCAGAAAAACTGTTTTCAACCTGCACTGCACCTGTTTTTATGTTCAAAAGAATTTTGATGTCAACTCCAGCCAGCTGATGCAGTTTGGTGTTGCCATGCTTGCCATGAAAGACATTTCTTCAGCCACCAAAAGCCTTTAATTGTCTACATATTTTAATTTCTTTGGCAAAGCACTTTGCCCATTTAACCCAAGAAATCAAAATTCTTGTATTTTCTTTGTCCAACGAGAATTTCCTCCCTGCATTGTCCTTGTCTCATGACAAGTGAGGAAGAGACAGTTACCAAGGAGCCACTGTATGCAACTCATATTTCTCCAAGGCCCTGTTCTTCTCAGGAGCCATCAGTAGCTCTTCTCCCAATGTACTCCTTGCTTTCAATTAAAATTTTAGGTTTAGATCAGTAACTACATATTATTTTATATAGAATGATTTAAGATTACCCATTAACAAGTTCAGCATGATGTTTTTTAACAAGAGACTTTTACAAGGCTTAACTTCTTTTTTTCTCATGAATATTTATACCTCTGAACTAAACACAAGAGCTTTAAGTCATCCAGGTGATGGTTTGTTCACAGGTAGTTGTAATTAAAGCAAATCTATTTTTTTTTTTTTTTTTTTTGTGGTACGCAGGCCTCTCACTGCTGTGGCCTCTCCCGTTGCAGAGCACAGGCTCCGGACGCGCAGGCTCAGCGGCCGTGGCTCATGGGCCCAGCCGCTCCGTGGCATGTGGGATCTTCCCGGACTGGGGCACGAACCCGTGTCCCCTGCATCGGCAGGCGGACTCTCAACCACTGCGCCACCAGGGAAGCCCTAAAGCAAATCTATTTTAAAGTGGCCTTCCATATGTGGACACATCTTGTACCTGAATTATAAACATTCATTATAATTAAATAGGACAGCTAAAATTTTCAGTTTGGATCTTCCTTCTCTAAATTTCTAAAGCAACTCAGATTTTTTTTATAGGCCCTGAGAAAATGCAGTTTGATAACCACATAGCAGCTTTTGAAAAATAGGCCTCTGACAAAGCAGATTCCAAGCACAGTTTCGCTAGAGTTTTAAGAGGACCATCATTTCTTTGTGAAATCACACACACAAAAAAAAGAAAACCTCAATCTAAAATATTTCATAAGTGTAGACCCTTTGAAGATGGATGAAGAACAGCTACAAGGCAAGAAAACAAAGTTTTCATTTCTTCTGGAACTTAGAATAGCTGCTTCTTCGTTCTGCACAAGCTCACCCGCTAGTAGTTTCACCCACTGGTCTGACTGAGGCTAAATAAGTCATAGGCTGTATCTCAGATATTTGTTCTGATGGTCAATGTCTTACTTCTCAAATAAGCTAAAATAAGGCACCATGAACTCTCTACAGAGGAAGTAGACAATATATATCACCTCTATACTGGTTTACTCACCCTTCCCCAGTTTTCCATCTGGAAGCACCATTTTCAAGCAAGCATCACAGATATGTGGAGAGCCAAATTGGCTGGCTGTGTAAGTACTTATGCCTCAGAAAACCCTTTTATTCATGGCAAGGCTGGATTCCACTGGGACAGCCAACGTGGGCACATTTAGCATTGGCTTTTAGTCCTGGCTCATTCCTTCCCGCCTGAGTTTCTGAGCCACATATACTTTAATCATTCCAGCACACTGATTCATTGAAAAATAAACACTGAGGCGATAATTCATTAGAAAGGCTGCATATTCTTCTCCTACAGCAAGTTGAGTCTCTTCCTGCCAGAAATTGTCGGGAAAGGAGGTGTGTAATATCCTTATGTTTTGGTTTACATTGGTTCATTTTTCATCAGATTCTCCAAGCTTTGATACCTGTGGCTTAATATTCATAACATTTTGCTTGGATTTTTGACTTTATTCAAAACCCATATAACTTCCACAACCAATTGAGACAAACCAGATGAAAGATTTCAACCACATCCACTCATCAAACCAATTTGTTGCTGTTTTCTTAGGTTTCTGATTCCCCCATCTGTGTGGCTTGGTTCATGTGAGGCCAAATGCAGAAATGGGTGGGAACATATTGGCTAACTAAAGGAGTGTTAATCATTTCCACTAATAGAAGGAACCTTTTTATTGCTACTTTACTGATGGAATCTTTTCCCCAAGGCAAGAAACAATAACAAAATCCCTCCTACCTTCCTGTCTCAAAAGAATTATAATCTGTCTGGGAAACAGCCATCCCCAAGAGCTGTTTACTGAATGCCCTCAGCGGGTGGTACTCCTCTGGAAATAAGCAGCAGGTCAGAAAAGATTAAGCACTGCACTTGGAGGCTCTGGGTTCCAGTTCTGGTCTGCCATTTATATCCGTTCTGACCTTGGAGAAGAACAGTCATCATTTACTGAACAGCTCAAATTTGCCAGGTATTTTCCATCCCTTTTAAAAATGTCAGTAATGCTACAATAATGATTAACCCCCCCTCCATTTTATAGACTAAAATGAAATAAGGCACAGAGAGGTTCAGTGACCTGCTCAAGTACTAATAGCTAGCTAGCAATTTGCAGAGCCAGGAGCTAGCCCTGGGTTTGATTTTTCAGACAACAAAGCCTGCTGCCGCTTCACTATACTATGGCAAGTAATTTTCCTTTGCTAGGTTTTAGTTTTGATTTATTTTAATCTGAAAAAATAAGATGATTGGACTAAAACTTAAAAACCCCTTTGAACATGGATACCATATGATCCTATAATTGAGCCTAAGCTTTAAACGTGTAGAGATTATAGTTTGGTTCAGTTCAACCCAAACAATACACATATTTATAAAATAAATTTGGGTGGCGGTGGGGAGGGGTGGTATGAGATTAAGGGTCTGGTATTAATCTGGGAAAGCTTCCGGCCTAAAGGGTTTTCATCTGGTACAGGCAGGAAGAGACACGATGTAGGATGGCAGATGGGAGGAGGTCAGCTCCAGCCTCCGAGGGTCTCTGGGTAAACACGGTCGGGGAGGATTCAAAGTAAGAGAACATTAGCAGGTCTGACTGGCTGAATGACAGAGTCTCTGGATCAAGGCATCCATGCTGAGGAAAAGGAAAATGGGTCCTTTACTCAGTATTCTTCCCTCCATGGGAATTCAATAAACATTACTGACTGACTAGCTGAGGTGAACTGAACTGCCGAATTGCTTTGAAGCCCACAGTTACAAGCTATAATTGAGAAACTGTCAAGAGATTCAAATTCATGGAAAACGAGGAAAGAATAATGTTTCCATGTTTCAGAGCTTGCCAAAATATAGTTTCCTTTCTGCTGTTCATTTCCTCCCCCGCTTCTAATTCATTTTTTAAAACTTTTCCATCAAGGAGAAGTCTATTTTGTAACTATGCATAATTAATGTTTAGCATCTTTCTTTCTTTTCAAAATGTTGGGAACGGTAACTTTTCTAGTACCCTAGGGGGAAAGGGGCACTAGTTGTAAAGACTGTTCTATTTGTTTTCCCTGATAAAGGACCCTATTAAGAAAGGAATACTAATATCCACAGGATCGCTAGCTACCAAATAACCATAAATAAATGCAGGTTGAGAACTATAGCCCAACTCTGTACAGTGAGTTCTTCCAGTCTTTTTCCTCTAACACAGTGTTAATCGTCGGCTCCTGAGTGGCTTGAAATATGCGATCTTTGAACCTATAAAACAATCATATATACTATATGCCAGGCACCTTTTGCTAGACACTTTATGTATATTACCTTTAATCTTTGAAGCAATTCTTTAAGGAAAAGGAGATGTCAGGGCAGAGTAACATGCCCATGGTGGTAAAGCCAGGTCCCAACGCTGGTCTTTTTGACGTCAATCCCTTTCTCCTTCCCCTCTGCACCTTACAGAAGACAGGTATCGACCAGCAGGTACCTGTGCTTGTCCTTCTGACAAAATCACTGATGTGATCTTTAATCATTCTTTCAGAATATCTTTGGACTAGTCCTTTACAGAATCATGTGAAATGTGCCATAAATCACAGCCACTTATACCCAGATATGTCCCACACCTTAGTCTGTAAGGAAATTTTCCATTTTGAAGTTAATGGGTGAAATTTTAAAGAAAGGGCATAGGTGTGAAGAACTGTTTACCAGAAAGTTAAAATTACTGTTTAAACAGACCTCTTCGTTAAGCAATAAAGGCAAACCTTGAGATGGGTGAGATCCTGCTACATTCTCACGCAGATTAATAATTGCCTTACAAACGGAGCACAGCACACCAACACTCAGTTGCTCCAGGTGAATTTCCTGCAAAGATAAACAATGACGTGGGCACTACTAAAATCAAATGCATCTGCTTAAACATATATGCTTATATGCCCATAAATGTGTACATATGGTATATTAGGTTGTTTTCATTCGACAATTTTTTAGTTAATAAAATTCACTCACAATTTGACTCTCTAAGGAAAACCCAATGATTGATCATCTTCTAGGTTATCTAATTAAGTAGGTCTAAATAAAAGTTTGCTTTTCTCAAAGGATCCATGTAATATAAATATTAAGCAAAGTACAGAGTGGATTTGTCAGCTAACTCATCTTAAGTGAAGGAACAAGAGGTCTCGGAAATCACAATGATGTGTTCATTTCACTTTGTTGAATAAAAATGATAGACGCCATGGCAATTTCAACAAACAAAGCTAAGGAAACACAGTGTGAGGGCAGCCCATGAGGAAATTAGTAGAACATGGAGAACAGTCTTCTTGATCTCCTGATTTTTGATCCATTGCAATTTACTATGTATCTTCATGCTCTTTGAATCTGTGATTCTCTGTGAAAGTTGTTTCTTTGTTCTTAAAGCAGAAGTTAGGTGCAAATACTAGGAATGAGACAGAAGTAAACCGATGTGGTTAGCCCATGAGCTCAGGGCTGAATCCCAAGCTATAAGTTTTTCAAGTCAAAACAAATGTGTAAACTAAGAAAAATGTCTTGGTAAGTGCCACCAACCCAGCTATTCCCACAGGCACTCAAAAAGCCTCAGCTACAAAACTACTGCGGAAGAGTTGAGTATTTGGAGACGTTAGCTAGGATAGCCTCAGTCAGCAGATAGTATTTGGATCAATAATCACTCCAAAAATAATCACTCCAAACGCAGCCAAAGGCTTCTTATTGTTTATATTAGATTTATTTGTGTATTCGCACACTTACTCTTGCCACTAAAATAGCAAGTCTTTTGTTCAAAGTAGAAAACTGCCATTATTTTATTTATTTCATGCCTTCATGATTAATACATTGTCCTCCTTCTATGGCACCACTAAGAAACTTGGTATGTTCTTTTCTGGCAAATTCTTGAAGATAAAAATTCAATAAAGACAGAAATGTTAAATTTCTTGAAATCAGTTTGGACCATTTTTCAGTTCTCTTCTCTATAATTCCTCCTTTTTCTTGCTTTTTAAAAAAACATGACGCAAAGCTTAGACTCAGAAGAATTTTATTTTCAAATTCCAAAATTTAATTAGAAAACCTTACTTATTAAACAGTAACTGGATATCAGTTTAGAACCATTTTCCCCCAAAGGGCTGGCAGTATACGTGGGAGTCTTTGAAATTTTCTGGCACATCAAACACCTAACACCTTTAGCCTTTCCTTTCAGGGGAAGAACTTGCCCATAGAACTGTTTCACTACAGTTTTATTAAGCAACTAGTGACAAATAATATTTTTATATCAACCCAGGGAGATAATCTAAATACCTTGAATTATTGGCTCACTGTTCTGAAAATGTTAAACATATATTGCCCTCATGTTTTAAAATGTATCCTAAGAAACAGACTTGCCTGGTCATTGCAGTGGACAATCTCTAGAGTGTGGGCCACATTCACAGAAGTAACTGATATAATTGTCTGATATCTAAGTTATTGGTAACCTCCACCAGTAGCATACAAATGAACTTATTTACAAAACAGAAATGGACTCACAGACATAGAAAACAAACATGGTTACCAAAGGGGATGGGGCGGGGGGAGATAAATTAGGGGTTTGGGATTAACATATACACAGTACTATATATAAGAGAGGTAGACAACAAGGACCTACTATATAGCACAGGGAACTCTACTCGGTATCTTGTAATAACCTATAATGGAAAAGAATCTGAAAAAGAATAGATAGATAGATGTGTATAACTGAATCACTTTGCTGTACACTTGAAACTAACACAACATTGTAAATTAAGTATACCTCAGTTTTAAAACTGTAATTATAAAGAAGAAAACCAAACCTTCACTTTATGTTACTGGATTAGGCACCACACAATCATGTGCAATAGACACAATCTGTTCCTGCCACTAGCTCCAGAAATAAAAATGACTGTGTCTTCATGTTATCACATATAATGTATGTTAATTCCATCGATGTGATTTGAGTCCTGATTTCTAGTCTGCCTTAGTATAAGAAAAAAAATGAAAAAAAAAAAAATTGTGTTGACCAGAATTCTTTTCAGGGAAGACACTGAAATTCTTCAGAAAAAACTTTCATAGACTCTTGGGATTAAAGGTACAAGTAAGGCTGCTCTTCAAACTGTTCTGCAAGACCAAGTGGAAGAATTTCCTAGTTATATCAGAGTGGTATGGACAGGAGTGGAAATTAAAGGAAAATGGAAGAAGAGGAGAAAAAAGAGTGCTAACAAAAGTCTGTCACTCCACAGTGAGACCCCATTCACCTAATATCTTCCATAAAGTTACAGAACCCCAAGCTGCTTCAGTTCATGTAGATGAATCAGTAAATTTATTCACTTTTTAACTTAGTTATTAAAACAGGTGACAGGAGGGCAGCTGGGACTGCAGGTTTTAACAGAGAAGTGAAGTAGACAAAGAAAGAGGAGATAAACTTTAAATCAAATTTTACTAATACCCCAAGGGGAAAATAGGCCCCAAATGGAGTATGGGTTGCATACGGTTTTTCCAGACCTTTCCAAACACTGCACATTGAACTTCCCAAGCACAATAAATAGTCTCATACTGTATATAGAAAACTATCTCCTGAAGGACACTGCCGTTTGCCCTAGTCTCATATGAACTTTTTTACTGAATATTCCTATATCATATAGACTTAACTTTTATGCCTATAATCCTGATATTCTTCAGTTAGATTACAGCAGAGTTATGGACAAATAGAGGTATTTCAGGTGTCCTTTTACACACAGATTTCAAAATAATGTACATCTTTCAAAATGTTTAGAATTTATCATGAATTACATATTTTCAAAGTATGAAGGTGAAGTAAATTAAAAATTCTCTTTATGCTATTACCATGTGGAAATCCCCACATAGGGGCTGATAAAGAGAAATGCTTGTCACCATTTTTGAATGATATGGGGAAATTAGTCTTGAATAATGCAGATTATTCAGGGTAGTTGGGAATGTTTCTTTGGCATAGAGTATGATCACCCTGCTGTTAAAGAGATTGGAAGAAGCATCAGAGAGTAGCTGGCATGAGATATGGAACTTGAATGACAGGACTATAACAGGCAGAAATGAGAAGATATCATTTAGAAAGAGGGAAGACATGGGGACAAGAAATCAGATGTGTTTGGGGGAAGAGCCTACAGTCCCATTCATCTGTAGGGTGAGGTCCAGGAGTCAGCCTTGGGAGCCAGCTCTTGGCAGGAGTGTCAGTGTTCTCATGATTGAACAGTGGTCAGCTCCTTCATTGAGCTTTTTATGAAGCAGGCGTTGACAAGACGAAAGCAGAAAGGAAGAAGTTGGAAGATGCTAAGTGTTGACTACAGCTGGAAATGGGTGTGATTGGGCTCAAAATTATTAATGTATGACTGTTGCCAGCCTTTCCCATCCACCAACTGGCTCAAGAGGAGTCTTGCTTTTCTATGCCATTTCTTCCCTTTCTCCAGCCACCTAGGAGGCCCTTGTCTTGTCAGTTTCATTCTGTAGGTTCTCACAATCAAGAATGGAAAATAGACAAAAGAGCACATAATCAGAGAGGCAGAAGAAGGCCTGTGCTATTGTTATTGGAATATAGCAATCTTCAGGAAAAGCCCATACACAAGCTGAAAACAGCTTTCTTTTTCTTTTTCTTGTTTTTTTTAAATCCAAAGCAAAGTTAGATAATAAGAACCAGAAGTTTAAGGAATATCCTCTGCAGGGGGTAGCTCAGCACCATTGTAATTTGGACATAAATATAAATTATATTCATTGGTTAGTGGGATCAGGGCTATTATGGTAGGCATAAATAACAGACTGGGGAGATTTTGCTTAATTAGACAAAGACTAGGGAGACATTGAGGGCTCCTGAACAAGGTGGTGATGTGATTAGTATTCTTCTTTAGGAAGAATTATCTAACAGCTTTATCCACATAAATGAGAGAGGAAAAAAATTGAAGACAAGTAAAATCAGATAGACTTTGCAATATGCCAGGTTAAAGGGAGTGAGGAACTAAAAGGGGAGAGTGAGGACAGAGAAGAGAAGATGGCAAGGTATTTGGAAAGCAAGCTCAACAGTACCATTATGAGAGGAAAAGGAAAAGAGATGACAATTTCAAGTTTGAGGCCACAGAAATTTAGGGAATAGAAGTGCCATTAACAAAAGTGAGGATACCAGAAGGAAAAGCTGACTTCAGGGCAGACACCATTAGGTCAATTTTACATACATTGTTTTTTATGTACATCTGGGTGAGACTGCCCCGTGGACAAATGGAAATGTAAGCTCCAAGAGGAAAGGCCTGTGTCTGTCTTGCTCCCTTTGCCCCATGGTATCTCTGAAGCCCAGCATATAACAGGTGATCAATAAACACTGCTGAATAAATGAAGAATGGCTGAAAGTCTACCCAATACTCTGAGTTCTTATGATACATGATTACAGTTTTTCATGCTTGTTTCTCTTTATTTATAGATTCTGCTTTACACACATGCGTCTTAGATCTCCATTTCTGAGTGCCCTCAACCCTTGTTTGTTGAATTAATGTTAGTAGATGCTCTTTAGTCGTAGTTTATGTACAACCCCATTCACAATTCTCATCTGCTTTTAGCATATTCAAATAAGATAAAACTCACTAAATGCCATATTAATATAAATAGAGAAATATACATATCCCTAATACTTAGTTTAAGGAAAGAGCAACACATATAAGTAACTACAGGTATAACTACGTAAATAACCATCAGCATTTCAACATTTGGTTATTCTGTTTGGTTAAGAGCCTACTTGAAGTTGTCAAATATTACATTTCCTTTCAACTACAAAAAGCCTGAAAAAGACTGTTGGGCAACAACCTGGAAAAGATTATTTAAAAGGTAAATATGGGTCCTGGTCGAAGATGGCAGCGGCAGCTGGAGCCCAGGTTTCTGGGCTACTAGGTCGTTCCTGGCTGTCGAGCCAGCCTATGTCAAGTGGTGCTCACAGTGGCGCCCACAGCGAGGAGGGCTCAGATCGCCTGTGGAAGGCTCTCACCTTCTTCGTGGCGCTCACTGGGGTGGGAGTGAGCATGCTGAATGTCTTCCTGAAGTCGCACCACGGAGAGGAGGAGAGACCCGAGTTCGTCCCCTACCCCTATATCCGCATCAGGTCCAAGCCCTTTCCCTGGGGAGATGGTAACCATACACTTTCCATAACCCTCATGTGAATCCGCTTCCAATTGGCTATGAAGACGAACAAAGAGAACCTGGACCACTACCCAGTGAAGACCACAGCACTGGTTTGAACCATTACTCTGCACACATGGACCAGAAAATTGTACGGGACCTTAAGCTCACCTCCTTGTATCCAGTGATGACCATTATACTGATCTTCCATCCCTTTGCTTATAGCAGGAGATGGCTTAAATAAATAACTTAGTCATGAGCTGAAAAAGAAAAAAAAAAAAAAAGGTAAATATGTTTTAATTTCATGAATGGCTGGAGATTTCCTATACTCAGCAGTAACATATGACTCACATTTGTCCATGGCACAAACTTGTAGAGTAAATACAGATCACAAAACTGACCGTCTCACAAGCCTCCTGTGATACAAACTTTTTCCAAGGTCCTCTCTCTCCTGCTGCAGTGTGTGAGGGCCTCCATAAGGAACATGGTGTTTCTATTTCAGAAAAACTGCACATCCCATATTCTATTTTAAAAAATTTGACAATGTATGAGCAGTGTATATATTTATATTGAAAAGGTCTCTTTGGTCATTATGGATGATTCACTGGAGATGTTCCTCATAAGCATGGTTTAATAGTAAAATATAAATTCAAAATTTTAATCTGCAGTGATTCGCCCTACCCCTTGGACTGAGATGGCTTCATGAAAGTTAGGGTTTTTTTTTCTAAAGGCAAACCTTGAAAATAACATCTGGTGTTGAGTTCAGAAATTAGAACCAGATATGCTTCCTTATCCATATTTCGGTTCACATGAGTAGGCTGCCAGAATGGTGAAAGGGAAAAGGTTTGCTAATTTAATTTTTGTCTTGTTCTTAAAGAAATAATAGAAATATTTTTATGCTCAAAGTAGTTATGGGTCTTTTTAAGTATACAGACCATCCCTGAATATACATAAAGAAATATTAGAATTAATATAAATTTTAGGTAATAGTTAGCATTGTAACAATTCACATTCAAAGGATTCGCCAAGGGTTTCCTCTAAGTAACAAGAGCTAGACAGTATAAAGGCCTCATAGATTGCTTTTAAAACCAGTTTTCCAAATAATTTATGGTATATGTGTTCCCCAAGAAAACTGAGACAGCTAATAACTATTTGATTCAGCTATATTTTGAGCATTAGTATACATCCCATTCAGAATGCCAACATGAAAGAGCAACTAGAATTTTTGTTTTCAAAAACTTCAACAATAACTAAAGGTATGCACAGAAATGTTGGGGATGGTGATTAATAGAATTCTAATTTGGTGTTTACAATTTACCAAGCACTACAGAGCCTATTTTATTTTGCATTTATAATAAGCTTAAAGTAAACCAAGCATATATTGTTATTTCCATTTAACAGATGTTAAAATTGAAATCTTCAAACATAATGTGTTACATAGTTACTTTCGTAGATCCAGTAAGTACTAGAACCTAGATCGTCTGTATCTTAGAGCTTTTTCTGTTATTTCATAATAGCTTTCTGCATGATGATAATCCAACAAACTGTATCCCTAATTGGCTGGTATTTGAAACCTAGGTTTTAACTGCACTCAATTCTAGAAAAATCAATCTGAGCGAAACATCAGCATTAAAAAACAGACATACTAACATTGCACTTGGAATATCTGTGTGGTAAGGAATCCATTAGATCCGGAACTCATTACTTTGACAGGATATCTCTATTAATGAATTGTTCTAATTGACTTTGTAAGTATGATTTTTATCTTCTACTTTTTTTAATTGTTTTACATGTAAGTTTCTCCATAATCTTTCCATTTCAAGCAATTCTACATCATGAAAATATGTCCTTTGTTCATCCAAGTGTAGAAAGGGTATAACATTGTCTAATGCATTTGCTACATCAATAAGATTTATTTTCCTTTTTTGGTGGGGTGGGGGTGAAAAGGCATCTTTTAAATTCTGCTCTACATCTTACAAATGAGAAAATTGAAATGGAATGTTTCCCTTTTTGAAAATAGGGTTTTTCTTGGTGGCATAGCCTTTTGACTATTCTGTTGAGGTCAAAGTCTTATTCCAGCACTAGATTATCGGGTTTCCCAAAATGAGCATGAACCCTGGAACATTTTGCCTTTTTCTTACTCCCTCCCCAAATAATGGATAGTCAATCCGTCTCTTTATATGTGATTAATAGCAACAACAACAACAATAATAGATGTCTTTCATTATAAAATTTAGTGTTTCCAGGTGTGGAAAAACAGTAAGAAGGGATGAGAAAATTACAAAATAATAATGATAATGCATACTTTTTTTGTACTTTACAGTTAATACAATTTGGCTGACTCCTCAAAATCTATGATGTAGACAGTGAAATTTTTATTCTCTCCATGCTCAAGAGATAAGTAGGGGCTCAGAGAAGATAAATAAGGTGTGCAAGTTGATATGCTCAGTAAATGGCAGAGGTGGATTAAGAATCCAAGCAGCTCTGCTCTGCTACTGATTTGCAGTGTTTATGCTACCAAGTTCTCTAATTCTGAAGCTACATTCACTTTGAATAGCCAGATGAGACAAGTGCAGACCGGTCTGAAATTCAGGAGCTCTGAATTCCTGTCTCCACCCCATTTGGCCTGATTTAGTATTCTCAAGTAGCATGACATCACAGTTAAGTGCATGGGCTCCAGAGGCACCCAGACCTGGCCTTACATCCCCATTCCTCCACTTAGCATCTCAAGGAAGCTTCACAAGTTAGTTTCTCCAAGATTTAATTTCCTCATCTGTAAAACAAAAATTGTTATGAAACTTAAATATAAGAAATGTAAGTCTTGGCCACAATAAGTATTGGATAAATCATTGCTACTAGCACTTCACTTTATGCTGATTTCTCTTTTCCCATTAATACATATATTTCTTGGAGGAAAGAAAGTGAAAACCCATATAGGTTTCATCACACACAAAATGCTGACCACACACAGAGAGCCCTCCCCCAGGCACTTATGTTCTACCTTGGACACCTTGGAAGTATTGCAAAGGTTCTTGAATCCAGATGTACAAGAATAATTTCTTTGAACTGAATAAGTAGTATGTCTTACAGAGCTATGTGACTCTATTTCTTTTATCTCTAGGGTTTTGATCTCATAATAAATAAACTGAAAATTTACTAAAAAGGTTTATTGAATTCCAGTATAGATTTTCTTGATCAACAGATGGTTAGAGCATTACCATAATTGTAGATGGGGTAGGAAAGCATTGCTTTGTGAAAATATCTGACATTATTCAAAAGGGATGGGAATCAATGTTAGCTTTCAAACCTCAATCAGCATGAATTCATAAGTATTTCTAAAGTCAGATGGTACAATTTGATACTGATTCCTAGAGGTGAGAGGATTCCTTTTAATTTATGGCTTGGATTTGTTTCCTTGAATGTATCCCAACGACTAAAAAAAGATCATGTTTGATGAAATAATCATAGGTAACAATGAATGCCCTGTTTTTTCCTTGTCTCCTTTTAATTCTGTTACCATTCCAAAAATGTAGGATTGGAATACAGTAGTAATAAATGTAAAGGTGAGAAACTCAATTATAATTCCAAGGGACTCATTCAAAGACACCCCAAAATCTTTACACAAATATTAGATGTTGATAACTGCATTAATATACTTATGTACATAAATTCAGAGTATTTCTATATCATTTACCATGTTCTCAGTCACAAGTAATAGGAAGCTCAAAATGGATTAAACATTAAGGAAACTATTGGCTTTCATAGCTGGAAATTCAGAGGTCAGGTGAACTTTGGAGGAGGCATTATCCAGTGGTTCTGGTTGGGTTCTCCGACAGTTTTCTCAGCTCTGTCCCACTCCTCAGGATGGAGCAGAATAGTTTCAGAAGATACAAACACCACAACAGCAAATGACCACAGCCAAGAGAAGAAAAAAGTAGCTTTCAGAACTCTCTCATAAAAGAGAGAGAACTTCTTTCTGAATCCCCCAGCAAATTCCCCCTCAAATGTGTTTGGTTGAAATTGAGTTGCATGCTCATTTTTGTTCCAGTGTTTGAGGTGGTAGAGTGATGGAATTATGGCCACTCAAGGTCAACTTTCCCTGAGGTACTTGGCTGCATAATAAAAGGGTAATGAATGAAACAAAACTGAGATTCTCTTGGGTAGGAATAAATGGAGAATATGTACCTCTACATAGGCAACGATCAGTGTCTTCTGCCTCTTTCAATATCTACCCATTCATTTTTCTAAGAGGTATTAACTGAGATAGTTAACAATATCTACCCATTCATTTTTCTAAGAGGTATTAACTGAGATAGTTAAGATCCTGAAACACAAATACTCCTTCTGATATACTCTTGGAAGAAAAGTACAAATATTTTAAGTATTAAATAAATTGGCTTGAGCTATGAAATTCTTATATTGCTGGCAAGCAACCATGTCACAAGTCATGGACAAGATTAAACTTTAAGTTTAATGGCTGGGATAAATCCAAGTATAAGAAAGGAGCACTCTGCAAATATGTTTCATGCTCATACAATGGTGCATATCACCTCTTAAAAATGTAAACCAGAAGATTTCATGCAAACTAGCATTAAAGAGGAAAAACACATTTTCTCGTAGAAAGCCCTCAGCTTTGGGATAGGCATTCAGGAGTGGGATGGTATTAAGATTCATATAATGCCAGATGCTACTATGATCCACAAATTAATTTTAACCAGTGATCTGTCCAGAACCCAGTAACAAAAATACTTCCCTGGAAATGAGATTTTACTTACAAAAAGAGTTGTATACCACTGTTTGCCAAATGTTTACCGCGATTTTTAAAAATGAAAAATGAAGATTTTCAGAGGTCTAATGAAGCCAAGAGGAAAATAAAGACTTTCTGGAAATGGTATTTTGGATAGTGTTGACTGCGTCAAAGTAGGAAATATTTTTTTTATTTTAGAATTTCTTTTTATTCATGCCCTATAATTGTTCTTAAAGCACTTACAAATCTCTTCCCCAAAGAATTTTGGGCTTTTCGTTATATATATATATATATATATTTTTAATGTGACTTTATTTGGAAATAGGGTCTTTTAATTTA
The DNA here is from genome assembly GCF_937001465.1 of Orcinus orca. NCBI lineage: Eukaryota > Metazoa > Chordata > Mammalia > Artiodactyla > Delphinidae > Orcinus > Orcinus orca. Next base: position 119,550,281 of record NC_064561.1, on the reverse strand, counting down.
TTTAATTTATTTATTTTTGGCTGCACTGGGTCTTCGTTGCTGCACTCAGGCTTTCTCTAGTTGTGGCGAGCAGGGGCTACTCTTCCTTGCGGTGCACAGATTTCTCATTGCAGTGGCTTCTCTCGTTGCGGAGCATGGGCTCTAGGCACGCAGGCTTCAGTAGATGTGGTGCTTGGGCTCAGTAGTTGTGGCTCACGGGCTCTAGAGCTCAGGCTCAGTAGTTGTGGCACACATGCTTAGTTGCTCTGCAGCATGTGGGACCTTCCCAGACCAGGGCTCAAATCTGTGTCACCTGCATTGGCAGGCGGATTCTTAACCACTGCACCACCAGGGAAGCCCTGGGCTTTTCTTTAAAACTAATTTAACTTTGAAAAATTATTGTTTATATTAATTGATTAAGTATTTATAAAACGGGTACTATACCCAGAAATAATTAAAATGCATAGTCCTGCCCTCAAGAATTTAAAATCTATTTGAGGACATCAATCCAAAAATATAAGAAACAATTAATAAACAAGATATGATAGCATTTAATTAACCACTAAATTGTGAATCAAGGCATAGTCATATAGAAAAGACCAGATGAGGAAAATCATGTACTTCAGAAATATTACAGAAGCCTTATTAACATCATACTAACATCTATTGAATACTCACCATGTATCAGATATGTTTAATAACATATCATTTAATCCCACTACAACCCTATACATTCCAATCATTAGCATCAATATTTTACAGACAAAGAAATTGAGGCTTAGAGAGATTAACTTGCCCAAGTTGAAAATTTAGTAAAAAGCAGAATTGGGATTTGAGCCCATATAGTCAAATCCTACCATGTGGTTACTTAGTTACTAAGGTATTCTGCCTCCATGGAATATGACAAACTTGGTGAGCACTTTCAAGACTTAGAGGTCCTTCTAAATCAAGGAGGATAGAGAGAGGTATTTTAGGAAGGAGGACCAATACCAGTGAAGGCATAGTTGCCGGAGTGTCCATGGTATATATTAGGGCTCTTAAAAGAAACTGTGCAGACTGAGTCTAAAGTTTGAACCAAGTCAAAGAGAAGAAGAGATTGGACAAATTCAGTGGAGTTGGGTTACAGAGATTAACAGAGGCATTGATGAGTTTTACAAAACAATTTCTCAATATAAATTAACCGTTTGAAGGACTTCCCTGGTGGCGCAGTGATTAAGAATCCGCCTGCCAATGCAGGGGACACGGGTCCAAGCCCTGGTCCAGGAAGATCCCACATGCCGCAAAGCAACTAAGCCCATGCGCCACAACTACTGAGCCTGAGCGCCACATCTCCTGAAGCCCACGTGCCTAGAGCCCGTGCTCCACAACAAGAGACGCCACTGCAATGAGAAGCCCGCACACCGCAACGAAGAGTAGCCCCCGCTCGCGCAACTAGAGAAAGCCCACTCACAGCAACGAAGACCCAATGCAGCCAAAAATATAAATAAATAAATAAATTTATAAATAAAAAATAACTTTTGAACTCTTTCCTCCCCTCTCTTTCTCTTCCTCAGCTGCATCTTCAAATTCCAAAAGACTTGAAATGAATCACCAGAGACCACCCAACATCTTTCAGACATTTAGATTAAACTCAAAAGCATAGAAGTGTTCATAATAGCTAAAAGGTTAATACTTTTCAAATCCTGGGTCAGCCTACCCCAGGGAGAAAGCAAGAGACATCCTGGTGACCTGGAAAGCCCCCAGGCCCCCAGGTGACCTTCCAGGGAGCTCCTCCACATTCCACATATTTTTCAGTCTAGCCTTGCCTTGTCAGTTCGAAATGGAATGCAGACTCACACCGTGTCAGAGTGGAGGGTCTCCTAAACTGAAATGGAAATAGCTCTAAAACTGGAATAGCTTATACCTGCGTGTTTATAAATACGTGGTTAATCTCTGGGATAAAAACTGGCCATTGTGATTGCCTCAGGGAAAGATAGCTGGATGGTTGGGGAACATTCAAAGAGAAGAGACTTGCTTTCCTTTTCTCTACCAACGCCTTGGACTTTTTCAATTTTGAAGGCTATACATGTTTATGCAATATGTCTATTGCAAATGAATTAACTTTTTAGTGGCCTTCTTGCCTGTCTCACAATGCATTCAAAGCACCATTGCCAGCCAAATTCCCAAAAGCACAGTTCCCATCACATCCTGCTCCTATCCCAAACCTTCAGTTCATGCCCATTACTAATAATAACTAACTCACAAGGTTCACAAGAATTGATTTACTGACATCTTTTATGTTTCACACCACATTTTGAAGTAGGTTATGCCTCATATGACAAGTAGTAAAATGGCATGTAGTGAATTTAAAAGATTTGTTCAGAGTTACACAGCTAACCGGTAAATGCTGCTGAGACTTGAGCTTTTAATACATGCCACTTTCTGTGATATCATGCAGCCTCTCACATACAGCACAATCAGATCAAACCTCTTTAGCCTACCATTGATTTCTAACCTTCCTTAGAAGTTTTCTCATGCAAATCCCCAACACCTATCCTTTGCTCCAGGTAAACTAGTACTTAAACACTGGTTCCCCAAATAACCTCTCACTCTTCTATCACTGTATCTTTTCTCATGTTCTCTCTTTCCCCTTAGAATGTCTCCCCACTTCATTTGTCACTGAAACTCTTCCAGTTAACCACAAATGGTCCCCCTTAATGAACCTTTCCCAGATTCCCCCAGTTTTCAATTATTCTCTTCTCAATACTTTATTATATCTCCCACAAAACTACATGTTAGTCTTAAATTGTAGTTGAATTGGTGTTTGTCTTAACCTCACTACAAAACTGTAAACGTTGAGAACAAAGATCATTGCTATCCACGTTCGTTTTTCCAAATATCTAGGAAACTATTTTCACTTATTAGAGGCTCAGAAACATTTGTTGAATTCAGTTTGATAACTGATTTTTCTGGAACACCAGGGGTGCGTTTTAAGATGAACCAAACTTTGGAGAGAACCTAGAAACTGATTTTATAGTAGAGATCACGAACTGGTAGTTTGTGACACTCTGAAAGACATGTGTGTTGTTAGCACAGGGTTTGTTTCTTTGGGGGTTTAATTTTTAATTTGAATTATTTGCCAGCATTTAAAATCAGAAGATCTCATGTAAAAATCTGAATTTCTAGCTTTTCTTGAAAATGGGAAAATCTAGCAACACTGAGACTGCCCTACCACATGACAAAATTGGCTACAGTTGGTAAAACCTGCCCGTTTTCAATAAGATGCAGGCTGTCTGGTGTGCCACAGCCCACCATTCATGGTTGTCTCACACCGAGGGGGCTATACTGATTTGTGATACCTGTTGGATGCTATACATTTACGTTTGCAATTCCTACCAGAAATGTTGATCCTTTTTCCTTCAGAAAAAAGTCCCTAAGGCTCATTACCTCTACCCAGAGCTCTACACCTATTTCAACAATGGCCTGGTGAAAGCAATTTTCTCAACCGTCTTTGAAAAAGTAGCTTACCCTCCTCATGTAGGAAAACCTCAAGGAGAAGTTAAGTCAGTTGTTGCATTCAGGTGTATTAATGGAAATACAGAGAAATTCTATACACAGAAAGAAAACTGTCGTTTGAACTACAGGATGTCACACTGAGACATTGCCAGGGAAGCTATTTACTAGTGTCCCACAATCGGGGGGAGCAGAATACAATGCAGGTTATGGAATCCCATAGCAAGAAGGGATCTAAAGAAAGGCAATCCAGTGCTTTATTTTTATGATATTCCTACCAAATTGATTTTTTATATCTTCAGCTGTCTGATGAGGGCAAGCCCATTTAAATTTTCACAATTTGTACTTCATAAGCATTCTTTTTTGCATGTAAGGAAAAGATGATTTATTGTAACTTTCCCCCATTAGTCCTTCAGTTTCCCTCTGGGGTAACAATAATCACATGTGACAAATTTTTTTATATTTAAAGACAATGATCATAGTTTCCTCAAAGTCTTCCATTCTTCAGGTGAAACACATTTGGTTTCTGGTTAGTAATACTCTCTTCACCCTCTGGTTATTTCTTCTCTGGTTCGTTATATTCCATCAAAATTCTTGGCGCCCCAAACTGGCCAGAACATTACAGGTATTTTCTGGTCCAACAGAGCATAGCAGAGAATACTGAATCACTTTGTTACAATAACTTTATTTATGCAGTCTTGAAGTTTAATTAGTTGTTTTGGCAGCTACAAATCTCTGTTGACTCACATGTGGTTGCAGTCGACTGGAACCGAGTTGCACAACCAAGTTCTGTTAAAGCTCATCTTCACCATCGTGTGCTTCCACAATTAGCCTTCTGGACTTCATATTTATCCCCATTAAATCTCATCATGTCTATATTGGCCCATTATTCCAACCTCTCAAGGTTTTCTTGGATTTGATTCTAGAACTCTCTCTCCTTGATTTCTTTTTTTTTTTTTAAACATCTTTATTGGAGTATAATTGCTTTACAGTGGTGTGTTAGTTTTTGCTCTACAACAAAATGAATCAGTTATATATATATATACATATGTTTCCATATCTCTTCCCTCTTGCATCTCCCTCCCTCCCACCCTCCCTATCCCACCCCTCCAGGCGATCACAAAGCACCGAGCTGATCTCCCTGTGCTATGCCGCTGCTTCACACTAGCTATCTACCTTACGTTTGGTAGTGTATATATGTCCATGCCTCTCTCTCACTTTGTCACAGCTTGCCCTTCCCCCTCCCCATATCCTCAAGTCCATTCTCTAGTAGGTCTGTGTCTTTATTCCTGTCTTACCCCTAGGTTCTTCATGACATTTTTTTTTCTTAAATTCCATATATATGTGTTAGCATTCGGTATTTGTCTCTCTCTTTCTGACTTACTTCACTCTGTATGACAGACTCTAGGTCTATCCACCTCATTACAAATAGCTCAATTTCGTTTTTTTTATGGCTGAGTAATATTCCATTGTATATATGTGCCACATCTTCTTTATCCATTCATCTGATGATGGACACTTAGGTTGTTTCCATCTCTGGGCTATTGTAAATAGAGCTGCAATGAACATTTTGGTACATGACTCTTTTTGAATTATGGTTTTCTCAGGGTATATGCCCAGTAGTGGGATTGCTGGGTCATATGGTAGTTCTATTTGTAGTTTTTTAAGGAACCTCCATACTGTTCTCTGCAGTGGCTGTATCAATTTACATTCCCACCAACAGTGCAAGAGGGTTCCCTTTTCTCCACACCCTCTCCAACATTTATTGTTTGCAGATTTTTTGATGATGGCCATTCTGACTCGTGTGAGATGATATCTCATTGTAGTTTTGATTTGCATTTCTCTAATGATTAGTGATGTTGAGCATTCTTTCATGTGTTTGTTGGCAGTCTGTATATCTTCTTTGGAGAAATGTCTGTTTACATCTTCTGCCCATTTTTGGATTGGGTTGTTTGTTTTTTTGTTATTAAGCTGCATGAGCTGCTTATAAATTTTGGAGATTAATCCTTTGTCTGTTGCTTCATTTGCAAATATTTTCTCCCATTCTGAGGGTTGCCTTTTGGTCTTGTTTATGGTTTCCTTTGCTGTGCCAAAGCTTTGAAGTTTCATTAGGTCCCATTTGTTTATTTTTGTTTTTATTTCCATTTCTCTAGGAGGTGGGTCAAAAAGGATCTTGCTGTGATTTATGTCATAGAGTGTTCTGCCTATGTTTTCCTCTAAGAGTTTGATAGTTTCTGGCCTTATATTTAGGTCTTTAATCCATTTTGAGCTTATTTTTGTGTATGGTGTTAGGGAGTGATCTAACCTCATACTTTTACATGTACCTGTCCACTTTTCCCAGCACCACTTATTGAAGAAGCTGTCCTTTCTCCACGGTACATTCCTGCTTCCTTTATCAAAGATAAGGTGACCATATGTGCATGGGTTTATCTCTGGGCTTTCTATCCTGTTCCATTGATCTATCTTTCTGTTTTTGTGCCAGTACCATACTGTCTTGATTACTGTAGCTTTGTAGTATATTCTGAAGTCAGGGAGCCTGATTCCTCCAGCTCCATTTTTTGTTCTCAAGATTGCTTTGGCTATTCGGGGTCTTTTGTGTTTCCATACAAATTGTGAAATTTTTCGTTCTAGTTCTGTGAAAAATGCCAGTGGTAGTTTGATAGGGATTACATTGAATCTGTAGATTGCTTTGGGTAGTAGAGTCATTTTCACAATGTTGATTCTTCCAGTCCAAGAACATGGTATATCTCTCCATCTATTTGTATCATCTTTTATTTCTTTCATCAGTGTCTTATAGTTTTCTGCATACAGGTCTTTTGTCTCCTTAGGTAGGTTTATTCCTAGATATTTTATTCTTTTTGGTGCAATGGTAAATGGGAGTGTTTTCTTGATTTCACTTTCAGATTTTTTATCATTCGTGTATAGGAATGCAAGAGATTTCTGTGCATTAATTTTGTATCCTGCTACTTTACCAAATTCATTGATTAGCTCTAATAGTTCTCTGGTAGCATCTTTAGGATTCTCTATGTATAGTATCATGTCATCTGCAAACAGTGACAGCTTTACTTCTTCTTTTCCAATTTGGATTCCTTTTATTTCCTTTTCTTCTCTGATTGCTGTGGCTAAAACTTCCAAAACTATGTTGAATAAGAGTGGTGAGAGTGGGCAACCTTGTCTTGTTCCTGATCTTAGTGGAAATGCTTTCAGTTTTTCACCATTGAGGATGATGTTGGCTGTGGGTTTGTTATATATGGCTTTTATTATGTTGAGGCCTTTATTATGTTCCCTCTATGCCTACTTTCTGCAGGGTTTTTATCATAAATTGGTATTGAATTTTGTTGAAAACTTTCTCTGCATCTATTAAGATGATCATATGGTTTTTCTCCTTCAATTTGTTAATATGGTGTATCACGTTGTTTGATTTGCATATATTGAAGAATCCTTGCATTCCTGGAATAAACCCCACTTGATCATGGTGTATGATCCTTTTAATGTGCTGTTGGATTCTGTTTGCTAGTATTTTGTTGAGGATTTTTGCATCTATGTTCATCAGTAATATTGGCATGTAGTTTTCTTTCTTTGTGACATCCTTGTCTGGTTTTGGTATCAGGGTGATGGTGACCTCATAGAATGAGTTTGGGAGTGGTCCTCCATCTGCTATATTTTGGAAGAGTTTGAGAAGGGTAGGTGTTAGCTCTTCTCTAAATGTTTGATAGAATTTGCCTGTGAAGCCATCTGGTCCTGGGCTTTTGTTTGTTGGAAGATTTTTAATCACAGTTTCCATTTCAGTGCTTGTGATTGGTCTGTTCATATTTTCTATTTCTTCCTGATTCAGTCTTGGCAGGTTGTGCATTTCTAAGAATTTGTCCATTTTATTGGCATAGAGTTGCTTGCAGTAATCTCTCATGACCCTTTGTATTTCTGCAGTGTCAGTTGTTACTTCTCCTTTTTCATTTCTAATTCTATTGATTTGAGTCTTCTCCCTTTTTTTCTTGATGAGTCTGGCTAATGGTTTATCTATTTTGTTTATCTTCTCAAAGAACCAGCTTTTAGTTTTATTGATCTTTGCTATCGTTTCCTTCATTTCTTTTTCATTTATTTCTGATCTGATTTTTATGATTTCTTTCCTTCTGCTAACTTTGGGGTTTTTTTGTTCTTATTTCTCTAATTGCTTTAGGTACAAGGTTAGGTTGTTTATTCAAGATGTTTCCTGTGTCTTAAGGTGGGCTTGTATTGCTATAAACTTCCCTCTTAGAACTGCTTTTGCTGCATCCCATAGGTTTTGGGTCGTCGTGTCTCCATTGTCATTTGTTTCTAGGTATTTTTTTATTTCCTCTTTGATTTCTTCAGGAATCACTTCGTTATTAAGTAGTGTATTGTTTAGCCTCCATGTGTTTGTATTTTTTACAGATCTTTCCCTGTAATTGATAGCTAGTCTCATAGCATTGTGGTCGGAAAAGATACTTGATACAATTTCAATTTTCTTAAATTTACCAAGGCTTGATTTGTGACCCAAGATATGATCTATCCTGGAGAATGTTCCATGAGCACTAGAGAAAAATGTGTATTCTGTTGTTTTTGGATGGAATGTCCTATAAATATCAATATAGTCCATCTTGTTTAATGTATCATTTAAAGCTTGTGTTTCCTTATTTATTTTCATTTTGGATGATCTGTCCATTGGTGAAAGTGGGGTGTTAAAGTCCCCTCCTATGAATGTGTTACTGTTGATTTCCCCTTTTATGGCTTTAATATTTGCCTTATGTATTGAGGTACTCTTATGTTGAGTGCATGAATATTTACAATTGTTATATCTTCTTCTTGGATTGATCCCTTGATCATTATGTAGTGTCCTTCTTTGTCTCTTCTAATAGTCTTTATTTTTAAGTCTATTTTGTCTGATATGAGAATTGCTACTCCAGCTTTCTTTTGGTTTCCATTTGCATGAAATATCTTTTTCCATCCCCTCACTTTCAGTCTGTATGTGTCTCTAGGTCTGAAGTGGGTCTCTTGTAGACAGCAAATATATGGGTCTTGTTTTTGTATCCATTCAGCCAATCTGTGTCTTTTGGTGGGAGCATTTAGTCCATTTACATTTAAGGTAATTATCGATATGTATGTTCCTATTCCCATTTTCTTAATTGTTTTGGGTTCGTTATTGTAGTTCTTTTCCTTCTTTTGTGTTTCTCGCCTAGAGAAGTTCCTTTAGCAGTTGTTGTAGAGCTGGTTTGGTGGTGCTGAACTCTCTCATCTTTTGCTTGTCTGTAAAGGTTTTAATTTCTCCATCAAATCTGAATGAGATCCTTGCTGGGTAGAGTAATCTTGGTTGCAGGTTTTTCTCCTTCATCACTTTAAATATGTCCTGCCAGTCCCTTCTGGCTTGCAGAGTTTCTGCTGAAATATCAGCTGTTAACCTTATGGGGATTCCCTTGTGTGTTATTTGTCGTTTTTCCCTTGCTGCTTTTAATATGTTTCCTTTGTATTTAATTTTTGACAGTTTGATTAATATGTGTCTTGGTGTATTTCTCCTTGGATTTACCCTGTATGGGACTCTCTGTGCTTCCTGGACTTGATTAACTATATCCTTTCCCATATTAAGGAAGTTTTCAACTATAATCTCTTCAAATATTTTCTCAGTCCCTTTCTTTTTCTCTTCTTCTTCAGGAACCCCTATAATTCGAATGTTGGTGCATTTCATGTTGTCCCAGGGGTCTCTGAGACTGTCCTCAGTTCTTTTCATTCTTTTTTCTTTATTCTGCTCTGCAGTAGTTATCTCCACTATTTTATCTTCCAGGTCACTTATCCGTTCTTCTGCCTCAGTTATTCTGCTATTGATCCCATCTAGAGTATTTTTCATTTCATTTATTGTGTTGTTCATCGTTGTTTGTTTCATCTTTAGTTCTTCTAGGTCCTTGTTGAATGTTTCTTGCATTTTCTCTATTCTATTTCCAAGATTTTGGATCATCTTTACTCTCATTATTCTGAATTCTTTTTCCGGTAGACTGCCTATTTCCTCTTCATTTGTTAGGTCTGGTGGGTTTTTATCTTGCTCCTTCAACTGCTGTGTGTTTTTCTGTCTTCTCATTTTGCTTATCTTACTGTGTTTGGGGTCTGCTGTTTGCAGGGTGCAGGTTTGTAGTTCCCATTGTTTTTGGTGTCTGTGCCCAGTGGCTAAGGTTTGTTCAGTGGGTTGTGTAGGCTTCCTGGTGGAGGGGACTAGTGCCTGTGTTCTGGTGGATGAGGCTGGATCTTGTCTTTCTGGTGGGCAGGTCCACGTCTGGTGGTGTGTTTTGGGGTGTCTGTGGACTTATTATGATTTTAGGCAGCCTCTCTGCTAATGGGTGGGGTTGTGTTCCTGTCTTGCTAGTTGCTTGGCATAGGATGTTCAGCACTGTAGCTTGCTGGTCATTGAGTGAAGCTGGGTGCTGGTGTTGAGATGGAGATCTCTGGGAGATTTTCACCATTTGATATTATGTGGAGCTGGGAGGTCTCTTGTGGACCAGTGTCCTGAAGTTGGCTCTCCCACCTCAGAGGCACAGCACTGACTCCTGGCTGCAGCCCCAAGAGCCTTTCATCCACACGGCTCAGAATAAAAGGGAGAAAAAGTAGAAAGAAAGAATTAGTAGAAGTAGAAAGAAAGAAAGAAAGAAAGAAGGGAGGGAGGGTGGGAGGAAGGAGGGAAGGAAGGAGGGAAGGAAGGAAAAAAGAAAGAAAGAAGATAAAGTAAAATAAAATAAAGATAAAATATAATAAAGTTATTAAAATAAAATAATTATTAAGAGAAAAAAAAAAAAAACGGACAGATAGAGCCCTAGGACAAATGGTGGGAGCAAAGGTATACAGACAAAATCTCACATAGAAGCATACACATACACACTCACAAAAAGGGGAAAAGGGGAAAAAATCATAAATCTTGCTCTCGAAGTCCATCTCCTCAATTTGTGATGATTCGTTGTCTGAAGGAGGGAAGGAAGGAAAGAAAGAACGATGATAAAGTAAAATAAAAGAAACTTATTAAAATAAAAAGTAATTTTTAAGAAAAAAAAACTGATGGACAGAACCCTCGGACAAATGGTGGAAGCAAAGCTATACAGACAAAATCTCACACAGAAGCATACACATACACACTCACAAGAAAAGGAAAAGGGAAAAAAATCATAAATCTTGCTCTCAAAGACCACCTCCTTTATTTGGGATGATTCGTTGTCTATTCATGTATTCCACAGACGCAGCGTACATCAAATTGATTGTGGAGCTTTAATCTGCTGCTTCTGAGACTGCTAGGAGAGATTTCCCTTTCTCTTCTTTGTTCTCACAGCTCCCAGGGGCTCAGCTTTGGATTTGGCCCCACCTCTGCATGTAGGTCGCCGGAGGGCGTCTGTTCTTCGCTCAGACAGGACGGGGTTAAAGGAGCAGCTGATTCGGGGGCTCTGGCTCACTCAGGCCGCGGGGAGGGAGGGGCACGGAGTGCGGGGCGGGCCTGCGGCGGCAGAGTCCGGCATGACGTTGCACCAGCCTGAGGTGTACCGTGCGTTCTCCCGGGGAAGTTGTTCCCGGATCCCGGGACCCTGGCAGTGGTGGGCTGCACAGCCTCCCCGGAAGTGGGGTGTGGAGAGTGACCTGTGCTCGCACACAGGCTTCTTGGTGGCGGCGGCAGCAGCCTTAGCGTCTCATGCCTGTCTCTGGTGTCCGCGCTTGTAGCCGCGGCTCGCGCCTGTCTCTGGAGCTCCTTTAAGCAGCGCTCTGAATCCCCTCCAGGTACGTGGGGGGTTTCTTGCCTTTTGGGAGGTCTGAGGTCTTCTGCCAGCGTTCAGTAGGTGTTCTGTAGGAGTTGTTCCACGTGTAGATGTATTTCCGGTGTATCTGTGGGGAGGAAGGTGATCTCCACGTCTTACTCTTCCACCATCTTCCCGGAAGCCTCCACTTATGCTCTCTCCTTGATTTCTGTCTCTGCAAATTTCATGTGTAGTCAATTATTTCCTCCAAGTCACTAGAAAATAAGCAGAGCAGGAATGGACTTTGCTTCAGGTCCTCCTTCCTGGTTTCCAGATTCAAGCTGGTCCCTCAGTATGTTTTGAGAAGAGTCATTTACCTGTCAGTGATCCACCCAACTCTATTGTTAGTTTTTTTTAATCTGTCTTTAAGAATACTGTGGGAAAAGAAATGTTGAATCCCTCAAGTGCACATGCATACACATAAATATATACTTTTCTCGGGAGAGGATTCATAGCTTCCACTGGATCGTCAGAAAGTTTCCTGACCTAAAAAAGATTAAGAACCATTAACTTATTAATTCTCCAGATACACAATATATTAAAATAGTTCTATTTTTTAAATCTCTGATGATCTTTATTTATTGAGTGCCTACATTGTGCCAGGAAAGCTCTAAATATTGAGATATCATTGTGAACATAATAGACCAATCCTCTGCCCTCATGGAGTTTATATTCTAGTGAGGCAGAACGTTGGCCATAATGACCAAGATTAATAAGGAAGCCAATAGTATGTTTAATAGTGATTAGTGCTAAGGAACAAAAATAATATAGAGTGAGGGGATATGAAGTGTTGAGTGAGAAGGCTGCCTCACTGAGAAGATGACATTTGTGTAAATACAGCAGCAAGTGCAAGGCACCCTGTTAGCAAAGTTCTTAGTCTACCCAATGAACAGCAAAACTGCAACAGAGTAAGCCAGGGGAAATAGTAGAGATGATTTAGGAGAGGATTGTGTGTAGGGAAGCCAAAATATTTTTCCGACGTGGAGGGAGTTCCCCCTTAGGGTGCAGCTGGAAATGTGGGAGAGAGGTTTTTTTAGTTGTCACAAGGACTCCGGGACCCTACTGGCACTTAAGGAGAGCAGAGACACTCTGTAGGACTCTTTTTTATGGTGGAAAACTGTTTTGCCCATTGGCAACAATGGCCTTTACTCCGAATGAGATGGGAAGCCATTAGAGATCTCAGTGCAGGAGAGTGAGTGGTCTAACATATTTATCAAGGCTCAGCCTAGCCGTCGTGTTGGAGGTGAAGAAGACCACAGCAGAAGCACAGAGACCAGTTAAGAGGCTGTCACAATAATCCATGTAAAAGATGATGATGGCTGAACCAGGGTGGTAGAAAGGAGGAGATGACAACTGTTTGGATTCTGAATAAATACTTAAGATTGAGTCAACAGGTATGCTGATGCAGTAGAAGGGGCGTGAGAGAAAAAGAAAAGTAGAGGATGAATCCAAGATTATAGGCCTGATTAGTATCTATTGTTTGGAAGGATAGAATCGTCATTTGTGGTTGTGATGGAAAACTCAGAGGGAACACAATTTTGGTTGGAGGCGGAGGGATTAGGAAGAAAGGCCATATGGCATAGCCACTTAGACTGATGGACGAATGCAAGTATATAAGGATTTGTATTGTACGTAGATACAGTTACAGAGAGATAAAGATACAGATATGAGTACTGACACGGAAAAAATATAGAGATGGGGATGTAGGAAGAAATCTAAAAGAGACCAAAAATGTTAACACCAGCTATCTCTAGCTTTTTACTTCTTATGAAGATTTTTCTCTTACATGTTTCCTAGATTATTTACATTAAGCATGTCTTAACTTTGTGAAATGTAAAAATTTTGCATATCTACAGCACTCATTTATGAAAGCGACAGAGCTCTGATGTGATTTTTCTTTTCAGTAGACTCTACTCCTCCCTCTCCAACTGCTTAGGCATCAGTTAGCAATGGACTCCCCACTTGCGAGGCCACTTGTAGGGATTTTAAATCTCAGCCTTACTCTACTGTGGTCATTATAACCATGCAATACATTTCCAGACCCCCAGGATTTTCATTTCGGGGAGAAACGGTGGAATTGTTAGCAGCTGGATCCTCTTTGAAGGAGCAAGCCACACATATTTATAGAGCTTTGGGGGATTGTAGGAGGAGCGAAACAATTGTCACTCAGGTCCCCTTTCCTGGCAGCACCTCAAAGGTTACCAAGTGAGAACAGCAGTGCCCAGCTGCCCTGAAAATCCAGAGAGAGTGAAATTTAAAACTTGAATTGCCTCTCTCTTCTCATTATGTATTATTTGTCAATCATGGATAAAAAGTGGTTTTTGCCCTCCAGCTGCTAGCCCTGGGGTGCACATATCACTCAGTGGTGCCACTTTCTTGTGGAACATTGCAAGAAAAATCAATGATTACACCTTTCTTTGAAAGGAAATGTGGTCTTTCTTTTCCTCATTTTTTTTTTTTTCATTTTAACCTGATGGCTTAAACTAAGAAGGCAAGTCACTTGGAAAAATATAAATAAACTTTGTTGTTATGGTGCTAGACATCTTAGATATGGAAATAATGTGTATTAGAACACATGCACATTCCTTTTTCCTATTGGAGCCAACATGTCTGAAATGTACTGAATGACTACAGCCTGGTGGGAGAGGGATACTGTACTCCTTTGTACCGGACCTTGCAAATGAGCAATAAAATGCACATTATCACTCTGTATGAAATTCGGGCCTTTAAAAATAGATTCATTTTGATGCCTGCCTTTCAAGCTTGTTTTACAACATCAAAACACATCGCCCTCATTTGTACATTTCACTCATGTGACGATGGAGTGCTTTTTAAAATTTTTTAGGACTCAGTAACTTTTTATTGTACTATGCAGGGGGTGAAGATACAAAGCTCAAATACGTTTTCAGTTGATGTGATAAATACACATTAAGCCATACTGCACACAACTTTCTGTCTAATGTTCTTAAACAAAGTACCAAAGCATCATCTCAGTTATTCAGGCATATTCAAATAAGAAACATTAGCATCTGTTTGTTTCTAAAATTTGCACCTTTGGCTTGTATAAAGGAGAAAAGTCCCAATAGAGGCAATGCTGAACTTTTTTAAAGATTTATTAAGCCAGGAAAAGTACACTAAAGGCATCAGTTGTCACAGTTTTATTCTTTTGTAAGTTAAATACCACTCACCAAACAATTCAAAATTGTGGTTAAATGTACACATTTTACAGGTGAATCAAAATGCTAACATAATTGATAACCTACAGTGAAACAGATCCTGTGAAATTAAGATAAGACGATATCGTCTCCCTCTCATTCTTTTCTTTTTGTCATAATTCCACCTAGGCACAGACATTGATGCCAACTGGAAAAATCCAATAATGGAAGCCCCAGCAGGTTCAGCTTCCCCTTTCATGCTCTAATTTACATGGAAATGTGAGGTGATCACATATGTCATAAATTTTACAGAATGTAGGTTTGGGCAGTAAGGACAATCCAATAGTTTGGACCCACCTATTTCTTCAAGCTTCTTATTTTCTGTGGGCAGGATATGCACCCTGCAGTAAGCTCAGGTTCAGATGGAACACACTGAACTGACTGGGCTTCTGGCCAAAGCTGTGCATTGCCATGACATTTCATATGGTTTCCACCTGAGTACTGAAGGATGTCTGTCTGTACCTATGAATGTATGTATGCAGGCTTCCACCTCAGCTGGTTCTGATTTACACCTAATTCTCTACAGGATCCCTAGAAGTGAACTTTGGTGAACTTTGTACAAGTTCGACCTTCAGAACAGACCTGAAATCCCAGTTTTGTCTGGGATTCAATTTCAAAGTGAGGACGTCTTTCCAAGGTACGTGTTTCCAACTATTGTTGATTATTTGGCCCCAGTATCTATCATGTTTAATATTGTACATTCCTGAATATCTAGACAGTGTAAGAGAATTGGAACTTAGAGGACCAGCCCCATGGAATGGGTGGCTATAGAACACCTACAGTTTCAATGTGTGTCTCATTAAAGAAGCTTCCAAATACGTGACGATTTTGTGGTGGTCCATGACAAGTATCTACTAGTTGCTTTTAATGCTCCTCTATTTCTCTTTATACCTCTTTACTCTTCCCAACTGACCCATCAAAACTGAGATAAGTCAGCCAAACTGAATGCTTGCTCTTGCTTTGTTGATTGTCTCTGAGTTCCCAATTTTATGTCTTTGTTCTCCTGTCCTTTACATGGGCTGCCTTTCTCTTTTCGCCATGTGTTCATAACCTCACTAATCATAAGGCTACATTTACAGCCTTCTTCATCCATGAAGACTTTCCTGACCCTGTCAACTGGAAATAATCCCTCCTTTATCTGAACTTCCATAACTCGGATGGAGTGGTATCATCATCATCATGTATATACATATATTATCTCCCACACTAGACTATAAGATGCTTGAGGGCAGGACCAATTTAAAAAATGTTTTTAAATTGAAGTATAGTTGATTTACAATGCTGTGCCAATCTCTGCTGTACAGCAAAGTGATCCAGTTATACACATACACACATTCTTTTTTTTTTATTCTTTTCCATTATGGTTTATCACAGGATTTTGAGTATAGCTCCCTGTGCTATACAGTAGGACCTTGTTGTTTATCCATCCTATATATAATAGTTTGCATCTGCTAACCCCAAACTCCTAGTCCATCCCTCTCCCTCCCCCCTTCCCCTTGGCAACCACAAGTCTGTTCTCTATGTCTGTGAGACTTTCTGTTTTGTAGATAGTTTGATTTGTACATATTTTAGATTCCACATATAAGTGATATCATATGGTGTTTGTCTTTCTCTTTCTGACTTACTTCACTTAGTATGATAATCTCTCGCATCCACGTTGCTGCAAACGGCATTATTTCATTCTTTTGTATGGCTGAGTAGTATTCCATTGTATATATGTACCACATCTTCTTTATCCATTCATCTGTCGATGGACATTTAGGTTGTTTCCATGTTTTGGCTGTTGTGAACAGTGCTGCTATGAACATAGGGGCGCATGTATCTTTTTGAATTATAGTTTTGTCTGGGTATATTCCCAGGAGTGGGATTGCTGGATCATATGGTAATGCTATTTTTAGTGTTCTGAGAAATTTTCATACTGTTTTCTATAGTGGCTGTACCAACTTACATTCCCACCAACTGTGTAGGAGGGCTCCCTTATCTCCACTCCCTCTCCAGCATTTATTGTTTGTAGACTTTTTGATGATGGCCATTCTGACTGGTGTTAGGTGGTACCTCATTGTAGTTTTGATTTGCATTTCTCTAATAATTAGTGATGTTGAGCAGCTTTTCACATGCCTACTGGCCATCTGTATGTCTTCTTTGGAGAGATGTCTATTAAGGTCTTCGAGGGCAGTATTAATTCATCTTCCTATCACTCAATTGTTAGAAAGATGATAGAGTCACTCAAATGATTTGTTGAAAGAATAATGAATGGATAGATGAATATTCATTATATTCAAATATAAAGTGACAGGAGGACTTAAATACAGGCAATAAGTATCATAAGAGAAGGTTGCAGTGATAAAAAGTATTTAAAGAGGAAAGACATTTTCAGGGCCCTCACTGTTCTTGTGTAGTGTCAAGTTAGTGCCAACATCACCACCACTGTGAGCCTCAGAAGGACAAGCACCTCATGGTCCTCATTCAAAGCTACATCCCCAGTCCCTATGCCCAGTAACTGGCATATAACAGACACTCAATAAATGTTTTTTTTTGGGCTTCCCTGGTGGCGCAGTGGTTGAGAGTCCACCTGCCAATGCAGGGGACGTGGGTTCATGCCCTGGTCCGGGAAGATCCCACAGGCTGCGGAGCGGCTGGGCCCGTGAGCCATGGCCGCTGAGCCTGCGCGTCTGGAGCCTGTGCTCCGCAACGGGAGAGGCCACAATAGTGAGAAGCCCGCGTACTGCAAAAAAAAAAAATTTTTTTTCAATGAATAACATGTTGAATTTTTAAAAGCAAAGACTCTTTATATAATGAGAAATTTTAGGGACATCAGAAGGAGAAGATTTAAAAAAAAAAAAAAAAGAAAAGAAAAAACCTAAAGCATCTTAAGGCAAAAAACTAAAAATGTTTTCCCAATTTTTACCTGTCTGACCTTGTCTGAGCCTCCTTGAGCTTTCAGTTCTCCCCCTGTTCAATGTCAAGTTGATGAGACAGCCACAAATGATAATCTGTGTAAACTCAACCACTCTCTCATTAGCCCAGAAACAGATTAAAAAAACTGATACCGGCTCTTGAGAGTTCTTCTGTAGAGCACTCTCTTATTTCCAGAGTAGCTCCAAATTTGATAGGATCCAAGCCTTTGGAGGAAAGATTAGCATCAAGCCCAGTGGGGATTTTTAATCACATTAAAACAAGATAACATGTTATCTGAGAGAAAATTAATCCTCACATCTAGGCCATGTTATTTATGCAACTTGACACATGGGTATTCTTTTAAACAGTTATCTGGTCCATTTCATTTCATAGGCTTTATTGCCTTGTCACCTAAATATCTTTAATTTATGAGCATTCAAATGTTTCTTGATTAAAATAAGTAAAAATTTTATTATTTCTTGCTTCATAAAATAAGTCATATAATCAAACTCCTAAAGAGAGCATGTTGACATCATGTTTCCAGGTTTATAACATCAGGTACCCAAAACTGACAACATAAATTCATTTAGTTCTGCACTTACAATTGAATATTAGCTGGAAAAGATCTACAGAAAATTACCTGGTGGCTGGTGCTTATTCATGAAGTGATGAAGAAAGGTGTGTGAATGAACTTTGTAAAACAACTAACTGCTTATTTTGGTATCATATCCTATTTCAAAATATGCAAAACCTTTATTTATGTATTGAACTAGCTATTCAGACCTCTTTCCACAAATGACTTTATTTTTTTTTAACATCTTTATTGGAGTGTAATTGCTTTACAGTGGTGTGTTAGTGTCTGCTTTATAACAAAGTGAATAAGCTATACATATACATTTATCCCCATGTCTCCTCCCTCTTGTATCTCCCTCCCACCCTCCCTATCCCACACCTCTAGGTGGACACAAAGCACCAAGCTGATCTCCCTGTGCTATGAGGCTGCTTTCCGCTAGCTATCTATTTTACATTTGGTAGTATATATATGTCCATGCCATTCTCTCATTTCCTCCTAGCTTACCCTTCCTCCTCCCCGTGTCCTCAAGTCCATTCTCTACATCTGCATCTTTATTCCTGTTCTGCCCTATGTTCTTCAGAACCATTTTTTTTTTCAGATTCCATACATATGTGTTAGCATATGGTATATGTTTTTGTCTTTCTGACATACTTACTGTATGACAGTCTCTACTTCCATCTACCTCACTGCAAATAACTCAATTGTGTTTCTTTTTTATGGCTGAGTAATATTCCATTGTATGTATGTGCCACATCTTCTTTATCCATTCATCTGTCAATTGACACTTAGGTTGCTTCCATGTCCTGGCTATTGTAAATAGAGATGCAATGAACATTGTGGTACACGACTCTTGAATTACGGCTTTCTCAGGGTATATGCCCAGTAGTGGGATTGCTGGGTCATATGGTAGTTCTATTTTTAGTTTTTTAAGGAACCTCCCTACTGTTCTCCATACTGCATCAATTTACATTCCCACCAACAGTGCAAGAGGGTTCCCTTTTCTCCACACCTTCTCCAGCATTTATTGTTTGTAAATGTTTTGATGGTGGCCATTCTGACTGGTGTGAGGTGATACCTCATAGTAGTTTTGATTTGCATTTCTCTATTGATTCTCTAGTGATTAGTGATGATGAGTGTCCTTTCATGTGTGTGTTGGCAATCTGTACATCTTCTATGGAGAAATGTCTATTTAGGTCTTCTGCCCATTTTGGATTGCATTGTTTGTTTTTTTGATATTGAGCTGCATGAGCTGCTTCTATATTTTGGAGATTAATCCTCTTTCACTTGCTTAATATGCAAATATTTTCTCCCATTCTGAGCGTTGTCTTTTTGTCTTCTTTATGGATTCCTTTGCTGTGCAAAAGCTTTGAAGTTTCATTAGTTCCCATTTGTTTATTTTTGTTTTTATTTCCATTTCTCTAGGAGGTGGGTCAAAAGGATCTTGCTGTGATTTATGTCATAGAGAGTTCTGCCTATGTTTTCCTGTAAGAGTTTTATAGTGTCTGGCCTTACATTTAGGTCTTTAATCCATTTTGAGTTTATTTTTCTGTATGGTGTTAGGGAGTGTGCAAATTTCATTCTTTTACATGTAGCTCTCCAGTTTTCCCTGCACCACTTATTGAAGAGGCTGTCTTTTCTCCATTGTATATACTTCCCTCCTTTATCAAATATAAGGTGACCATATGTGCGGGGGGTTATCTCTGGGCTTTCTATCCTGTTCCATTGATCTATGTTTCTGTTTTTGTGCCAGTACCATACTGTCTTGATTACTGTAGCTTCATACTATAGTCTGAAGTCAGGGAGCCTGATTCCTCCACCTCTGTTTTTCGTTCTCAAGATTGCTTTGGCTATTCGGGGTCCTTTGTGTTTCCATACAAACTGAAATTTTTTGCTCTACTTCTGTGAAAAAGGCTATTGGTAGTTTGACAGGGATTGCATTGAATCTGTAGACTGCTTTGGGTAGTATAGTCATTTTCACAATGTTCATTCTTCCAGTTCAAGAACATGGAATATCTCTCCATCTGTTGGTATCATCTTTAATTTCTTTCAGCAGTGTCTTATAGTTTTCTGCATACAGGTCTTTTGTCTCCTTAGGTAGGTTTATTCCTAGGTATTTTATTCTTTTTGTTGCATTGGTAAATGGGAGTGTTTTCTTGATTTCACTTTCATATTTTTCATCATTAATGTATAGGAATGCAAGAGATTTCTCTACATTAATTTTGTATCCTGCTACTTTACCAAATTCATTGATTAGCTCTAGTAGTTTTCTGGTAGCATCTTTAGGATTCTCCATGTACAGTATCATGTCATCTGCAAACAGTGACAGTTTTACTTCTTCTTCTTTGATTTGGATTCCTTTTATTTCTTTTTCTTCTCTGATTGCTGTGGCTAAAACTTCCAAAACTATGTTGAATAGCAGTGGTGAGAGTGGGCAACCTTGTCTTCTTCTGATCATAGTGGAAATGGTTTCAGTTTTTCACCATTGAGGATAATGTTGGCTGTGGGTTTGTCATATATGGCCTTTATTATGTTGAGGTAAGTTCACTCTGTGCCTACTTTCTGGAGCGTTTTTATCATAAATGCATATTGAATTTTGTCAAAACCTTTTTCTGCATCTATTGAGATGATCATATGGTTTTATCCTTCAGTTTATTAATATGGTGTATCACGTTGATTGATTTGCATATATTGAAGAATCCTTGCATTCCTGGGATAAACCCCACTTGATCATGGTGTCTGATCCTTTTAATGTGCTGTTGGATTCTGTTTGCTAGTATTTTGTTGAGGATTTTTGCATCTATGTTAATCAGTGATATTGGCCTGTAGTTTTCTTTTTTTGTGACATCTTTGTCTGGTTTTGGTATCAGGGTGATGGTGGCCTCACAGAATGAATTTGGGAGTGGTCCTCCATGTGCTATATTTTGGAAGAGTTTGAGAAGGATAGGTGTTAGCTCTTCTCTAAATGTTTGATAGAATTCACCTGTTAAGCCATCCATTCCTGGACTTTTGTTTGTTGGAAGATTTTTAATCAGTTTCCATTTCAGTGCTTGTGATTGGTCTGTTCATATTTTCTATTTCTTCCTTGTTCAGTCTCAGAAGGTTGTGCTTTTCTAAGAATTTGTCCATTTCTTCCAGGTTGTCCATTTTATTGGCATATAGTTGCTTGTAGTAATCTCTCATGATCCTTTGTATTTCTGCAGTGTCAGTTGTTACCTCTCCTTTTTCTATTTTCTATTCTATTGATTTGAGTTTTCTCCCTTTTTTCTTAGTGAGTCTGGCTAATGGTTTATCAATTTTGTTTATCTTCTCAAAGAAACTGCTTTTAGTTTTATTGATCTTTGCTATTGTTTCCTTCATTTCTTTTCATTTATTTCTAATCTGATCTATATGATTTCCTTCCTTCTGCTAACTTTGGGGTTTTTTTGTTCTTCCTTTTCTAATTGCTTTAGGTGTAAGGTTAGGTTGTTTATTTGAGTTGTTTCTTGTTTCTTGAGGTAGGATTGTATTGCTATAAACTTCTCTCTTAGAACTGCTTTTGCTGCATCCCATAGGTTTTGGGTCGTCATGTTTTCATTGCCATTTGTTTCTAGGTATTTTTGGATTTATTCAGTGATCTCTTGGTTATTTAGTAGTGTATTGTTTAGCCTCCATGTGTTTGTATTTTTTACAGATTTTTTCCTGTAATTTATATCTAGTCTCATAGCGTAGTGGTTGGAAAAGATACTTGATACGATTTCAATTTTCTTAAATTTACCAAGACTTGATTTGTGACCAAAGCTATGATCTATTCTGGAGAATATTCCATGAGCACTTGAGAAGAAAGTGTAATCTGATGTTTTTGGATGAAATGTCCTATAAATATCAATTAAGTCCCTCTTGTTTAATCTGTCATTAAAGCTTGTGTTTCCTTATTTATTTTCATTTTGGATGATCTGTCCGTTAGTGAAAGTGGGGTGTTAAAGTTCCCTACTATGATTGTGTTACTGTCAATTTCCCCTTTTATGGCTGTTAGCATTTGCCTTATGTATTGAGGTGCTCCTATGTTGGGTGCATGTATATTTATAATTGTTATATCTTCTGCTTGGATTGATTCCTTGATCATTATGTAGTGTCCTTCTTCATCTCTTGTAACAGTCTTTATTTTAAAGTCTATTTTGTCTGGTACGAGAATTCCTCCTCCAGCTTTCCTTTGATTTCCATTTGCATGGAATATGTTTTTCCATCCCCTCACTTTCAGTCTGTATGTGTCCCTAGGTCTGAAGTGGGTCTCTCATAGACTGCTTATATACGGGTCCTGTTTCTGTATCCATTCAGCCAGTATATGTCTTTTGGTTGGAGCATTTAATCCATTTACAGTTAAGGTAGTTATTGATATGTATGTTCCTATTACCATTTTCTTAATTGTTTTGGGGTTGTCCTTGTAGGTCTTTTCCTTCCTGTGTTTCCTGCATAGAGCAGTTCCTTTAGCATTTGTTGTAAAGCTGGTTTGGTGGTGCTGAATTCTCTTAACTTTTGCTTGTCTGTAAAGGTTTTAATTTCTCCGTTGAATCTGAATGAGATGCTTGCTGGGTAGAGTAATCTTGGTTGTACGTTTTTCCCTTTCATCACTTTTAATATGTCCTGCCACTCCCTTCTGACTTGCAGAGTTTCTGCTGAATGATCAGCAATTAACCTTATGGGTGTTCCCATGTATGTTAATTGTTGTTTTTCCCTTGCCGCTTTTAATATTTTTCTTTGTATTTAATTTTTGATAGTTTGAGTAATATATGTCTTGGCATGTTTCTCCTTGTATTTATCCTGTATGGGACTCTCTGTGCTTCCTGGACTTCATTAACTATTTCCTTTCACATATTAGGGAAGTTTTCAACTACAAATCTCTTCAAATATTTTCTCAGTCCCTTTTTTATTCTCTTCTTCTTCTGGGACCCCTATTATTCGAATGTTGGTGCGTTTAATGTTGTCCCAGAGGTCTCTGAGACTGTGCTCAGTTCTTTTCATTCTTTTTTCTTTATTCTGCTCTGCAGTAGTTATTTCCACTATTTTATCTTCCAAGTCATTTATCCTTTTTTCTGCCTCAGTTATTCTGCTACTGATTCCTTCTAGAGAATTTTTAATTTCGTTTATTGTGTTGTTCCTCATTGTTTGTTTGCTCTTTAGTTATTCCAGGTCCTTGTTAAGTGTTTTGTGTATTTTCTCCATTCTATTTCCAAGATTTTGGATCATCTATACTATCATTACTCTGAATTCTTTTTCAGGTAGACTGCCTATTTCTTCTTCATTTGTTTGGTCTGGTGGGTTTTTGCCTTGCTCTTTCATCTGCTGCATATTTCTCTGTCTCCTCATTTTGCTTAACTTACTGTGTTTGGGGTCTCCTTTCCACAGGCTGCAGGTTTGTAGTTCCCATTGTTTTTGGTGTCTGCCCCCAGTGGCTAAGGTTTGTTCAGTGGGTTGTGTAGGCTTCCTGGTGGAGTAGACTGGTGCCTGTGTTCTGGTCGATGAGACTGGATCTTGTCTTTCTGCTGGGCAGGATCACGTCCGGTCGTGTGTTTTGGGGTGTCTGTGACCTTATTATGATTTTCGGTAGCCTCCCTGCTAATGGGTGGGGTTGTGTTCCTGTCTTGCTAGTTGTTTGGCATACAGTGTCCAGCACTGTAGCTTGCTGGTTGTTGAGTGGAGCTCGGTCTTAGTGTTGAGATGGAGATCTCTGGGAGAGCTTTTGCTGTTTGATATTACCTGGGGCTGGGAGGTCTCTGGTGTATCAGTGTCCTGAATTTGGCTCTCCCACCTCAGAGGCTCAGGCCTGACACCTGGCCAGAGCCCCAAGACCCTGTCAGCCACTTGGCTCAGAAGAAAAGTGAGAAAAAGAAAGAAAGAAAGAAAGAAAAAAAAACTTAATAAAATAAAATATAATAATTAAAATAAAAAATATTATTAAAAATAAAAATATATAAAAGTAATTAATAAAAGGAAGAAAGAATAACCAAACCAAAAAACCAATCCAACAATGATAACAAGCACTAAAAACTATACAAAAAAAACCCAGAAACAAAAAAATGAACAGACAGAACCCTAGGACAAATGGTAAAAGCAAAGCTATACAGACGAAATCACACAAGGAAGCATACACATACAGCCAAATCAATAAACAAATCTACCAATGATAATAAGCTCTAAATACTAAACTAAAATAAAGGTAAAACCAGGAACAAATTAGATGCAGAAAGCAAACACCAAGTCTACAGTTGCTCCCAAAATCCACCACCTCAATTTTGGGATGATTCGCTGTCTATTCAGGTATTCCACAGATACAGGGTACATCAAGGTGATTGTGGAGATTTAATCGGCTGCTCCTGAGGCTGCTGGGAGAGATTTCCCTTTCTCTTCTTTGTTCGCACAGCTCCCAGGGGCTCAGCTTTGGATTTGGCCCCGCCTCTGCATGTAGGTCACCTGAGGATGTCTGTTCCCCGCCCAGACAGTACAGGGTTAAAGTAGCAGCTGATTAGGGGGCTGTGGCTCACTCAGACTGGGGGGAGGGAGGGGTACTGTATGCAGGGCAATGCTGCAGCAGTAGAGGCCAATGTGACGTTGCAACAGCCTGAGACGTGCCACGTGTTCTCCCAGGGAAGTTGTCGCTGTATCACGGGACCCTGG